>NW_024543091.1:14915000-15337500 GCF_018167655.1 Microtus oregoni
GGGAGGCAGAGGCAGGCGGATCTCTGTGAGTTCGAGGCCAGCCTGGTCTACAAGAGCTAGCTCCAGGGCAGGCTCCAAAGTTACAGAAAAACCCTGCCTTGAAAAAAAAAAAAAAAAAACCAAACCACCAAACATTTTTAGAAGCTAGGCATAGTGGGTGTGTCTGTGGGGGAGAAGAAAGCAGACAGATTGCTGGATCTTGCTAGTCAGCCAGTCTAGCAGAATTGGTGCGTTTATCTCAGGGAGAGACCTTATCTCAGAAAATAAGACGGAGAGAGATTGCAGAAGACACCTGACTTTTACTTCTGGCCTCCCCACACGTTGCACACAGGCAGATACAGACACACACACAAACACGCTCAAACATACACATTCACAACACATACATACAAAATAATAACTGTAAAATAGTTCCTAGTAATAAACAGGAGGCGTAAAACATCTCTATAATGGGGCTGGAGAGATGGCTCAGTGGTTAAGAGCACTGGCTGCTTTTCCAGAGGAGCCGAGTTCAATTCCCAGCAACCACATGGCAGCTAACAACTGTCCGTAACTCCAGTTCCAGGGCACCTGACACCGTCACACCAATGCACATAAAGTGAATTTAAATAAACTATTTAAAAAAAATTAAAAAAAAACTTGAAAAAATATCTCTATACTGAAACATTTAAAACATGAAAAATTAAAGGAGATGGAAGAGGGTGGAAGGTGGAAGGAACTCACATGCTCACTGACTGGCAAAACCAATTCTGTAAAACTGGGGTGAGGGAGATAGCTTAGTGGGTAAGGAAACTTGCCGCCAAGTCTGAAGACCTGAGTTCAGTCCCCAGAGCCCACGTGATGGAATGAAAGAACTGACTCCTCTGACCTTCAGATGCATGCTATGTGCGGAAGGCTGCGCGCACGCACACACACAGACACTAGATTTATTTTAAAAGACTTTGAAAAATGACTATATAACCAAAATCAATTTACAGATTCAATGCAATCTCCATAAAAATTCTAGCAACATCCTTTACAGAAAAAAAATTTAAAGTGCTAAGATTCATATGAAAATACAAAAGATCCTAACAGCCAGTGCAATTCCAAGGAGAATTCCAAGCGATACCAAGGAGTTATCGCTTAGATTTGATCTCAAACTATACTATAAAACCAGTGTAAGAAAAAAAAATGATATAACAGAGACCAGTGGAACAGAATGGAGGACTCGTAAATAAGCCTGCGTAGTTAAAGACACCTGATTTTTGACAAAGGTGCTAAAAACATACCCTGGAGAAAAGATGGCTATTTCAATGAATGGTTCTGGGGAAACTTGTATATCTACCTGTAAATTAAGGCAACTAGATACAAACCTATAGACACACACACATACACACACACACACACACACACACACACACACACTCAATTCAAAATGGATCAAAGGCCTAAATTGCTTGAGGAAAACATAAACAAAGCACTTCAAGATATAGGCGGAGGCAGGGATTTACTATAAAGGATTCTAAAAGCACAGCTAACACTTCCAAGAGGGGCTGGTGAGATGCTCTGTGGAGAGCTCTTCCAGAGGACCCAGGTTTGGCTCCCAGCATCCACATGGTGGCTCACAACCTTCTGCATGTAGGCAAAGCACCCATATACATGTAACTAATAATAATAGTAATTCCAAAAATTGATGAAGGAAAATGTAAAATATTTCTGCACCTCTAAGTAAACAACAAGTCGAAGAGACAGCTTACTGAATGGGAGAAAATCTTTGCCAACTATATAACTGAGAGGGAAGTAAAACTTGGATTTTATAAAGAACTTCAAAAATAAAGAACCAATCATCCTATCAGTAAATGACCTATGAGCTGAATAGACTTTTTGCAAAAGATAAAATACAAATGATTCATAAATGTGTGAAAAACTGTCCAATATCTTGGCCATCAGGGAATTGCAAGTTAACCAACCTGAGTTTCCTTCCCACTCCATCCAGAGTGGTTATTATCAAGAAAACAAAACTGGACTGGGAGAGGTGGTACATGCCTTAAATCCCAGCTCTCAGCAGAGGAGGCGGATCTCTGTAAGTTAGCCTGGTCTATATAGAGAGGTCCATACAGCCAGGACTACAGAGAGAGACTGGAAAGAAAGAAAGATGTCGGATATGAGGGGGCTCTTTTTATAGAGATCAGTATGGAGGCTCCTCAGAAACCCACACTAGTGCTAGCAATGCTCCATTCGCATCACTCTGGGTAGAGGGCCGAAGGAAACTAAGTCTGCACATCTCTGTATTTTGTTTCAAATTTGTTTTTTAGGAATGTGGGTGTTTTGCCTATATGTATGAATACACACGTATGCATTGCCTGTGGGGGCCAGAAGAGGAAGCTGATCTCCTGGAGCCTACATGGTTGTGAGCCACTACGTGAGTGCTGGGAATCATGGTCTGGAAGAGTGGTGGTGCCCTTAGCTGCTGAGTCATCCCCCCAGTCCCTGCTCACCCATATTTAATTGCTGCACTATTTGAAGTAGAGAGGAAATGGAAGCTGCCTAGAAATCCACTAACGTATGCTTGGGTAAGGACAATGCGGTAAACAATCACAAGGGAAGGCTTTCTTCAGCTGTAAGAAGAATAAAACTGTGTGACCGGCAGGAAAACACATGGAACTGGTGGCCATGATGTTAAGCAAACTAAGTCAGACTTAGAAAGACACATATTGCATGTTTTCTTTCATATGCAAAGTCTAGAGTAGAGATTGGGGGGGGGGCAGACAGGATAAGAAGGGGCAATGGGGGAAAGTGATCCCAAACTCTGAGAATGCTAGTGGAAAAATATATGCATAGGTCAGGGCTTTCTGTAAAGAATTCCTAAAGCAGCCTGGTGGTGGTGGTGCATGCCTTTAATCCCAGCACTCAAGAGGCAGAGGCAGGCAGATCTCTGTGAGTTCGAGGCCAACCTGGTCTACAAAGTGAACTCCAGGACAGTTAGGGCAGTTACACAGAGATAACCTATCTCAAAAACAAATAAATAAATAAAAATAAAAAGATTTAAGAAAAGAACTCTAAAGCACAAAAGGGGTGCTTCATGGGACACTTCATGTTTTCTCTTATGCGGAGTCACGTGTGTGTGTGTGTGTATACACACATATGCAACATGAAAGCACAGGGACTATTTGGGAGAAGGAAGGGGAGCAGTGGGGATGCTGGGAAGCAAATGTGAGAAAAATATTGCTATATGTATGAAAATGTTAGGATGAAACCCCATTATTTATTTTGTATACTAATATAATGAAAGAATAAAAAAGTTCAATTTCCAAAAATATTACTAATACTTCAAGGAGTATGAACACTTAATAAGAACAAGACATGAGGAAACATTACACCAAGCATTAGTTTTAAAAATCTTGTTGAGGGGGCTGCAGAGTTGGCTCAGCGGTCAAGAGCACTAGTTGCAAAGAACCAGGGTTCTAGTCCCAGCGCCCACATGGAGGTTCACCTCTTCCTCAGGCACCAGGCATGCATGCAGTGCACAGACAGACATACATGCAGGCAGAGCACTCATCTGAGTAAAATAAATCTATGAAAAGAATTTTTAAAAATCTAATTGGAAAGATTCACAAACGCTTGATGTAGAAAATTATTCTCACACAGAATATAAATGAGAGCGGGACGTGGTGGTGTAGACCCATAACCTCAGCATGCGGGAGGCTGGGAATGGAGGATTTTTAAATTCAAAAACCGCCCAAGACTACACACACTGAGACATTGTCTCAAAAACAAAGAAAGAAGAAGAGAGGAGGAAGAAAAAAAACAATACAAACATGTTCAGAAAACCTCCCCCTCCCCCTTTTTTTTTGGCACAGGGCTTCAGTATATAGCCTTAAACATGCTATGTATCTCTGGTTGACTTAAAACACACAATCTGATTCCTGCCTCGACCTCACAAGTGCTAGCCTTAAAAGTGTGTGCCACTACAGCCTCCGAGGTTTGTGTTTACCTGTGTGGTCACCGGGACTAAAGCTTACCTGGGACTGAACTAGGGCCATGTGCAGCGAGGATGGCACTGCACCCGTGAACTGCGCCTTTGGACCCTTGGGCTCGCGCTCCCTGTTTGACGATCCTTTGTTTCAGCCTCCAGTACTTCTTTTAGGACAGCTTTCTAGGAATGAATTCTCAGGTTTGTTTGTTTATCTGCAAATGTTGTAATATACACCTAATTATCAAAGAATAGTTTTGTACTTCAAGGATTTTGGTTGATGTGAAGGAAAATAAAAGATTCAATGAGGAAAAAGAAAGAGCGAAGGGAGGAAAAAAGAAAATCTTTTTTTCTCGCTGTCGTGTAGCCTGCCTAGGTTGCTGCCATACTTCCTCAGTACTTAGTCGGGCTGTGACTCCTCTGCCTTAGCTCTTACTTCCTGCTTGCATCCTGCCTAGAGGTCAGCCAGGAGTCCGTCCCAGCGTGGAGTCTTCTCCGATCTTTTCTTCCATGTGTCCTATTATCACTGGAGAACATAAGCCCCTTTGCAGGTCTTTAGCGACATAGATAAAATAATCTAAAACCGACCCGGAAGGAAACGAGGACAATTTTATTGGAGTTTGAGAGACACAAAACAGTACGACAGGCGGGCTGGGGGGTCTCCGCAGAAAAGGGGGACTGAATAAGAACGGGAGGCGGGGAAGGAGGTTGTCCCTTCTAAGCCAGGGGTCAGGGAAAGCAGGCGGTGTCCAAAAGAGGGACACAGAAAGAGGAAAAAGGGAAAAGGCTGCAGTTTCCGGGTAGTGAGCAGGCTCAGCAGTGAGGGTCTGCACCAACTGCAAGGGATGGGCGTCCCAGAAGGGAGCGCATAGCTCAGTAAGGGGGAGGTTACTCCTGTCGGCAGATGTCCTCTGTTTATTAGCAGCTTCTGGCTTCAGGCTGTCCCCCTGAGGTTGTAAAACAGGATTTTCTCCTTATCCAGGTGGTCTTGGAGGCAACTGCTGTCTTCTTAAGTGGGTGTTATCAACCACTGGCGCCATTTACAAAGGGGCTGCTGACCATCTGGGGACAAGCAGTTTTGATATTTCCCCCTTCCTTAAAATTTATGTCTTTCCAGCATATGGGGTCCGATGCTGACTGAAGGAAGAAGGGTCCATCTTTAATGATCTTCAAACTGTTCGTTTCTAACGAGCTACCTAACTTCCCCAGTCTGTATGCTGTGTGTGGCTTTCTAAGATGCTGAGTGTGTGTGTGTGTGTGTGTGTGTGTGTGTGTGTGTGTGGTGTTGCACTTTGGGTTGGCTTGTTTTGTTGCACTGGGGGATGGACCCAAATGCTTCTCGTCCACACAAGCACTGCCACCAACCTTTAGAATGCTCAAAGAAATTCTCTGTCATTGCCAGGCTTTTGGTTTGTCTGTTTTTATTTATTTTTGCCTCAGGTGAAATCTTATGAGTCTCTCATAACAGTAAGAGGTGATTGATCATACACATTTTCAGGGAAAGCCCCTTGCACAAAGACCTACCTGACAGGAGTAAGTCTGGGTTTGAGAACAAAGGCAAGTGCTTGTGTTGTTTTTCAGAGGACAGACCCCACTGCTCTTTCTCCTGGGACCCAGAGTCCCACCTTAAGAAAGTGGTGTCTTCAGGTTTACCAGCAAGCCAGGGAAAGGGTCAAAGGTGAGGAAGCTCCAGGTGAGCCAGCCTTATATTGTCTTCCTCCTTCTTTCCCCTTAGCTGTGCATCTATGTGGTGTGTGTTTGTGTGTGTGTGTGAACACACACGTGCCATGACTTGTGTGTGGAGGGCAGAGAACAACTTTCAGGTCTCTGTATGGAGGTTAGAGGAGACATTTTGGGAGCTGGTCCTGGCCTCTCTCCTTGCACTGGCTGGGTCTCTTGCTTGCACTGCTGCTCGGTGTCCTTCAGGAGAGCCTGGGAGACTTGGTGAAACCTGTGACAATTTTCCAGTTTCAAAAAAGCTGGCTTCAACTTTTTTTTTTCCTTACTCCATAGGTAATTTTATAATTGGAGAAGGCCTTGGCGCTACTGATTCCAGCATGCAGAGTTTGCCAGCCCAGCCCAATCAGCAAGCCACAGGTCCCAAGGAGAGATTCTGGGGCACTGAGAGATGGCAATTAACAGCACTTGCTGTCTTTCCAAAGGATCCAGGTTAGGTTCCCAAAACACACAGCAAGAGGTTCACAGTAGCCTGTTATTCCAGTTTCAGGGGATCCAGGCCCTTTTCTAACCTCCACAGGGACCTGCACAGACATGACATTTATACAAACACACACTCTCTCTTTCTCTCTCTCTCATAATAATAATAATAAATCTTTTCTTTAAGACAGAACTTTGTTGTTATAGTCCTGGCTGTCCTGGATCTTGATCTGTAGATCAGGCTGGCCTCAAATTCACTGAGATCTGCCTGCCTCTGCCCTGCAAGTGCTGGGATTAAAGGTGTGCACCACCACCACCTGGCCTATAATAATAAATAAATAAAAACCATTAAGGTGTCTAGATCCTGACAAATGACCTTCAAGGCTGACTTCTGGCTTCAACAGGCACAGCACCCGTGTGCACGTGCACACATCTACACACATACAAACACACACAAAACACAGCAAAATAAGGGGGACGAAACCATTGACATAACTGGAGAGATGCAGATTTTATATCAGTTTGACACTATCAAAGATGGGTAGACCATCTAGAGTAAAAATCGATAAGAAAATAAAGTGCTTTTGCGTGGCAGACATCACTTAGTGCTTTATAAGCTAATCAGACAGATCTCCAGACACACGTCCAGCGTTGCCTGACAACGACAGATTAGCTACTCTTCTTCAGCATGATGGGAACTTTATCTACAACAGATCCTATCCCGAGCCACAGAACAGACTCCAGACATTTTTAAAAATTAAGAGCATAGAAAATTCATTCACTGCGGTAGCTTCACTACTGCGCAAAAATGATTTAAACAAACAAACAAATCCTAACAACAACACTCAAACCATGAAGAGACCAAAGAAGAAATCAGAAGAAACATTTAAAAATAGAGATGACACCAGGTGGTGGTGGTGCACACTTTTAATCTCGTCACAAGGGAGGCAGAGGCAGGCTGTGAGTTCGAGGTCAGCCTGGTGTACAAAACGAGTTCCAGGACAGCCAGGACTACACAGAGAGACCCTGACTTGAAAAGCAATAAATAAATAAATAAAGATAGAGACGGATGAAAGTGAAAACACAACCCAGAACCTACGGGACTCCACAGAAGCAGAAGTAAGAGAGAAACCTGCAGGAGTAAAACATCTGTGGAGTCCCCTTGACGTGGCAGGGCCCCACAGAAGACTGAAATCATCGCAATTTAAAAGCTTATCAAGCTCAGTGGTGGTGGCGCACGCCTTTAATCCCAGCACTCAGGAAGCAGAGGCAGGCGGATCTCTGTGAGTTTGAGGTCAGCCTGGTCTACAGAGCTAGTTCCAGGACAGGCTCCAAAGCTACAGAGAAACCCTGTCTCAAAAAAACAAAAACAACAACAACAAACCCCAAAACAACCAAAAACAAAACCCAAAATAAAAGCCCAAACAAAACAAAAAAAAGGCTCTGAGCACTTGGGTAAGTCAAGCTCTCAAGACTTTAGCCCAAGTTGTCCTGTTCCAGAGTTGCAAGGATTCACTATCTTTGCGCTTTCTCCATCATGACAACAAAATAACAACACCCACTTTATAAAAAAATAAATAAATAGAACAACAAAAAAATAAAAGGTAAATGGTGAGTAAGTCTGGCATTTGCTCGTTTTTATCCGGACACAGCTGGCTTAGCAGCGGTTTGGGTGGCCCTCTCTCTGATCCCCGTGGCTTTTGCTGAGGGTAGTGGTTAGTCACCCAGCTTCAAGTAGCCAATTCTAACATCCTCACATGTCATATCCAGACAGGTGACGATCACAGAGATGCTTTTGTGTATATTTCTCGATTTTCCCTAGCATTGGAATCTTCCCCAATGCTCCAAGAATGACCCACATGTTTCATGGTCCTGAAATAGACTGGCTGGGAACCCTTAAACTAAACGGACACGGGATTCCCTTTGTCACTTCCAAGTCACTCCCCCGACTGCAGCTGCGTTCACTTCCTGCCACCCAGTGCCTGAGAAATGGGGAAAGTGTCTCTTAGGGTGGCAGCCCAAGGAGTTGTCAACAGTGAGTTTTGAGTTGTATGTGTGTCCTGTGATTAAGCAATCCTACACCAATAAATTGTTAATTTTCTGAGATTATGAAGCATGCTGAAGTCAACATATTTCTAGCTTTTTCACACTTCCAAATTTTTCCCCAAGTCAAACTCCTAGTAGAAGTTTTTTTTTGCATAAAAGCTAATTTTAAGGTTTGAAATCGTCACACATAGATATATATATAACAAAATTACCATCAAGCATGTTAAGGCAAACGCACATGCTAACCAGGAGGAGGGCAGCTCCCTTCACACTTTAGAATTGTTTTAAATATTTGTAAATATAAACAAGAGTTGCCCAGCTGTCTTCCACTCAACAGAGCGTACTGTGAATGTCTGTCTAGATTTTGTACACGTGACCTGCTTCGCTTAAAAGAACAAATGCTGTGCTTTCCCTTGCACCGTAGTACTGTTGTACCACGCTCCTGCTCAGAGGGTTCCAAAGTCTCACCTCTGACTCCTTCCTCTTGTCCGCGTCCTTAGGACGCCTCAAGTCTTGCCGCCTTCCACTCTTCACACGGCCATTGCTCTTTCCGGGCTTTCTCACCCGTGAGTGAATCACTGCCACGGTCTCCTGCGAGGGCTGCCGGGCTCTGGTCTCACTCCCCGCCAGCCCATTTCCTATACTGTGACCAGGGACGCATCTCTAAAGCCAAAGCCTGACCGTGTGACTACAAGCTTGTAATTCTCTGATGTGAACTCTGTCCCCTGTTGTTGGAGACTTTGCCTACCTATCACAGGAGGTTCTGTTCCCCTCCATCCCTATACTTCCTTGGCTAGTCTCTTCCGTTTCCTTTATGGCTCTTCTCACTCTGTAGAGCTGTTTCATTTGCTTCTTCGCCTAATTATCTCTTCCTCCTGAAACACTCAGCTCAAGCCTCATCTTTCCCATATGCAGCCCTCTGGGATGGTACATCTAGTGCATAAACACATACAGTCCTTAATATCCATCAAACCACTCATAGCAATTGTCCTCATGCTAATCAAGACAGTTTAAATGTCCATCAAAAATAAGGTCATTTAATAAGGTAGGGCTTTTTCATGCATCAGAATGATAAGCATCAATAAAAGCAAAGAACAAACTACTGAGAAACAAACAAGATAAAAATATCTTGCAGACATAGTGTTAAGAAAAGGAACAGAGTCAAATGAGCGTAGTACCATCCTACAGGCTATGGTGGAAAGCTGAATGGATCCCAAGACACCGAGCAGACACAAGAGACACACGCCTCTGAAGGACACACGCCTGTAGACTGACCCATGTCACATTCTGTACAACAAATCTTTAAAATAAGACTAGAAGGAACCAAACTATTTCATAGTAACTTACTTGTGTTCCTAGACAAAGACAAGAATGCATGTAGGAATGCAGAAATAGCTAGAACCCAGCAAGATAATACCACAACATCCCAATAGAAAAGTGTTGTCTGATACTCAAAACAGCAGAGAAAACCACTCAAGAATGACCACTAATGAGAAAATTAAGCCACTAAAACCAATCCCAAGGTGGGGAGCTGAAAAATTATTACCAGGCATTAAAAGAGCTGAGGGAACTGTGCACAAGATGCTTAGAATAGTAAGTGGAGACATGGATGGCCTGAAGAAATGTCTAAAACAGACAAAAACTACGATGGACAAAGGAAAAACGGCCCAGGATGATACTAATAGCGTGTTGGGCATCGCGCATGCGAGATCAGCACATTTGATGCTGAAGAAAAGAATCAACTCGAAAACATGGTAATAGAAATAACAAAAAGAAACGCAAACAGATGGTGTTTCACCCATCACAACAAAGGTGACCCACAGAATAGCTTTAAAAGCTTAACACTTGTGTAGGTTTTCAGAGGAGAGGATAGAGACAGGGTAACTAAAAAAAAATATTTAAAGAAAAAAAGATCTTGAAATCCTAAAAACTTTCAAACCAAATGAAAACCATGAGCCCACGTGTTCAAGACGGTTAGCCAATCCCAAGAATAAGCAACTTCGGAAGCACTATGCCAACAAACACTGTAATTTAATTACTCCAAAAACAATGATAATGAGACAAAGTTAAAAAAAAAAAAACCAGCTGGAGGAGAACAGATTATCATGGAGAAAGGAGATAAGGATAATAGTAGGTTTCTTATCAGAAATCTGAGGAAAATGGGAGGAGGAGCGGAGTTAAGGTACTGCAAGAAGGAAAACCCTGTCAACCTACAGCTCCGTATCTAATAAAAATCTTCCCTTAAAAAGGTAAACCAGAGGCTGTTTACAACAAATACGAACGAAGCATTCCTCCTGAGCAGGCTGGGACTGTGAGCAAAGTTACAGGAAGTCCTCCGGGTAAGAGAAAAAGATGGCAGCTGGAAGCCAGAGTCTACATGAAAGAAGGCAAGGGAACAGAGATCTAACTCCCTGGACACATATTTAAAAGTTAACCTTACTTAATAACTTTAAAAAGCAAGCATTGGAACAAATGTATTGTATATAGTAACAGTGTATTGTGGAGTCTATAAGTGTGTGGATGTGTGGATGTGTGGCTGCAACACTAATACTATAAGGCAAAAACCAAACCAAACCAACCCTCCTCCCCCAAATAAAACAAAAAGCAACCAAAACTACCACCAACAACAACAGCAAAAAAACTGTCCGACAGTGATGGCAGTAGCACTTGCCTTTAATCCCTGCACTCAGGAGGCAGAGGCAGGCGGATCTTTCTGTGAGTTTGAAGCCAGGCTGGTCTACAAGAAAAAAAACCAAAAACAAAACAAAACAAAAAAAAAAACATAAAAGCAGAGGCTGGAAAGATGGCAAGATGGCTCAATGGTTAAGAGCACTTGGCTATTCTTCTAAGAGACCAGAGTTCAGTTTTCAGAACCCACACTGAGCAGCTCCAAACCAAACAGTTCTGAGGAATCAATTTCTGGCCTCGACAGGCATCTACATGTATGCACATATACATAAATAAAAATAAAGGAAATATTTTTAAATGAAAGCATTTATTGATAAATGTATTAAATATTTAGAAACAAATATGATAATATTACATACTGGGAACTATAGATTATTTTTAAGACTAATTAAAGAGAATCTGAGAGAATGAGGAGACATGTTTCATTATTGATCTAGAAGCCTCAATATTGTTAAGATGTCAGTGCTTCCCAATTTGTGTTCTGCCTCCTCACCCAGCTCTTGGTAGGAGTTGGTGATGGTTAAACAGAAATGGAATAAGTCTTTAATATCCAAAAACAATTTTGAAAAAAAAACAAACCAGTTCAACACATCATTATAAAGATCAATCAATAAGCTCTGGGATTAGTGTAAAAACTGACAAAGACATTTTCGGAAGAAAGCAGAATGCAAAAAGATACCCATCATATGTCTGTGGAAAAGTGAGACATTTTATGGCTGTAATAAAAACCATGACATTGTTTTTATAACTTTTAAGTGCAAAGCATGGTGGTGTTGGAGGTAGAAGCGTAGGTCTGTAGCTTACCATTGGGATAACTCTGAACCAGTTCTCCACACTCAACTCTGACTTCGCAGGGATCCATTTGGCCATTTGTAATTCTGTTGTTATATTACCCATGATATAGACCCGTTTCATTCATGATTCATGTGACTGTCTTCCCAACCAATGTTTAGTGGCCACTTTTTAACCACCGACAGCCTTCCAGTAATTATTTGTGTGTAAGAATTTCATCACAGGAGAGAAAGACAAGATCTCTTGAGTAAATTGGGAGCGTGGAGGTCAAGGGAGAGGGTAGAAAGAGAGAGGAGAGGTAGGGAGGGGAGCAGAGAAAAATGTATAGGGTAAAAAAAATTAAAAGAAGTCTAATAAAAAAGAATCTCACCACATCTATTTATTTAATAGATACAAAAATTAGAAAGATGTGTAATACTAAGAGCTGACAGAAACTACAGGCAGCAGTCTGGTCAGGAAGACAGCAGCCAGTGATTATTTAATAGTGCTGTTTAGTCAAATGGTGGCACAAGCCTTTAATCCCAGCCCTTGAGATGTAGAAGCAGGAGGATCGGGGTTCAAGGCCAACCTCAGCTACATAGCAAGTTCGAGGTCAGCCTTGGCTATGAGTCTAAATAATAAATGTATAAATATTTATATATTCATAAATAACCAAATAAATAGTATGCAGAGTAAGACCCACGTTAGGTGTGATGGCACACACTTGTAATCTCTGGAAGCCAAGGCAGGAGTTACTGAAATTCAAGGCCAATCTGAGCCTCACAGGACGACCTTAAAAAAGGGGTGACAAAAAAGGAAGGAAAGAAAAGAATAAAATCCAGTGTCTTCCTTAGATATGGAGGAATAGTACAGTTCAAAGCCCTCCGCACCTCCCAGTGCTTTGGTCCTTTTTGACTTCCTTTCAATTTCTTGAACTGAGAGAAAACCACTTAGAACAAAGCCAATATTTTATTATTTTGAACCCCACAAAACAGCATCACAATAGACGTCTGCTGGCATGGGTTGAATAATTTTGAGAAAGAAGGCATCATTAAATGCAGACCAGTCCCCTCCAGAGGAAGGGTCAGTCTTCATTCATTTCCTCTTGCGATTCCTTGGTAAGTAGAGAAATTCTAAGCCAAAGACTGAAGAAATCACATCATTAAGTTGAGCTCAGTTCTGCTCTCTCGGCTCTTGATTCTCTTGGCCCTCTCTCGTCTTTGCTTTCTCACCCTCCCTACCTCTCTCTCCTCTCACGGCCCAGTCAATCTACTGGCCATATTTAGACTACTACTTTCTCTCCCTACTCTGGACTCCCCCAGGTGCCTCCGGCGGTACTCTCTCTTATATCTACAATAAAAACCTTCTCCTCCACCATAAAAAAGGTAGGGCTTATTCCACACAGGGCTGTGTCAATCTTAGCCCAGGATGCACTGGACTTCGTCGGTCCTGATTCACACACTTCTGATGCAAATATATCAACCATCGATTAGTGAAGAGCGAATTATCAAATTCATAGGTACCTTGGTTTTTGCTTCCACTCTCTCTAGCCATGGGCACAGACTTGAGGGCACCTTCCTCTTCTTCCTTGTGCATGAATGGTAGTGGGACGGACTCGTGAATAAAGGAAACCTACGCCTTCCATAAATAGCAAGGAGGAATATGGAGGAATCCAATACCACCTGCGGCTAGTTCTACTGCTGGTCGTAAACTGTGTTGAAATAAAAGTGTCTTGGGATTTAAAATTCAGTAGTATTTATTGAAGCAGTTCTTCACAGAAGACTCTTTCCTTGTGACAAAAAAAAACCCTAACTAAATGCAGTCTTCTAGTGTCCTATTGCCTTAGATCAGTTGTCATTGTCCATAGGCTGGACAAAACATGAATGTGACATCACCGAGAGCTGTGGTCAGTCATGCTTGTCCCAGCTTGACCATGCTTTCTTTAACAGCAGGAAATCTACCATCTACCCCTAGCACTCATGGTCAGTTAACTGAATGTTTTGATTCTGCTTTGGTACGGCTACAATTACTTCATCAAAGAATGAAAAAAATCTTATATATATCCTGTCAAGTGTAATTCAGCCTTTATTTCTCATGCTTTTCATCACTATAATAATTCACATGTGTGAAAATTTATGCACCCAGCACACAGATGAAAGTCAACATCTTTAAAGAGGGTGAAAAGACTCATAGAGGGAGATGGGTGGGTGACGCTTTAACGTGTGCGTGTCCTCTTGTTTTTTTTTTTTTTTGTATAAAAAAATAATCACACGTTGAAAATAGAAAGGAGAAGATCAGGCTGGGAGTGGCAGAACACAGGGCCTGCTGCTGTGGCCACATGGATAGCACTGCCATTTCTGGAGCAGCAGACTTTCTGACCGTGAGCTGGATGGAGCCTCTAGAGCGATACAGCATGGCCCTCCTGTTGGACTTTAGAGCTTGCTTCATTCACACTGCTTCCTCTCCCGGTGTGCTTAGAAGTGACTTGTTCCCTCGCTAGGAGATATAGAAAGGAGGAAATAAAAAGAAAGGATGTGAAATGTATATACTGAGCTAATTAAAAAAAAAAAACCAGTAACAGCTAAAACGCTTTTTAACCTTCTTCCTATGTCAGGTGTGCCAGAAGGTGCTATCATTGTCTAGATGTCACAGATAACACAACTGAAACCCAGAGATGTTACATCACTGGGTAACCATACAGCAACAAATGAAAGGAGAAGGAGACTAAGAGGCAAAAGATTTTATTATTTGCAAAACTGTGACCTTTTGTTCTGGTCAGAGACTTCTCTAATTAAAAAAAAAATATCGATTCCTTTCTAAGTATCCTTATGGGGGAAGCAGTACTCAGGAGAAAATGCCTTCTGTCATGAAATCAGATTTCAGATGGGCCTGGTCACACAATAGTAATCCCAGCACTTGGAAAGCTGAGGCAGGAGGATCCTGAGCCCGTACTACATGACAAGATACTCTCTCAACATACCAAAGAAGAGTGAAAAAGAGAGAGAAGGAGGAGGAGAAGGAGGAGGAGAAGGAAGAAGGGAGGGAAAAAGGAAGAAAAAATAGAAGAAAAAAATCAGATTTTTTTAAAATGAAGAAAAACTAAGTTCTAAATATCATATTGCCAATACAATGATTATTCACAAGTAACCCACAAATAAAAACATTAAGTGCCTAGGTTACATTTACACTTAGCACAAACACCAAAGGGGTCAGGAATAATTCTTCACTGATTATCTAGTACTTTGTAGATACTTCTATCTTTTACAATGGATAAAGGAATATTAGGAAATGAGAAAACATCATGGAAGCAGGAAGAGGAGGTGGAAGAAGAGAAGGAAGAAGAGAGGTGGAGGAAGAGGAATAGGTGGAGGAAGAGGAAGAAGAGGAGGTAGAGGAAGAGGAGGAGGAGCCGAGCTGAGGAAGAAACAGTCACAAGAACCTCCTTGAAGGAAACAAACGGGAGTTGACCTAAATATTTTGAAACTGAGTCATCAGCACTCCGGTCCCTAACTGATTTCTTGTTTCCTAACTTTGAGCTATCCAGATTTCTGCACATCCGATTTATTGTGTGGGATCATATTCATGTGGAATCCCACCAACTTCACCAGAAATTCTAGCTTGAAAACCCCAGATTCCTGAAACGATGGCTTAAAAGGCAAGAAGAAATCATCACTCCGGTGTCACTGTGATACGGTAAATCGTTTGAATGGGTGAAACATTTAGTGCTACAGAGGTGTATTCTGAAGGCCAAGATGCAACAGCATTGCTGTTTGGCTGCTAATGCTCTGTCCTGCAGACTACTGCCCGACAGTCTATTCTGCAGCTTGTCAAAACATCCCATTCTCTGAGCATGGCCATGGCTTGCAAAAGTTCTTCATTTATACCCGAACATTTGGAAAACGATCTGCAGTATACATTGTTCTGTAAAATATAGAATCAAAAGGTGGCAACCCATCAAAGTCAAGAAATGTCGCTCGGCTACAATGGGTGGGCTGCAGACATGGCCTCCCACTCACCAGCTGCAGGAAATGAATTCAAACTAAGTTGGTCATTTGTCTCAGGACAAAGTACGACTGCCAAATATTTTCTCCCCATTTGTCAGCCCTTCTCTGTTCCAGTGAATTCCATCAATCGATGGGTAGCTGCATTGCTTATTCTCTGTAGAACAATAAGCTTAACCCACTAGGTTTATTTGTTTAAGTCATCTGGTGAATTCTTTTAAATTATGCCTTGTTTCTAGTACCGCTTGTGTTTTGCATTCATATAAGCTTCTGCTGCAGCTGCTCCGGAAGAAAAGAAAAGGCGGCGCTTGCAGAGCAGTGAATAGAGAATGCGATTTTAAACTTTCCTTTCTTTCTCCTAAATTTAGCACCTGGCATATGGAATATTCAGCGGGTGGCTCAGCAGGGACAGGCTTACTGTTTTTCATACCTGCCACTGAGGTGTTTGACATTTTGGCTTGCTGAAGAACAAATTTGTGAGCACATTATTGTGCCCACCTGCCCGTGTGTGTGTGTGTGTGTGTGTGTGTGTGTGTGTGTGTGTGTGGTTTGCATGCACCTTCTTATACTTGTGGACATGGAGAGTGACCACTCAGGTCTCTAGAGCAATCTAAGAGATACTGGCCACTAATAGACAGTGTACTACAACTAGGAAACACACACATAGAGGATGATTTACATCCCTCTAATGGTGGAGGAGAAGGGGATTGCTTCTAACCCAAGAACTACACTTACAATTTGATAAGAATCTGTGACTGTTCTTTGAAGATCCCAGTTTAGTGCTCACAGAGGTAACGTCTCCATTGTCTGAAAGGCAGCTACAGAATCAGAATTCCAAGCACACTTATAAACATGGTATGCAATCTGTACTAGTCTAAAAAGACATGGACACAGAGAGAGGGTAGAAAAGCCCCAGGAAATCCCAGTTCCTGGATAGTGAGGCAAAGGACAGACTCATTAATGTTCTGATGAGAGGTCACTCGTTGCCTAATCATTCTAGTCTGGATGTGAAGCTGTTCTGCATCACCACCACCAGCACCACCATCACCACCACCACCACCACCACCATCACCACCACCACCACCACCACCACCACCACCATCACCATCACCACCACCACCATCACCACCACCAGCACCACCATCACCACCACCATCACCACCACCACCACTATCACCATCACCACCACCATCACCACCACCACCACCACCACCACCACCACCACCACTACCACCACCACCACCACCACCACCACCACCACCATCACCACCACCACTACCACCACCATCACCACCACCACCATCACCACCACCATCATCACCACCACCACCACCACCACCACCACCACCATCACCACCACCATCACCACCACCATCACCACCATCACCACCACCATCATCACCACCACCACCACCACCACCACCACCACCACCACCATCACCACCACCAGCACCACCATCACCACCACCATCACCATCACCACCACCACCACCACCACCACCACCACCACCACCATCACCACCACCACCACCATCACTACCACCACCAGAAGGCTCATGTGTTGAAGGCTTGATCCAAGTAATGGCACTATAGAGGTGACTGGATCCTGAGGACACTGACATTATCAGTGAATCAACCTGCTGATGAGTTAGTAGCTGAAAGGGCTATTAGGAGAAAGGCCTGGTTGTAGGAGGGTCATGGGAGAGGGCCTTGTGACTTTGAGGGACAGATCGTGCTCTCAACACTTCCTCTTTCTGTTTCCTGACTGAGCAGCTGAGCCCAGAGTTCTTTGGAAACAAAAGCTAATGAAGATCCAGCTTTGGGACTGACCTTAGTGGTAAGCTAACACCACCTCCAGCCGGGAACTCTGGCTTTTTTTTCAGATGATGGTGATGGAAGGAAATCCTGTGCTGCATTTGGGACCCTTAATTTGCATTTTCCTTTGCATCCAGGCAGTCTAAAACTATAAAAATGAGACTGCAAACTGGGATAGTGCCGAGCAATCTAAATATCACCAGGAGAATTAGGACTATCCCATGATCTTTACAATTTTTTTTTAGAAAAAGATATATAGGACTGGAGAGATGGCTCAGCAGTTAGAGCTGACTGCTAGCCCAGAGGACCCGTGTTCGATTCTCAGCACCCACATGGATGCTTACAACTGTCTATAGCTACAGTTCAGAGGACATGATGCTCTATTCTGACCTCCATGGGCAGCAGGTAGCATGTAGTATAAAATCATATATGCCATCAAAATACCCATACACATAAAATTGAAAACAAATAGATCTCAATTTTTGAACATTTATTTTTATTACTTTTAATTTAATTTTTTATTTATTGAGGCTTTCATAGGAGTACTATTTTTACATCATTTCCATCTCTTCATCTCCCCCTTCAACACCTCTCAAACTCCCCCAACTCTCTCTTAAATTCATGCCCTCCTACTTTTGTTACACACACATATATATGTATGTATGTAAAGAACTTAAAGAATGCATGTAATGCTGCTCATATGCACATGTGCTGAGGCCTGATCACTTGAGAACGGATAACCTATCAAGGCAGTTTGTCCCTAGAGAAAACTGATTCTCCCCTCTCAGCAGGGTATCTCTTCATCTAAGGTAGGACCTCGTGAAATTTCCCCCTCCATATCGGCATGTCAACTGGGGTTGCCATGATGCAGGTGTTTAGGCACATGCTTGAGATTTCATACATGAAGCTTTTTTTTTTTTTATCATTCTTGAAGACACTAGCAGAAGGCATCCTAGATGCATCTGGGTGTCTGCATGTGGTTTTCCGCATGTGAGGACAGGTTTTCTTAGAGGCCAGAAGAGGGAGTTAGATTCCCTGGGGCTAGTATTAAAAGCGTTTGTGAGCTGCCCAACATGGGTGCTGGGAACCAAACTGGGGTCCTCAGGAAGAGCAGTGAACACTCTATTTGGAGGGATAACCTGTTGGCGAAGTGTTTAGTGGCTTCCCGAGTTTTGATCGGAGTCTAATATTTCACTCTTTGCGTTATCACATGAAATATCTCTGAGAATTTAACGTGGAGCTTTTGCTATATCATTTTGGGGTTATTTGTTGCAATTTCTTGCCAGTTGGCCAAGTCTGTCCACTTTCATGAACCGTGCTTTGAAGGTGTCACCAAGACATGCCACATATCTAGAGAGAGTGTGCTGTTTCTGCCTGCCTGTGGCTGAACAGAAGATACAGTGTGACCAATTACTGACAGTCACTGAATGAACTCAAGTGACTGGTCCTTGCATGGTATGCTTCTATCCTTTACTTCATGATTTTGGACTTAAGAGCTATCAACAAAAATTTCAACCCTGAGTTGAAATAAACTATAGCTAAAATAAATAAATAAATAAATAAATAAATAAATAAAAGTAAGTTGAAGCTGGGCATGGTGGCATGTGCCTTTAATCCCAGCATTTGGGAAGCAGAGACAGGCAGATCTCTGTGAATTCAAAGTCAGCTTGGTCTACAGAGTGAATTCCAGGACAGCCAGGACTGTTATATATAGAACCCCGTCTCAAAAAACAAACAAATAAACAAACAAACAAGAAGTTGAGCCACTAAAGTTCCTGTATTTGTCTCCAGCAGGGATACATTGTGTCTTTCTCACTCTGCCCTTCTTCCTCCCAGCATTCAGTTTCATCTTCTCCACCTACCTAAGTTCTGCCCTGCTATAGGTCCAAAGCAGTTTCTTTATTCATTAATGGTATTCAAGCATACAGAGGGAAATCCCACATCGAAGTCTTATGAATGTGAGGTAAAATAAGTAGCTACAAAAATGTACATAAATAGTTTCTGAAACAACATTCAGCAAGCAAAGAAAAATCTTTAAATGCATGGCATTTGTTTTTCCTAAAGAAGAAAGTCACTAACAATCAGTCACAAAAGAAAAAGACCAGGAGAGTCGAGAGAACATTACATGATGAATCGGTGGACGGCTCTGCAGCTTTGTTCATTATAAAATACTTTAAGTATACTACTGTACCACTGAAAGCCCAGTAGTTTTGTTGTGAGAAAGCTCTGGAAGAAGGTAATGTTAAATGTTGTGAAGCCTCACCTCAAAATGTCAAGATACACTTCCTACCGCTCTTCACAAAGACAATATAGAACTCAGAAGAACAGTGAGGAGAGGACTACTGGACCTAGCCTCGTGTGTGAGCTATGATTAGACTATTGATCAGGGTCTAGTGCTGAACTAAATAGACAGTAATGAGTCTCCAGGATGACTCATAGGAATGTCTGGGGACAGAACAACCTCACTTGTTTCTTTTTTTTCTTCTATTTTCTTGGGAAATCTCTGCTGGAACAGAATGGTTTTTAAATAATTAAAATTCAGTACATATATATGACTGTTAGAATAGAAGGATATCAGTTTTCTCACTATCTTTTGTTCTGTTTGGAACACTGATTTTTAAAAACCATGTTAGAAGAAACTTTTGCTCTTGGCCTGCTTGTCCTCATCTTGCTAGTAAATCCATTCACTGGTGTTAGAATCTATTTCTTCAGAATCTGCTGAAGCACAGCTGAGGCATCCAGTCTTGTGAACTGAGTAACTACTGGATTCTTGAAATTCCTGCTCATAGCCAGCCATTGTTGTATCAGCTGGATTACAGCCTGCAAATCATTCTAATGAACCCCCTTTCTATATATATAAAGAGATTTGTTCTGTAAGTCCTGTTATTCTAGAGGACACTCACTAATATGTTTTCACTTCTACTAAAATTCTTTATCTTGGGGATGCATGATCAACATCAACTTTTCATACATGAGGCCAGTGATGTTTACAGATGTCTTCACTGGTAAAACAGTGGCAAGTGGGGTTAATCCAACACTCTAGAAATTGGCTTTGAGACCTGCTCTAGAGAGGGTTAGTCATGTCTGGTACTGTAAAAGTGTCTAAAATACACAGTTAGGGAAATCATCCTCAACAGAGGAAAATCTATGGACTTTGTTTCTCTAAAATGCCAGGTCTTCTAACTGCTTTTTAAATACGTTGTGTTTATATCCAAAAAAAGAAAAAATAAAAATAAATAAAAAGAAAAAGTTGAGCCATAGTGTTGGAGGAGAGTTGATTTCCAGGAGGGCTGAGATGATGCCTCTTAGAGCCCTTCAGGGTGGAGCTGTCTGTGAACAACCCCAGTTCAGAGCTGGTGAGAAAAGTCTAGGGATGCTCACGAGACTCTCACTGTCCCCAATTCTAGCCATTTCATTTATATTCTTCCATCTCCAAACAGAGACAAGGAGAATTTGTACTGTAACCTTATCAGCCAATGTTGCTATTGATGATTTCTGTCAAATATATCGGGATATCGAAATTATACATAATTGCATTTTTCCATATAGTTCTCACATCCTATAACCATAGATATTTGCATTGCTTAAGTAATGTCCTGTCATAAAACTGCTATTTATTTTAATACCTTTACTCTAATAAATTCTGTGGTATCCAATATTCCACTCATAAGAACCTGTTCCATCTTTGACCCAGCATCCAGGCACTGTAGCACATACTTGGAGTAGGTTATGTTCCTGTTTAAAACAAACAGCTATCTTGCCTCTGTGGAACTACAACGTAATTGGTAGTTGGGGCATGAGGCAATAAACATGAAGCTGATTATATTATTTGTGATGGCAATCAATAATAATGAGAAAAATATATAAACATGTGAACGCACACAAAAAATGATCCCCAGCTTTGGCCAGATGATGAAGTAGACAGGATGTGCCTCTGGGCACAGTGTTCTAAGAATGATGTTGTGTCACATCTAGTATCCTGGCCAGATGTGCATATCTTGAATCTACCCAAGAGGAGACACCAGGAAAATCTCAGGTAAGAATATTCTATAAAGATAAAAGTAGTTAGAAAACAACGGGGTCATAAACAATTGAGTTTTTATATGCATCTGTGTTTGTTTTGTTTTATTGAGTTTTAAGACTGGGTCTCTCTACGTATCCCTGGTTGTCCTGGAACTCACTATGTAGATCAGGCTGGCTTTGAACTCACCTGCTTCTGCCTCCCAAGTGCTAGGAAGACATGTGCCACTACAACTGGCTAAAGTGGTCAAGGGTATTTTGTTATTCAATTTTAGGGCTTGTTATCGCCAAGAAGTCTTTTGCCAAAGTACAGTGACTGAATTTACATTACTTACACTAAATTTTTGACCTAAGTTTATCAGATCATCTTTTTTTAAAAAATATATTTTTATTTTATGTGTATAAGTTTTTGCCTGTGGTTATGTGTGTGCACCATATGTGTGCCCGATGCCCACGGAAACCATAAGAGGGCATCAGATCCCCTGGACCTGGAGTTACAGATGATCTTTAGCCACTGAAAATCATACTAGTGTGGCTACTGGGATTAAAGGTGTGTGTCACCACTGCCTGGTCTGTAAGGCTGACCAGTGGAGCTGTTTTACTCTCTGATCATCAGGCAAACTTTATTCATTAAAATTAATTGCCACTACATTTCCCCTTTTTGTCTAAAATAAAAAGAAGGCTATAACTAATATAAGAAAAACTATATACAAGTAAAATAACTATATATAACATATACAAGCAATAAATACATCAACTATGTCTAGTCCATTTGTATTTGACAAATTCAGAGAAAATACTCCCTATCTATCTTATCTTAGTGAGTCCAAAGTCTTGTACCTAATTTACTTTCTTTTTTTTTTTTTTTTTTTGGTTTTTTCGAGACAGGGTTTCTCTGTGGTTTTGGAGCCTATCCTGGAACTAGCTCTTGTGGACCAGGCTGGTCTCGAACTCACAGAGATCCGCCTGCCTCTGCCTCCCGAGTGCTGGGATTAAAGGCGTGCGCCACCACCGCCCGGCCCCCTAATTTACTTTCTATCATAACTTGCTTTTTGTGTCTGGTAAATAAGGAAAATTATAACTATAACTGTCTAGTCTTAAACTTCCTCGGAGACCCAAAAAGGAAATAATATTAACTGAGTAAGCAGAAAGTGTAAGCCAGTGACTTCTATAAAATGTGAGTAATGACAGAAACAGTTGGCTGCCTAGACAGTCTCCCAAAGTTCCTCTGCAATGTTGGGGCATCCATCTTCCGTATATAGGCCTAGCATTTCCGACAGACTTTTCTATGAAGCAGGATTTTTTTTGAAAGGCTGTTTCTCCTTGTCTTGACAATGTTTGACAGTTACTTTCTTTTGTGTCCTGCTTGTCTAATTAGGACTATGATAGTGTCAGCAGTTGAGGTGGGGCATTTTCTTGCCCAGTGACTTACTTTTGCCACAAAGAAAATAAACTCAGGGCTGGAGAGATGGCTCAGCGGTTAAGAGCACTTGGCTGTGATTCCAGAGGACCCAGGTTCAATTCCCCGACACCCACAAGGCAGCTCACAACTGTCTGTAACGCCAAGATTTGAAGCTCTCACTCAGACATACATACAGGCAAAGAACAACAATGCACATAAAATAAAAATAAATTTAAGAAAAAGATTGCTCTTCGAGCAGATGAGGGAGGGGGACTTGATAGGGGAGGGGGAGGGAAATGGGAAGCAGTTGCGGGGAGGAGGCAGAAATCCTTAATAAATAAATAAATAAGTAAATAAATAAAAACTAAGTCATCATGATACCTTATATGCTAATTTAAAAAAAAAAGAAAACAAACTCCATGTGGAATTTCTTCAATGTCCATTATCTTCTCTGAAATAGAACGGTGCTGCCAGGAGCAGACATGTTTCATTGTCATAAGAAAAAGAACCTAGGTAGTTAAAACATCTTAAATGTCATATTCTGTAGGTCTTTGAAGTGTTTGAAGATGACCTGTCTATCTAAAACATATCTTTGTTTGACCTTGAGAACATACCTAATATGACTACAAGTTTTATTACAATAGGTGACTAATTACTAACCTGGATTTCTTTTTTTTTTAAATATTTATTTATTTACTTATTACATATACAACATTCTGTTTGTGTGTATGCCTGCAGGCCAGAAGAGGACACCAGACCTTATTACAGATGGTTGTGAGCCACCATGTGGTTGCTGGGAATTGAACTCAGGACCTTTGGAAGAGCAGGCAATGCTCTTAACCACTGAGCCATCTCTCCAGCCCCCTAACCTGGATTTCTTTATTACCCTAAACAGTTGATAATAATTGTTTTCATGGACTAAAAATTTGCATTATATTGTTAAATGAGCTGTTTAGGTGCAATACCTTGAACAAGATTCGAAATGTATGTACAGTATGTTTTAACAAAATTAATCTCAAATTTGTTTCAATATACAAAATTTGTTTACAATATATAAAAGTACAATCCAATGTAAAACATTTAAAACTAGTAGTTGCTTTTTAAAAGTAGATTCCATAATCTACTTTTTTATCTTATCATGTCTATGATATCCATAATCCATTGAACAACCAAAAACCACCTACACTACCTTCTGAAAATGTGGGCATTGTATTCTTAAATTTAATGAAAATCAGCCGGGCGGTGGTGGCGCACACCTTTAATCCCAGCACTCGGGAGACAGAGGCAGGTGGATCTCTGTGAGTTCGAGGCCAGCCTGGTCTACAAGAGCTAGTTCCAGGACAGGAACCAAAAGCTACGGAGAAACCCTGTCTCAAAAATAAAAAAAAATAAAAAATAAAAAAAAAATTAATGAAAATCCTCTGAAAGAGTAGTCAGTGCTCTTAACCACTGAGCCATGTTTCCAGACCTCCAGTACTTCTTTTGGGGGTAGGAGCAGATCTCATGTATGTAGCCTAGGCAGGCCTTGAACTTGCTATGCTGCCAGGGATGATATTGAATTTCTGATCCTCCTGTCTCCACCTCCATGCTGGGATCATAGGCATGCACTAAACCCCACATCTAGTTTGTTTAAGGACAGAACTCATGTTAGCCAAGCACTCTACGGAGCTCCAGCCCCAGCTCATAACGCTTAAAAGTACTTCACTTCCTTCATTCTTTCATTCATTAGCTTTTCTGAGCATCTGCTGGCTCAGTTCCAGAATTACTACTGAGAGTTCATTCCTAAATTATCTAATTCATAGCTACATGGACATCTCTGCAGCTTGTGCTGAGTTCTTCCAGAAACAAGAACTTTCTTTTTTTCTTTTGGTTTTTTAAGACAGGGTTTCTCTGTGTAACAGCCTAGCTTTTCTGGAACTGGTTTTGTAGACCAGGCTGGCCTTGAACTCACAGAGATCTGCTTGCCTCTGCCTCCCCAGTGCTGGAATTGAAGGTGTGTACCACCATAGCCTGCTAAAAGCTTTCCAACATGAATACCAACCTGATTTCTTCTTTACCGAGGAGACCTGAGAACATGGTTAAGGTTCTGGTTCTATATAGGGAGACTTCCTGGCCATAGAAGTAGGTTTTAGAGCCAGCTAAACCTACAGGAAGCATTTTCTTCACTTCTCTGAGCTAAGCTTCCATGACATTCATGAAGGCTAGAACTGTAATGAAGCAGAAACAGAGCTTGCCTAGCGTGGGTGAGTCCTCTCCATTCAAGGAAAGTACAACAAAACAAAATAAATCATTAAAGCTTCTTTTAAGTAATATTCAGATGAAAAAAAATCTTTTCTACCCAAGTAGAAAAGTATGTATTACTTTTGTTCATATGGTTCCATTTTCCTCCATTGCTAGAAAGGTCACGTCTATAAAAAAGAGTGACATGTAACTAAAGGGGTTTGGTTTTATCTCCCTCCACCCTCCTCCTTTTCCTTGCCCCTTCCACTTCAAGTATTTTGCGAACCCTCGCAGAGTTTTGTCTGCCCCAGCACTTCCCTGAGTTTGCCTTTTCCACACAGCACCATATTTAATAGCTGTGTGCTCTTACCTCTGTCCTAAATCTCCTCTCCAACCTTTCCTGCCCCTAGCACATCCCTCGGGACCTTCTCTTTGCTAGGTGGCTGTTATGGTTAATTAGCCTGAGCCAGCAGGCTGCTTTATTCTTTCAGGGTGGTTTGTGAGCAGTAGAGCGCTTGTCTAGGGTGTGCAAAACCCTGCATATGAATCTTAGTACTGCAAATAAAGAAATAAATCAGTTGAGTTTTTTTTTTAAAGACTGTTTTGCACAGGTGAGTCCAGATAGTGTTATTCCTCGCAGAGGTGAGTTTGAGGAGTGTTATCCCTTGCAGAGGTAGTTCAGAGAGTGTTATCCGTTGTATAGGAAGTGTGAGTTTGAAAATAGCATTTGATGAATTTGTCTAACATCATTGCTGTCCAGATTCAGCAGCTCCCTGCTCTGTGTATTTCTAAGATGTGGCCTTTGTAACTCACAAGTTGAGTGCCTGAGCATTTCTTTTTCTCTATATCTATCTATCTATCTATCTATCATCTATCTATCAATCCATCCATTTATCCATCATCTATCCATGTATCTATCTATCTATCTATCTATCTATCTATCTATCTTGTATACAGTGTTCTGCCTGCATGCATGTAAGCATCTATATCTATCTATCTATCTATCTATCTATCTATCTATCTATCTATCTTTCATGTATACAGTGTTCTGCCTGCATGCATGTAAGCATCTATCTCTATTTATCTATCTATCTATCTATCTATCTATCTATCTATCTATCTATCTATCATGTATACAGTGTTCTGCCTGCATGCATGCAAGCATGCCTGCAGGCCAGAAGAGGACACCAGGTAAGTCTCTTTACAGATGGTTTTGAGCCATCATCTGGTTGCTAGGAATTGAACTCAGGACCTTTGGAAGAACAGGCAGTGCTCTTAACCTCTGGGCCATCTCTCCAGCCCCACCTGAGCATTTTTGACAAGTATTGTTTTAGTTCATTTGTTTCATTTTTTAGTTTTTTGAGGCAATGCCACATTCTGTGTAGCCAAACTCACCTCCAGTTCATGACAACCAGCTAGCTACTTAGTTTCTCAAGCATTAGGATTTCTGGGGAGTCCCCACATCCAATTAGGCCTTTGTCCCTTGAGATGGGGGGGGTCTCAGTATGTGACCCTAGCTAGCTTTGAATTCTGAGACTCCAGTGACCACCTCACCCCAGCCCCCAGAATCAGACATGTGCCACTACAAACAGCCAGAGTGGGTCATCCCTCATCTAGAACCTCTTCATTGAACCCAGGGCCTGGGACATGCTAGGCAAATGCTTTGCCATTGAGCTATACCCACAGTATCTGGCTAGAACACCAGTGTTATCCACAGAAGAAACTTGAAGGTAGAATGAAGGTAAAAGATGAGCATTATAAATTCTACTTTTAAATGGTAATTTTGGTGAATAAGCTAGGAATGAAGATCATAATGTCTGATGCTCACACTCCATGAAAACATATCTATTGTTGTCAGGATGGTCACCTGGCTCTATGTTCATTCTTCACTACTTGCTCTACGGCATCTCCTTATCCATGGGCACATTGTCAAGACCTGTCTTATCTGTCCATAGAGCGCTAAAAGGATGTCGAGGGAGGAGGGGTTTCCACCTAGGTTCCTAGTGTCCATGTTGGCCTTTTCTAGTTCCTGTCATGCTATCCATCAAGACAGCAAGAGACAGGGATGACCTTTCTTGCTGACCCAACTATACCCCCAAAATGCATAGTCTCTCAGTGACTGTACAGTTTTGAGGCCAAGCCCAGTGACCTTGTCACTGTCATTTTCCTGTGTAGCCTCAGCCAGTGCTCATAACTGGACTTCCACTCCTTCTAAGTTCTCCAGCCTTGGGTTATATACACTGGTGAGGGAGAACAGGCAGGGCGATTTCCTTCAACAGTCCAGTCAGGCCATAATGATAATTGTTGCCATTTTGAGACAGGGTCTCCTGCAGCCTAATCTGGCCTTGAACTTTCTAAAAGCCAAGGATGATCTTAAAATTCTTGTGATCTTTTTCTCTAGTCTCCTGCGGGCTGGATAATGACAATTTTAAATCAACGCTATTGTTTAAAACCTATAGATAGATGGAACGTGGAATTGGCATTCAAGTGAGAAATCAAGATAATTATACCAAGCAATAGAATAAATGACAGTGACCGTGTCGGGATAGAAAAGAATTAGGGAGGCCTATATTAGGAAAAGGGAGAAGGCAAGTGGAAGTCAAGTTTTAACAATGGTTGGTTTGAATACCCATTAAACATAAAAAAATGAACATAGGACTTAGGAAGCTATTTTTACTAACTTAGAAGAGAAAATAAGAATATATGCACATATGCATATATATATGTATATATATATATATATATATATTTTTTTTTTTGATTTTCGAGACAGGGTTTCTCCGTAGCTTTTTGGTTCCTGTCCTGGAACTAGCTCTTGTAGACCAGGCTGGCCTCTAACTCACAGAGATCCACCTGCCTCTGCCTCCCGAGTGCTGGGATTAAAGGCGTGCGCCACCACCACCCAGCTGCATATATATTCTTACATATATATGATATATATGAAAAAATATATACCAGTGTAGAGATGTTTATTAAGCCATGGTTCTGGATGAAACTGTCTAAATCGCCACAGAGGATAAGGACAGGAAAGAAAGAGAAGAAAAAAGAAAGGAGGGAAGGCAGAAAAAGGAGGAAGAGCATTGAGATAGAAAGTAGCAGAAGAGGGAGGACTGCCTTCCACGTTAGCATGCCATTGGTGATCTTGATAAGAAACTCTTCAGGGCACCAGGATAAACAAAACCAGCTGCACAGTCCTGCCGCTCAGTGTCCCGAGGGCTCATTTTCTGACTCTACTGATTAGATAAATGTCTTCTATTCCTCCAAACACCTCACTGCTACACACCTCTTGGGTCTGATTCCCCCCTTTTTACTTTGAATATTGGTTCATTAACAAGTTGAAAAACGCTAAGTCGAAACCGATGACACCTGAGATACTTTTGTTTCCTTATATTTTAGCATCTGTGCACATCCCATCTAATCTCCAGGTTTTGCCCTCACAAGTCCAGCTTAAAGGCTGACTAAACAAACAGGGGATAGATGTTCATGGGTAGTTATGCCAGTTCTAGGCTCGGGGTGCAGCTCACAGACAGAGTATTTTCCTAGCATAGCATGTATATGTGAGCCTTGGGTTTGATCTCCAGCCCCAAAAGAAAAGAAAACAGGAGCATGTGGGGAGGAAAAGAGAGGAGAGAGAGCTCCTCATCAAAATCCTAGCAAGTTGTTTCGTGGACATTGACTACCTGGTTCCAGAATTACAGGGAGAGGCAAAAGATATGGAGTAGCCAACATGTTTAAGAACAAAGTTGGAGGACTGATATTATCCAACTTCAAGACGTTGAATTGTATAAAGCTATAGTAATCAAGACAACATTCCTTCCTTTTCTGGTCCTAATTAGAAGGATAGCACAAGTATTACCAGAAAAAGAAAGAACCTTCCCAAACTGTCTGCCTCAGACTCCATGAGGGCCTTAGCAACCTTTCAGCGACGGTATTCTGAAGGGCAGGGTTTTTGTTGTTGTTGTTTGGTTTTTTTGTTTTGTTTTGAGGCAGGGTTTGTCTATATAGTCCTGCTGGCTGTCCTGGAAGTGCTCTGTAGACCAAGCTAGCCTTGAGCTCAGAGATCTACCTGGCTCTGCCTCCTGAGTATTAAAGATGTGTGCCACTATTGCCTGGCAAGTCTATCTTTTAAAGATTTTTGTCAAAAACTGTATTTTGTTGGTGAATGAATAACCAAACAGAACAGTGTAATAGAACAGAGGGCCCTGAAATCGATACCACACAGTACAGTCAAGTGATCTTTACAAAGGAATAGAGATGACGCAATGGAGAGGCGGCTACTTAACAGATAATGAGGGAAAACAAAATACTCACCTGCAAAATATATATACGATTTGTATACAAGTCTCCCACGACCTTCACAAAAGGTGACTCAAGTTGGACTCCAGATCTGAATGTAAAATCCAAAGCTGGAGGCTGGTGAGAGAGCTCAGTAGTTATGAGTGCGTCCTGCTCTTGAGGAGGACCCAGGTTTGGTTCCTAGCACTCACACTGTGGCTCACAGTTATCTGTTAACTCCAGTTCCAGAAGAAACGATGCCTTCTTCCAGCTTCTTCAGACACCAGGCACACACGGTGCACAAACATACATCCTAGCAAACAATCATGCATAAAAAATAAACAAATCTTTAAAATGCAAAGTTGTAACTCTTCTGGCAGGTATTGCAGAGAAGATATAGACGACCTTAGGTTTTCTGACGACTGTTTGGATAAAACACCAAAGGCACAGCCCATAGGAAAAAGAACTAATAAGCTAGGCGTCAGCAAAATGAAACATTTCTAAAGCCAGGCGAGGAGGCACACACCTTTAATCCCAGCACTCGGGAGGCAGAGGCAGGTGGATCTCAGCGAGTATGAGGCCAGCCTGGTCTACAGAGTGAGTGCCAGGAAAGGCTCCAAAGCTACACAGAGAAACCCTGTGTCAAAGAAAAGAAATGAAAAGAAAAGAACGAAAGACACATTTCTGCTCTGAGGTACACGTGGAGAGAATGAAGACAAGCTATGAGAGAAAATATCAAAAACTGATGACTGATACGGTAATGTTGCTGAAACGTTACAAAGCTTTTTAAAACCCAGCAATACAAGCAAAAGGCATTGTGATTAAAGATGGACCAGCACCTGAGATGCCTCAGGAGGACACAACAGATGCTCACACGGTGTGCTAAAAGAAACGTAAACTGAGCAACAAAGCGATACTGCTTTCCAACTACTGAGGTGGCCAAAGTCCAGACCCCTGACACCAGACACTGAGGAGGTTTTGGAGCAACAGAAATTTTCACTGCTGTTGCTGGGAACACAGAATGGAGCAGCTCCTTTAAATGGTAGTTTCTTATAAAAGAACTGTCTTCCTTCTTCCTGCCGCTCTCTTTCTCTCTTTCTTTCTGTCTTTATCTCTCCTTTCTTCTTTTCTTCTTTCTTTCTCCCTTCCTTTCTTCTTTTCTTCTTTCTTTCTTTCTTTCTTTCTCCCTTCCTTCCTTCCTTTCTTCTTTTCTTCTTTCATTCTTTACTTTTTAGGCAGGGCCTCTCTACAAGCCCCAGACTTACTATACAGCCAAGAACCAGACTCAAACTTGCAATTCTCCTGCCTCTGCTTCCTGAGTGCTGGGATGACTTGAATGCACCGTACCTGGCCTAAACATAATCTTACCATACTCCAGCAGTTATGCTGGATTCTACCTGAGGAAGAGAAAAACTTGAATGTGCGTGCATACACACACACACACACACACACACACACACACACACACACTTTAACACAAATGTTTACAGCAGCCTTTTCTGAGTCAGAAGAAACTCCTTCAGTAGGTGGATAAATATACAACCTATGATACATACTGTGAAACATTAGTCAGTGCTAAAAAGAAATAAATGAACTGAGTCATGAAAAGAGAAAAAAAGAAAGTTAAATGTGTGTACTAACAGAAAGAAGCTGATATGAAAAGTGAACATATTAAATTATTGCAATGTTATGACAGTCTTGAGAAGGTAAAAATTTTAAGAGTAAAAAGATCAGTGTTTACAGAGAGTGGATAGGTAGAGCATAGGGTTTCTGAACGTATGAGGGCAGCAGTCACATGGAAATCTGGGTGCTCAACTTTTAGTTATACTAAAAGCCTAAAATTGTTTTAAGAAATTAAGTTCAGGGGGCTGGAGAGATGGCTCTGTGGTTAAGAGTGCTGACTTCTCTTCCAGAGGACCCAGGTTCAATTCCTACCACCCACATGGCAGTTAACAGCTGTAACTCCAAGATCTGACACCCTCAGATAGACATATATGCAGGCAAAACACCAATGCAAATAAAATAAAAATAAATAAATTATTAAAAAAAAAGAAATTAAGTTCATTAAAAGTTACATCTGACGAGTTTACTGGTGCCGTATTGGCACCAGTATTACAGCAGTAACTAACCCCTCTCTGGCTTTGAGGCCTGCCTCACAGGAGGACATTCAGGCCTGGTACTGTAAACACACCCAAAACCCATATCCGAGGAGGCCGCAGGAGTTAGGGGGATTTTACTGTATGGAGCTGGTTAGCTAAACTGACATGCCACCAAACTGCCTTCTCAATACTGATGTGCAAACCCATAGACCAAAGCTTAGACAGCCTTAATCAGAGACGCTTCCCTTTGTGACAGACTACACTGAGCCATGGAGAATAAGCAGTGGTTGGGTGCTCGGTCCCAGGCAGGACTTTTATTTCGCCTATTCTAAGGCTCAGGGGACACTCCAGAGGAGGAGACAAAAAGAATGTGAGAGCCAGAAGGTAGGGAGAAGGCGTGGACGTGTTACCCTCTGGGCATGACTTAGCCGTTGCAAACATTCTCCAGTAGCAGCTGCAGCAGCTTGCAGAGGACTGGGTTTGCTGTGGGCCACAGAGGCTCTCACAAGGCCATACTTTACCCTGCTGAACTATTACCTACTGAGGACTTCTGGGCCAAGAATTCTGCCTACGAATGTGTTGTTTCAGTTAATGTACGGACCACCATTGCCTTTAATATGTACCCATGGATGAGCGTATCAGCACCAGTGAATGGTTCAAAACCCATGGTCACACAGCCAGTCAGTGGGTCACAAGAGAAAAGATGAAAAGATTTGAGCGTGAGACTTGAAGGGAGGAAGGGGATTGATGGGGTGAAAGGGAGAGAGGAGAGGATGGGTATGTGTGAGCATATACCTTATACACATGTATGAAGCTGCAGAGAACCAACTTACCAAAAACAAATTTAAAGAAACAAATTATATTGCTTTCAATTTTTCCTTTTTTTTTAAAAAAAAAACAAGATTTGTTTATTTTTATGTACATCAGTGTTTTGCCTCAGTGTATGTCTGTACATGGGGGCCAGATCCCCTGGAACTGGAGTTATAGACAGTTGTGGCCTACCATGTGGGTGCTGGGAATTGAACCCCAGGTCCTCTGGAAGAGCACACAGTGCTCTTAACCTCGGAGCCATCTCTCCAGCCCTTACTTTCAATTTTTTATTTAATTATTTTTTTTTTGAATTTTCGAGACAGGGTTTCTCCGTAGCTTTTTTTAAAAGGTTTATTTATTTATTTTTATTTTATGTGTATTGGCATTTTGTCTGCGTATATGTCTGTGTGAGGGTGCCAGATCCCTTGGAACTGGAGTTACAGATGGCTTTGAGCAGCCATGTGGGTGTTGGGAATTGAACTGGGGCCTCTGGAAAAGCAGCCTGTACTCTTAACCACTGAGCCATCTCTCCAGTCCCTTATTTGTTGCTGTTGTTTGTTGTTGTTGTTTTTCAAGACAGGGTTTCTCTTTGTAGCCCTGGCTGTCCTAGAACTCACTCTGTAGAACAAGCTGGCCTCTGGGACTAACGGCATGCACCACCACATCTGGCTGTTTATTTTTTAAATAAGAATAACAATATGGATAAACCTTAACAGCATACACACAGTGAAACAAGTCGGACAGATGCATGATTCTACCTGTTCCTATCAGAACGGTTGAACTCACCAGGAAAGCAGAACGCTGGCTGTCGGGCGCTAGGGAGGGAAGGGAAAAGAGGATTATGGCTTCATGGGCGCAAAGTTCAGTTTGGGAAGATGGAAAGATTTAACAGATGGATTATGGTATAAAAGATATATATCACAGAAGGTCACTAAATTAGACATCTAGAGGTGGTTAAAATGGTAGATTTTGTGTATGCATAATTTTCCACAATAAAAATAATTTTTAAAATAGGTCACTCCATGTTAACAATATGTATTTTTACACTTGGCTATGTTTTTCAATCAAAACTATTAGTAAGAGGAAATGGCATTATTTTACATTTGCAAGCCTCTTGAACGTTTGGGATACTAGATGATAACTTGATTCTGTATCTGTTTCCAGCCCATCACAATGTGTTGTTTTTGCTGATGTATGAGATCATTTAAACCACCCTTCCAGTAATTGTGAGCACTTTAATGCTTCCTTAATGGTACTGCAAAACTTGACAAGTGGGAGTTTCATAAAATGTAGGCTCACTCAGTACTTCAAATCTTCCAAATGTCACATTTCAAAGTATGTCAGAAAAAAAAAAAAAACATTTGTCGATATCACCACCAACCTCAAAGAAAAGTCTTACTTAAAGTACTGGGAAGATGCTAAACTCCAAGATGGTAAATGTGTTTTCCAAAAATATGAATTCTTTTGCAAGTGCAGATTTTAGCAGTATTAACAAATATAGCCAGTTGTTTCTCTCGGAGTGACAGGCTCACACATATTGTTTTAGAAGGTATCTGTCAGAAACCTAAGTCTCAGTGATCACAGCTGGCCTTTGGGTCCTTCAGGTAACAAAAGCCACTAATTCAGTTCACTGCACAAGCGTGTTTTCTTAAGACTTTCATATGAGCAGTCCTTTATATGCACTTCCTATTTGTAATACAACATGTTAAGAATGCATGTACTAATCTTAATAACCTAAGTCACAGAGGGGAGCCTCTATTATCTGATGAAACACTCCGCAATACCTATTTCTACTGTAATAATAAACTATAGGGGACTAAATGTTTCCTCTTTTGAGACTGAACATAAGGCAAAAATGTCAGCTTTTGTCGCTTCTATTCAACTAACAAACAAACCACCAGCCCTGTTTTCAGTAGTTATACCTTTTGAAAATATGAGGATTGAATGCAGGGCTTCACAAATGCTAGGCAAATACTCTATCACACTCCAGCTCCACTTACATCCATTTTAATGAATATAAGAAGGAGGGAAAAGAAATCAAGATTTGGAACGAGGCATAGTAGCCTAGGTTGTTAATCCCAGCACTTGGGAGAAAGAGGCAGGCGGATATCTGTGAGTTCAAGGTTGGCCTGGTTGACAGAGGGAGTTTCAGGGCAGCCAGGTCTGTATGGTGAAACATAATTTCAAGTCATTTTGGGAAAAGAACAAATGGTGGAGCACCATTTAGTGGGTGCTAACACCCACTTAGCACCTTATTTGCTAAGAACCCCCCCCCCCTCTTTTTTTATCGATGTATGCCTCGTTTCCTAATCCATCCCCTAAGGTTCACAAGGCTGGATACATGTTGGTCCCTCGAGTTCCTCCATTCATGTAATATGGTTGCCTGAGTATTTATGTGCAAGGAAGACACCTGGTAGGGCCTGGGCATCTGATACGGCAGACTTTTGTTGATAGTTGACAGTTGTCAGCTGAGCTTCTGAGAGACCGTGGCTTTCTTTTCTCTTGAGTGCCATGCATAGGGTCCTGGGACAATGCTGGGAAAATGAGGACATCAAGACCCAGAGATTGATTCAAATGACTTGCTCAGGGCCGTGTGCTTCTTCACAAGCTGGGTGAGGCTTCAGATCCCCTCTGGCTTCCATCCTGCATGGAGATGCCAGAGGGACTCATTCAGATTGACTGGATTTCATATTTCATTTCTACGCTCTCATCTCACTGCCGTGACATCCACCTTCTCCGGCTCGTATTTCAGGACCCAGAGTCTGAATTGGTTTCCTTCCACTCCAGCCACTGTCAGGATAAATTAGACACCAAGGGTCCATGACATCATCTGAAGCAGATCTGCTATTAGCAGAAAATATGTAAGCAGTTTTGTCTTTCAGCATAGTGTAGCACTGTTCGGGAAGACATATTCTCTACTAAAAATAAAAGTGGGAATAATAAAACTGAATGAGTTTTGAATGTTAAAGAGATCAGAATTTGGTTTCACTACATCTGCAAGCAAGCATAGCCAAAGGAAGGGAGGCAACAGTAAATATTTTTCTCGCCTTTCGGAGCATCTCCAAACCGTTCTTCTGAATAAGATCTGACAGGCTCCTGACTGTGAGCAGAGATAGGGTAACAACTCTGATGATACATAAACTCGCATCAGATACAGGCTCCGGTTTTGCTGTATTCATCCATCCATAGCCTAGCCTGCTCAGCTGACAAGGCGTGTTATTAATACAGCATATTGTACCCCGAGTGCATTGCCCTACATGGTGTTTATCTTGTTGGGAACTGTAATCGCCTGAAACAATGGCCTTGGTGAGAAGATGTGAAATGTTATGATCTGTGGAGAGATCAAAATAATTTGTGGTTGTTGGAGAAGCATTGAAACAGGAGCAGAGAGTTGCGCTACACAGTTAATACTGCTTGGAGTTAAGGGTTTGGTCTTGATTTTAATTCTTATTTCTTTCCTGGTCCTTGTAAGATAACTGAATTCTGAGCCAAGCCTTGTGGAGAAACAAAGGTCCCCTCCAGAATGTGAGTTCCACTTTTTTGTCTCCACCAATGTCTCCCTAGCAAATGGCAAGCTACTTGGAAGGGGGTGAATATATAGGTGTTTGTTCAATAATAAAAGTAGAGGGAGAAAAATTGAGGGTTAGGAGTATAACCAAGCTATCATCAGAGTTTTCCTTAGATGTATGTGAATAGAAAAAGAAAAGGAAGGAAGGAAGGAAGGAAGGAAGGAAGGAAGGATAGGCCCCAATTCCCTGAGAATTGGATTAGTATTAAAGGAGCCAGCAAAATGGAAGTAGACACCACATGGCTCCCACACTGTTGAACCAAAGGAGGATCCCATGTACACTGACGTGCAGAAGGATGAAGCACGTCCTTGGTCCCGCTTCCTCACCCTGGCCGTAGTCTTGTGCCTTGAAGCCTGGCTCTTGGAGAACAACAACAGGGACTTTGGTGATCCTTGGATTCTAGAAAATGGGGGAGGAAGTAGAAGAGAGTGGGCTAGAAATGCAGTGGGGGACTGGGATGAAAACAGAGTCAAGAAGACAGACAGACATTGGGCCACAGACAAGAAGACAGACATTGGGCCACAGTTTGAAATGGCTTTGGGCTACCTGTCCATTGAGATAGTGAAAAGGAAATCTGGGAGAGGACAAAACAATTTAGAGACAATGGAGGAGACAAAAATAAATATTCTGAGGTACAGGAAGAAAGCTAATGGAAATCTAAGCCAAAGTCTTTTTGCCTTAGGGTTTTGTCTTTTTTTTTTCCTGGCAAAATTTGATGCTCTTTGGATTACACCTTTCTTTGAGCAGCATGATGGATAGATTATTATTTTGTTTTGTTTTGTTTTTCAAGACAGGATTTTCAAGACAGAAATAGCCCTGGCTGTTTCTGGAACTTGTTCTGTAGATTGGGCTGTCCTCAAACTCACAGTGCAAGGATTAAAGGCATATGCTACCATACTTGGCACACAAAGAGTAGATTATACATGGTGTTCTCTTACAAGTAATCAGTCTAGGATAGTATGTCAATAATGCTGCACGATAGGACCCAGTTCTGCTAGAGGTTTCTAGAGAGAGCTTTGTTCCAGAGAGGCGGAGAAACACATTCCTTTCACATATGATGCCAAGTCTTCCTGAAGCTGTGGTACAGCAGTGTAGGCCCTGTCCTCTGAAGAGGGTACAGCAGGAAGAAGCGCCCTGAGGACCTGGCTAATGTCTGTGAATGACTCCCCTAGGCTTCTGTACAATGGCCCAGGAGATTATAAAGTCCCCCCCCTTTTTTTTCTTTTTTCTTTTTATTACTCTTGTGTAGCCCAGGCTGGCCTCGAACTTGTGATCCTCCTGCCTCTGCCTCCTTCAGCAAATCCTACTGGTGTGTGCCACCACAACCGGGGAAGTCCTTATTTTTTTTTTTTTTAAAGCCACCTCTACTCAGGACTTTGTTGCTAGCTTGATCGTTTCTTCTAACACCGCAGGTGAGAGCATGTGTTACAAATGTGAATGCTTGGGTTTAAAACACCTGAAAAGGAGACTTCACTTTAGCTCCTTCCCTACCCTCCTGGATCCAGACAAAAGCATGTCTCTCTTCCCCAGAGTCTTTCACCCCTGCTCAAGCTCAGTATAGAGGCTTCCTTCTCCCTGGGACCTATTCTGTCCCAGGAGATTCCCCACTTAGCCAGTACACAGGTTTCTGGAACCTTGCCTCATAGGTTCTGTCTTAGGGTTTCTATTGCTGTGAAGAGACACCACGACCTTGACAACTCTTATAAAGGAAAACATTTAATTGGGCTGGCTTACAGTTCAGAGCTTTGGTCCATTATCATCACAGTGTGACAGGGTGGCAAGCAGGAGGACATGGTGCTGGAGAAGTACCTGAGAGTCCTACATCTGGACTCACAGGCAACAGGAAGTAGTCTGAGATAGTGGGCGTGGCTTGAGCATATATGAGCCCCCAAAGACCACCTCCACAGTGACACACTTCTTGAACAAGGCACACTCCCTAATTGTGCCACTCCCTTTGGGGCCATCTTCTTTCAAACCACCACAGGTTCCATAGGCATCCAAGTCTGAAACCCCGAAGTCACAGCCTAGCGGGAGCTCATCCACAGCACTATTCTGCACCTCGTGGTGGTTTTGCAGCCCTGGGGAAGAACACGTGGACATGTAGTCAGAGGACGTGGAAATGGCTAGAACATAGGCATGGGAAGGCATGAGAATGCAATTAGCTCGACTGACGAGTTATAGTTCTTATAAACCCCACTTAGCACCTACCAGGAGTCTACCTAGTTTCTCTGTGTATACACATGAGATGAGGCTATAGGCAGATGGCCAAGTGGTTTTTTTCTCTCACAGAATTTTCCTTTCAGTGTCTTTCAATGGTATCACTTCCCCCGCCCCCCTAAAAACTAAACCTTCAATATTCTCAGTTGGTTAAGTTTATTTTTATAACACACTTTGAGACAGGGAGTGGCAGGACAGTTTTATTTAACTTGCCAAGAAGCAAGACACAAAGAGAGATGATCTGACTTGGCCGCCATCCCAGAGGGCATCTACTGCGGAGCCTGGATGGTCCTTTAGTCCCCAGGGTTCTCAGGCTTTTGTTCTGATGTCCCTGTATATAATTGTTTTGATAGCAATTTCTCTGGTTCTCTCTCACTAGCCTGCTTAATCACTCATGTCAATCACATTCAAGAACATCATGGGCCTAAGGGTCAGCCACAGTCTCGGTAGAACGGAATCCAAAAGAAGAAATTAAGGCATAATATATATATAGCATTTTTCTCCTTCGAGCGTGAATGTCAGTTGTGGCCTCATAAATCTGACAACGTGTGCAGGAGGAAGTTGAGGACCTCCGCCCTGGGCTGCAGAAAGAACAGGGTCTATGAAGTGCTATGACCGGAGCTTAAACCAAGTGAGCAAGAACCCTCAAGGGGATCGATGGGTTCTCCACCCAGTCTCTAAAGAACCAGGAAGGAAGTCCTCCTTTCCTTCCTCTTCAAAGAGTCACCCCTGTAGCGTCCCTGTGCTGTCTCCGGACCTGGGACTGTGGTGGAGCGCACGTGCAAACCTCCCTCTCGACCCTTGGCCATCTTGCTCCAGTTCACTTTCACTTTAGGGAGCTGAGTCCCTGAGCCCAAAAAAGCGGCGCCCAGGAAAAATGCCACAAGACTTAGGGCGAGCTCGGGGCCCGGACCCCGAAGAGCGCGTGCGCGCGTGCGCGGGGAAGCCCCGGGCTAATCCCCTGCCACTCATCCCTGAGGACGCTGGCGTGCGGGCTGCAGAGCCTGGAGCCTCGCGCCGGGGCCCAGCTGGGCCGCGCGCGGAAGGACAAATAGTCCCGCCGGCTGCTCCGCGCGCCCCTCCGAGACCGCGCTCGCCCCGCCCGAGCGGCCCGGCCTCGGCCTCGGGCGGCGGGAAGTGGGCGGCCGCTCGACCCCCGCTTCTCCCTCTGGGGCCTGGCGGGTGTGCGAAGCTCCTCAGGGAAAAGTAATTGGATTCCGGGCTCTGCGCTGCTGAGAACGGCGGAAAGCCGCAGCTGAGGCTGCAGCGCGTGGGCGGAGGAGGGCGAGACGGGGGAGGGACGGCGGAGACGCCGCCGGCTCTCCCGCGCCCCGGCGACCTGGCCAGGGCAGGCCGCAGCTGAAAGCTGGCCCCCGCGGGGGAAGGGCCAGCGCGCTTGCCCCGGGGGGCTCCGAAGGCGATGCTCCGTACTCCTTTCCCGTCGCCATCTAGTCTGTGGAGCTCACCTGGCTGATGACACCCGCCCCAAGAAACGTTTGGGAGAGCTCGAGTCTGTCAGCATCCCCCAGGGATTCTCTCAAAGCTCCATGTGCAGCTGAAGTGGAAAAATAACCCTTCGTCCAGTGTGCAAGTGGAGATGTCTCTCTCCTTTAAGAAAGTCACAGAGAACACTAGGAAAGTACCTCAAGTCCTTGCTTTGGTGACAGACTCCCCCTGAGTTCCCTGTCCTCTGAGACTGATCTCAAGTGGAAGCCTTGTATTTTTTTCTCCCCAGCTGAATTGGTAGGAATGTTCTAGAACTTTGAAACGACTCAGTAGCCCTTTTGTGGTATATATTTTTTTCTTCTTTTCCTTTATTACATTTCACACACTATGCTTTTATCGAGCAATTTCTTCTGTATCAGGCTCTATCCTGCTTATCCGGAATGTACCAGGGAATAAGCCAAAATTGAGCTCTTGGACTTCAGTATAGTAGATGAGATACAGTAGGTGTGATAGTAAGTGCTGGGAAAAAAATAAGACTGAAGGGCAAAGAAGGATGCTGGTAGAAGGGATGCTCAGTTTAGAAAGATCTTCCCGGAGCAGGTATGTTTAAAACTGAGGTCTGAGTTAGAAAGCCGAGCCAAGCAGATCTGGATAGGTGACCTACAGATGGAGGGGAGAGCAAATCCAAAGGTTCGAAACCGGAAGAAGTCTAGTGAGTGGTTTAGCAATAAGCGAGGCCAATGTGGATGCTACTCAGTGGGCAAGGGCAGTTGGAAATGAGGGTGGAGGTGAGCTGAGAGGTCCAGAGCTGCGTGGACCCATGGTGTTAAGAGCTTCAAATCACTTTTAGATTTTTAAAATTTCCATGTGAATGAGTGTTTTGCTTGCAGGTAATATATAAACAGTGTGCGAGCAGGTCAGAAAGGAGTGTTGGATCCCTTGAAACTGGAGTTACTGATAGTTGAATCACCATGTGGGTACTGGGAGCTGAACCCAGGTCCTCTGCAAGAGCAACAAAGTATTATTAATCTCCGAGCCATCTCCCCACAGCCAAACACTTTTAGTGTGAGACTTTTGCATAGTTTTATGCTTTTATTTGCCAAGCTGTCTCCTGTAGTGATATTTTGTTTGTGTTTTAGCAAATAAAACTTGCCTGAAGATCAGAGTGCAGCACTAAGCCATTAGAGGCCAAGAAGTGGTGGCAGGATTCGGGAGACGGAGGCAGAGAGATCTCTGTTGGTTCATGGCCACCCTGGGTTACACGAGACTGAATCTGTCTAAAAGAGAAACAGAGCTCACATAAAGGTGATCCCAGCGCTTGGGATCCCATACCTTTAACCCTAGTACTAGGGAGGTGGAGGAAGAAATAGATATGGCTGGGCAGAGGGGAATATAAGGCAGGAGGAGACAGGAGCTAGTGCAGACTGAGTATGGCCCCTGTAGTCTGAGGTGACAGTCTAAGGACAGGATGGCCCCTTCGGCCCCTTGGTAGATGTAAAAGGTTTCTCTAGTGGCTGGCCACACCGCTTTTCTGATCCTTCAGCTTTCACTCCCCCACCCCTCATATCTGACTCTGGGTTTATTTATTAAGGCCAATTAGAAATCGTGCTAGAGGCTCCTCCTCCTCCATCAGACACTAGATCTGTTTGGTTCTGAGGTCCCCTTTTCTCTACCAGTCTCCAACAGTAAACACGAGTTTCTGCTTTGCCCCTCACCTTCTGACACTCATTTACGAGCAGTGTAGTAGCTTCGGGTGGTTCGTACATGCAGCCCCTTGCTTCAGCCTCATCTTTATTCCTGGTGGTATAAACTTTGTTTCTTTGAGATAAGGTCTTGCTATATAGCCTTAGCTGGTCTGAAACTCTGTAGCCCAGTTTGGCCTCGAACTCACAGAGATCCACTTGCCTCCGCCTCCCGAGTGCTGGGGTTAAACGTGTGCTTCTACCAGGTTTCCTGCCATCTCCCTGATTGCAACAGCTTAAAAACTAATCTTGCTGTCTTTGCAAAACCTGTAACACACTCCTTTTAATACCACTTCCCTCTCTGCCACCCACACTTATCATTGTCAACACAATAGTTCTTATTTATTTTACCTGGCCTGTTACCAGGACCTTTAGTGTCTGATTTGAAGTACCTCATATCAAATTTCTTCCTCTATCTCTGCTTCGTGGTTTTTGCCTAAGACCTTGAACATTGCCAGCCAGTATCAGTTCAGCAGTCTTTTTATGGTCTCTCTGACTTCCTTTTCTATCTGTTCCAGTGGAACTTGCCAGAATAATTGCTCACTTTTAGCACATCTCTTCATGCCCAGATAGCTTTATGGTTATATTTTCTCTTGCATTAAATTTAAACTCTAGTGATTGACTTTCAAGCTCAGTTTCCTTCTGTCTTTTGACCCACTCTTTAGTCTGCTGTTACCCCACACACCCCACCCCAATTTTGGTTAGCTCTGTCCAACAAGCACCTTCCTAGTCATGTATTTCCTTGAGTATGTTTATATATCCACGCTCACATAACTTAGTATTTGACTCATTTGATCTTATAAGTGACAGACATATAACTTAAATGCACTTAAATAGAAAGGGGGATCCTGTTAGCTTTCGTTCCTAAGGGGTGACACCCGAGACTGTCTAACTGCTTAAGAGCAGAAGTTGTGGAGGTTCAAGTCATGGCACCTGCACCAGCTCAGCCCTGGTAAGGGCTCTCCCTCAGCTGTCAGTTCACAGCCATGGCAACAGTGGAAGTGTGTGCAGAAACAGTGGCTACACCTCAGTATAGGAAGCCAGAGAGGCTGGGTGGGGCCAGGCTCCTGCTTTCATAGGAAACCTTTCCAGAAACTTAACCAAGGCCTAATGAAAAACACTTTAATCTCTTTCAGGCAAGGGCACACCCTCGGTTGCCTTAAGAACCTTTCACTTGGCCTCACCTCCTGAAAAGTTCCGTAGTGTTTCCTGAAACCACTACTCTGAGGCCGAGCTTTCCAGTACGCAAACCGTTAGGGAACGTACAAACCAGAGCAGGGAATTTATTGGCTCATATCACTGAAACATTCAAGTGTGTTAGACATGGCTTACTGAAGAGTTCCCATTATGTCACTGAGGTTTAGTTTTCTCCCTTGTATCAGTTCTCTCCTCTGTTGTCGGCTTCACCCTGAATCCTCACCCATGAGTACCAGCAGTTCTAGATTGACGCCAGCCTCACTAAGAGCAGGGATGTTCCTTCCTAACTTAGTCACTGCTGCCGTGCTTAGACTGGTCTAGAGTGACGGACATGTGAGTCTATCGAGAACACAGATGACACAAGATGATAGGACTAGGAATAGCAGTACGATGGCTATTGGAGAAAGGTGGATGTGTTTAGGTAACAAAACAGCAGGCATATTATATGTAAAGCCCTGTATATACATCATGAATAAATGTGTCAACAACATTTTCTACCACCAAAAATGTACTCATTCTCTTTAGTAGAGATAACTCTCAAGTGCCTAGGACTAGGTGTTATGGTTTGAATGTGAAATGTATCTCCTAGACTCCTATTTTGGAACACTTGGTCCCTAGCTGGTGGCTCTGTGTGGAAAAGTTGTGGAGTCTTTAGGAGGTGGATACTCACAGGAGGTATGGGTCACTGGAAGCTTTATAGGGAGCCCCCGCCACCGCCCCTCAACTGCTTGTTTACTTTCTGCTTCCTGACTCTAGATGCAACTGGACCAACCTGTTCCTGCCTGTTGCCATGTCGTCCCTGCCATGGTGGACCGTATTCCTCTGGAAATGGTAAGCCAAAATAAGCCCTTTCTCTCTTAAGTTGCTTTTGTTAAGGTATTCTGTCACACTGATAGGGAGAGAAGCTAAGCCGCTATAATATACGGTCTTCTCTGTTATCCAGCAGCAGAGTTCTTCAGTCTCATCACCTGAGGAAACATGATCCAGTTAGCTACAAAGTTCTAATATATGATAACAAAAAAGAAATGACACTACAATGGAAACCACCATTTGAAAAATTAATAGTGGTAAATACACAGCGGCCTACAAGTCCCAGCGTGTATCATATCCTGCTAGACAGTAAGGCAGCAATTTCCTGACGTGAGAAGGGAGGAAGCTCTTTGATTAGCTGGATGTTCTGTGCTCTGTTCTTGGAGGAGCTCTCTTCTGGTCTTCCATAGTCACAGCTAGTGAGTAACAGGAAGACACTCCTCTCGGATCACACTCTTTAGCATTCTCTTTCCTTATACAGTGGAGTTGGAAAACAAAAACAAAAACCAGCCAGGCAGTGGTGATGCACGCCTGTAATCCTAGCACTCAGGAGACAGAGACAGGCAGATCTCTGTGAGTTCGAGGCCAGCCTGGTCTACAGAACAAGGTCCAGGACAGCCAGAGCTGTTACAGAGAGACCCTGTCTACAAAAACAAAGTAAAACCCAGTGCTCACTTTGGCAAAAATAACTAGCTTTTACTAAACAGTTGTGATCTTCTTCTGTTGTATAGAATTGTTGCTATTAACCTGAGGTTAATCTTAATGAAGTCATGTGATTATCTCCATTGGAAGTGATGGATGTTTCTCACTTTTACCCAGTGCATTTAAGAATCAGAGTCAGTGAGTAAAGGTGCTGCCAAGATGGATGACCTGGTAGAAGGAGAGAACTGATTCCTACAAGTTCTCCTCCAGCCCCCATCAAGTGTCTCACACACACAAATGTATAACAATAGTTAAGTTAGTCTTTTCTAATCTTTTTCTAGCCTCTGGCTGCAGCGAAAGTAATTTTGAAGAAAACCTGCTGATTAAGAGTTCTGTTATTAAACTTTTATCTTTATTCTATTTCATAAGTATGAGTTTTTTGGCTGCATGTATGTCTGTGGACCACTTGGCATGCCTGATGCCTGCGGAGGCCAGAGGAGGAGTCATGGAGGTGGTTAACTGCCGTGTGGGTGCTGGGAAACAAACCCTAGTCCTCTGCAAGAGCAGTGAGTGCTCTTAACCTCTGACCATCTCTCCAGCCAGATACTAGACATTTTTCAAGTGAGGAATATGTGTCTGCCACACTTTAGTCCTCAACCATCTGCAAGTCCCATTATGGTACTTATGCTGAGTGTAAGCAGCCTGGCCTTTGCTATATAGATTTAGTGCACCTTTTACAGTACAGTTTTACTTCTTTGTAAGCCTCCAGTGTTTGCATCTGACCAGTTCCACAAGGGGAAGAACCCAAAGCTGAATGTTTGCTGTTGTTTAAACTGCAATCTTAACTCTAATGCTATTAGTACTTTTGTCTTTTAGTGATAGACCTTGGTAGTCTCCTGGCTTCTAATTTGCTTTCTGCCTGAGGACAATTTGACAGTGTTCTCTTAGGGCTTCTCCAATCCTTTATGGCCCCAGATTATTAAAATTTTTGTCATTTTTTATTTTACTCTGTAAGCAAAAAATAGTCACTCATTACAAAGTGATTGTTTTCTGCCTTAGATAAATCAACCTCAGTCTTAAATTTAACTCTCTCATAGGGCCTTATTAAAAGCTAGTAAGTAATTCTTGATGTTTTCTAGAATCTAACCTTTAGATAACAATCTCTTTTATATTTAATGCTTGATAGGCACATGCTCTGAATACCAGTATACAGTAAGTTCTGATTTAACCAAGCTCAGGATAGATGAAGTCTTTTCGGGATCAACCAGTTCAGTAGTTTGGATTTTTCTCTAGCAATTCCCTACTCTTGATACTAATTTATAAATCATTAGAAATATCTTAATCACAGATGACAAAATAAAAGGACACAATGCAAACTGACTTATTGGGGTGGGGGAATTGAACATTGGCTTACATAACTAAAAAAAAAAACTAGTGATATATTTAACTTAAGGCGTAGCTTGCTTCAAGGGCATAAGCAATGCCATTAGAATTTTATTCCTTTTCATCTCTTGGCACTGTGCTCTGAGTTGGCTTCCTTCTCAGGCTCCATGTGGTGGCTCCTGGCAGCTCCAGTTCACATAATCCTTACTGTTAGCAATCTCAGTGGAAGAGTACATATCACTTTGCTGCCCGTGCCAGCAATAGTCTTCTTACATTTGCTGGCTCTGATTAGGACACACAGAACAATACAGTGTATCAGACCTGATTTGCATGGCTACTCACGTTGTTGAGCGAGGACTCAACACCACCTAAAAGACACTGAGAGAAACAACAGATCAGGATTATCAGGAAAAGGGCGAATAGATACTGAGTGGCAGAACAGAAACAAATAAACAAACAAAAAAACCAGATGTGTCTCATTAGACACCAATGTCTGTTTCCTAATGTGTTGGTTTTATCTCCTTCCCTGGACTGTCAGTGTCCCAGGAGCAGGATCTTACACTATTCTGTGTCTTCCTAGTGCTAACCCAGGAGGCAGTCCTTAGAGACTAGCTGATTGCCGTTCTCTCCTTCTATCACTAGAGAGGGCACACTAAAAGAGGCTAAAGGTAGCCTAATAAAGGAACAGTTTACAGAGGTGTGGGAAGGGCTAAAGGAATCAACAAGGAATGATAAAGCTCTGAATGACTGGCAGCCTGGGAGGCATAAAGCCTAAAGGAATGGGGAAGAGGGCTTTAAGTGGAATCCGGGAGAAGCTGTAGCTGGGAAGGAGATGTCTGACAAGAGCTGTGACTATAAATAGAGAAATGTAGCCAACTGCCAAATGTGATCCAGTAAAGGACTGTGGAAAACACATTTGTCTTCTTTCTATCCTCTAAACTTCTGTTGGAACCTCCCGTGAGCTAAACCCAATCAGAAACCAGAGGGCTTAAGGGATAGAATCTGTAGAACCCAGCTTCTAGTATAAAGCAAGGCAAATGGGATGAAAAGTGGGCCTGGAAGAACATAGGGAAAATGATCAATATGTCTCTATCTTGTCCCACAGAACAACTCCCAGTAAAAGGAACCCCTATTATATGCTGATGATATAGAATGGATATATCAGGAGAATACAGTTCTATCCTTTTCAACAAGTTTGTTAAACATGTGGTTTAATTTTATTAACATTTTAAGATTTTAACATTCATGAATTCATATACCAGCAAAAGTCTTTTGTGAGCCAGTGTAGTTAAAAAGCTATGATTGTTCTGATATGAAACTCCTCGAGAATATTATACCTGGCAATCCATCAGGAAGCAGTAGCTCAGCGCTTGTCAAGGAGTGACAAACTTGATAAATGTTTGATAATTTTTTAAACTGATTGAATGAATAAATTAGAATATTTGAAGCCAGAAGACTGTAAAGAGAAAACTAGTTGTGTTTTACTTATTGGAGCTTGATGCTCTAGAACTCTACAGTATCTCCTGTCCTCTCTCCTGGCATCCAAGTTGCTAATGGAGGTTTTATCTCTTATAAGAGATCGAACTGCAATAAATTATCAATCTCTAGTAGTAACATGTTCCATAATTAATTTTCATGCTAATAACTCCACCATGAAGTATTTCAGTTAATGATCCATTAGGTTTTTAGTCTGAAGGTAGGTTTTTCTTCATGGATGTGCTCTTCAGGTTTAAAAAAATAAATATACTTTCCTCATTAAATAAGCTAGTATTATGAAGTGCCAGTCCAAATTGTTATTTTTTTTTAATGGATTCATGTCACAGTCAAGCCGAAAATGCATATTCTTGTTCTTTGGCAATCTTGTATATGTGTGTTCCTGCTTTCGTGTGTATCACCATTCATTTATTCATTCAACAAACATTATAATGTAGGCACCATGTGCCAACATAGCCCATACCCTTACGGTGCTTATTTTCAGAGTTAAATAAAAACTATCATTTTCAGCAATACGTTCAGAATTAAATGAGACCCTGAATTAGTTGTCTAAATATCTATAAAAATAAATATTCTGATTTACAAAGTCTGAGGTGTCACTAGAATACATTTCTAACCATGCCCTAAGTGAAGACAATGTTAATCTGCAGACCACACTGGGGGAGCAAGGGTGGATTTATTCAACTGTTACAACAATAACCTTATGAATATTGGATTTTTGTTATTGTGCTATCTGATTCTATTTTCTTATAATTACTGTGTGCAAATTACTGTTCTATATATTGTAGAAATTTTGGAGAAGTCACTACACAACAGAAAAAGCTAGTTTGGTACATAATTATGGTTATATGAATCTATTTAAATGAAATATCCAAAAATGGCAAAGCTATCATGACAAAATTAAACAGTTGGTTACTCTGGCTTGAGGGGTGCAGGGGTTAACTGTAAATGGCTAAAGAGGGTCCTATTGGGCCGGGCGGTGGTGGCGCACGCCTTTAATCCCAGCACTCGGGAGGCAGAGGCAGAGGCAGGCGGATCTCTGTGAGTTCGAGGCCAGCCTGGTCTACAAGAGCTAGTTCCAGGACAGGCTCCAAAGCTACAGAGAAACCCTGTCTCGAAAAACTAAAAAAAAAAAAAAAAAAAAAAAAAAAAAAAAAAAAAAAAAGAGGGTCCTATTGAACTGATAATATTTTTTTTTTAAAAAGAGACCACTGTAATGGCTACATAACTTGGCAAACATATTAAAACTCATTGAGATGAATAAAAGTTGTATGTAAACAACTCAATAAAACTCAGATAATTTTGATACAATATGAACAAATGCAGTAGAAACATGTAGTCTTGGCTTCCACTGACAGGGTATTGGAGCTGATAAAAAGCGATTTGCCCAAAGTCACGTAAGTAATTGGTGGCAGCATATTAATCTGTCTTATTGAGGCAGAAGTCTTAGTCAGAGACTTAGCTGCCAAGGAGAGGTATGTCAACAAATTGATCCCCTTTCACCAAGATGTTTCCCTTCTCTCAGAATTGCCACCTTCCCAGAGGCAGAGCTCTGGGAAGTGTTGACCTCCTGGAGTTGAAATACCCCAACTCCTAAGTGTTGACCTCCTGGAATTGAAGTACCCCAACTCCTAAGTGTTGACCTCCTGGAATTGAAGTACCCCAACTCCTAAGTGTTGACCTCCTGGAGTTGAAGTACCCCAACTGCCAGATGGCAAGTCACAAGCGGGGTGGCTTCTGGTAGATCCTTTGGCTTCATCAGAATTTCTAGTTTGCAGCAGCAGCAAACAGCCCCATCTCGTTAGCAGCTAAGGGGTCAGTCAGGCCACACCATCATGAAGACTGGGAATCAAGCTCAAAGCTGGGCAGCTAAGAACAATGCCCATAAACCATGAACAACAGGAACCCAATGAGGGTACTGCTGAACGTGGTAGATTCTGTCTCTTAATCCAGCACGACTCGGGGAACTCAATCCTTGCATATGTGCACTGTTGCAAGAGGAGACTGGCTACTCTCCTTGTTTTTCTTTTGTGTTATTAGTTCTGGGCAAGGCCATGCAGCTGCTCCTGACTAGGGAAAGGCAGGCTGTTCCACTCAAGTCTCGGCTGCAAGGAAGGATGAAAGGAGTATATAAGCAACAAATAAAATCTCTCCACCCCTAAACTGGTATGTACTATAGCCATTCACAACCAGAGGTCCAGGGACCAGTCCTAGCAAAGTCACCTGAAGGCCTGTTAGAAGTGGAGAGTCTGGGCTGGGGAGTTAGTGTGAGCAGGAAGATCTGTGTTAAATCCACAGAACCTACATAGAAAAGAAGTCAGGCATGTGACACATGTATGGAATCACAGCACTGGCCAGGCAGAGCCCGGTAGATCCTGGGGACTCTGCTAGCCAGACTAGCCTACTCAGCTAGTTTCAGGTCAGTAAGAGACCCTGTCTCAAATAATAATGTAAAATAAAACAAAATAAAAACCCACACCCCCAAGACAAAAAAAACAAAACCAAAAGCTCCAGGGGATGACATCTTAGGATTGATGCCTGAGGTAACAGCACTTGTGAATGTGTGTGTGTGGTGTGTTGTGTCCATACACACACACAGAAGAAGGACAGAATCTGGGGGCCTGTTCCAGAGCTTCAGAAGTGGGACCTGTCAGCTAATAACGTCTTATGAAGTTTGAGAAATGTTGTTCTGTTATGGAACATGCAGCTCTTTTTAACTCTCAAAAATCAGAACTCTGTGTGTGGTTTTTCCTTTTTTTTTTTCTTTTTCTTTTGATACAAAGTTTCTCTGTAGCTTTGGAGGCTGTTCTGGAACCAGCTCTTCTAGACCAGGCTGGCCTCAAACTCACAGAGATGTGCCTGTCTCTGCCTCCCGAGTGCTGGGATTAAAGGTGTGCACCACCTCAGCCTAGCAGAACTGTGTTTAATACAGTTAAATTTGAAATAATTTTTGTCTTTTTGTTTGTTTGTTTATTTGTTTGGTTTTTGAGACAAGATTTCTCTGTAGCTTTGGTGCCTGTCCCGGAACTAGCTCTTGTAGACCAGGCTAGCCTCGAATGCACAGTGATCTGTCTGCCTCTGCCTCCCGAGTGCTGGGATTAAAGGTGTGCGCCACCACCGCCCGGCTCCTCCAAATAATTTTTGAGAATAGGAATATTTCTTGGATCTGGCCAGTGGTGACACATGCCTTTAATCCCACCTCTTGGGAGATAGAGGCAGTAGGATCTTTGTGAGTTTGAGGCCAGCCTGGTCTACAGAGCTAGTACCAATACAGCCAGGGATACATATAGAAACCCTGTCTCCAAAAATTTTTTTTAAAAAAGGAATGTTTTATGGAAGCTGGGCATGCTGGTACATGCTTTTAATCCTAGCACTTGAAAGTCAGGACCAGGTAGATCTCTGGGAGTTCAGAAGCAGCCTGAGCGAGTTCTAGGCCAGCCAGGGCTACCTACTGACATTGTCTACAAACAAACAAACAAGTTAAAACAAATAAAGAAAAATGTTCCTTGGAGTATTGGGGGACATTGTTATACTAAAATTTAGATTGAAAATTAAGTCAGCATCCTCTATTTTATCCCCATAGTTAACATAAATGAATAAAAGGAAAGGGATGTTAATGGGCTACAAGACTGTGTTGATACCAGTGTTCTGTTTTGACCTAGAAGACCCCAAGTTTCATGAAAGCTGAGCATGGAAATGGCAGATTCAAGCCCACTTTGAATTCTACACAAGCATTTTATGCTTGTGACTCCTTTTAATTTGAAGAGTGAATGCAAAGGAAGGCATGCTGTGTGTGAGTGTGTATGTGTGCGTGTGTGAGTGCATGTGTGTGTGCGTGTGTGCGTGCGTGTGTGTGTGTGTGTGCATGCATGTGTGTGTGCATGTGTGTGGCCAGAGGACAGCCTTCTGGGTTGTTCTTTAGCGACTGTCCACCATTTTGTTGCTGTTGTTTTGAGCCAGCGTCTCTCCCCAGCCTGAAACTCATCAAGTATGCTAAGACGGCTGGCCAGTAAGCGCCAGGGACCTGCCTGTCTCATCTTCCCAGGGTTGGGGGTTACAATCACCCCAACCTTCTGCATGTGTGTTCTGGAGATCTGATTCTGGGCCTCAGGCTTGCAAGGCAAACCCTTTGGTTGATTGAGCTAACCCCTAGCCCAGGTTTTTAAAACATACAATGGTGCAAACAGAATGATGCAGAGAGGTGCAGCGTGGCCCTTGCACCTAAGAGACACGCAGATTCATGAAGTCTTCCATATTTGTTGTAGGTGCTACCTCCTCCCCGTTTTGCCAGGGAGAGAGCATGGCCGTTATTTGTCTCAGTCTGAAGTTCCCCTTCTGGTTTTCTCTTGGCAGTTACTTGGGTCTTTTTGTTTGTTTGCTTTAGAATTCCTTTTCTGGAAAATAATAAAATATATCCATGAATTGCAAGTCATTTAACGTGAATAGTTTTGATCAATAACATGTTTATTTTTACAGAATTAGACTGTGAACTAGTAAGTAAAGGAAATGATGGCAGTCATTCCTGGCTTGAGACTATTAGAATTTCATTTTCTCCTAAAGAACGGAGTTGCTTAGGGGCTGAAGAGGAGTTGGCTCAGTGGTTAAGAGCACTGATTGCTCTTGCAGATGACTGCAGTTTGATTCCCAGCGCCCATGTGGCAGTTCACCATGTGTACCTCCAGCTCCAGGGATCCAACACTGCCTTCTGGCTTCCAGACACTGCATGCACTTGTTACATGAACATATGTGCAAAGAACCTATACACACAGAATAAAAATAAATCTCTTAAATATGTTGTTGTCTATGCCCAAGAGTTTTAGAAAACAGTGGCTTGCAATTCTCTGGGAAAGAGACAGATTGTGTGATACATCAATCACATTAGAAATACCACACCTAAGGGGACTGGAGTGGTGGCTCAATAGTTAAAAGCACTTGCTACTCTTGCAGAGGACCCAGGTTTGGTTCCCAGAACCCACCTTGGGTGTCTCATGCCTGCAACAACTCCAGCTGCAGGGGAACTGATGTTTCTGGCCTCTGCAGGTCCTGGCATTCACATGCACGTTCCCACATGTGACACACACACACACACACACACACACACACACACACAATTAAGAAATAAGTACATAAAAGGAACATCACATTAAATTATAGAAAATTACTATAAAATATACACCAATTGCATCAATTTAGAAGGTAGTTTAATTCGCTTTAATGTTTAGTCATCCAATTCAACCAGCCAAATAGGACATTTGGGGTAGTTTCAGGAGTGACTTCCATTTCATCACGTTTTTTTGTAGTTATAAGTGTCGCTTGCCATACCCTTCAGCATCCTTTCACCAAGCCTTATCGTATTCTCTTGGCTTATGATGATAGGTCCAGGGTTTATGGTTCCAAGAAATAGATTATCCTTAAGGACTGGTAAGCGTTAGGGACTAAACATATGTACCTTCTCTTCTCCCTAGCCACCAGAGGTTTTAAAATGGGCTTATTGCCACTGTTTAATGTATTATTTGCAAAGTACCATTCTAGATAGGCGAAGGATGTATTTGCTCTTGGAGAGACTGGAGTTCAATTCCCAGCACCCATGTCAAGCAGTTCAAAACTACTTATAGCACTACCTCTAGGGGAATCTGATGCCTCTGGCCTCCACAGGCACCTTCACTTTCACACATATATCCACACACATACACATAATTTTTAAAAATCTTTAATGTACAAGTATGTATATAGTTTCATTGTGAATTTCACTAATTCTTTATCTCCATCCAATTGAGCAATGTTCATGTCTATCTTTCATTGCATATCCTTGGCATTGATCATTCTGTTTCCTATTATTTATTTATTCATATTATTATTTGTAGGGCTAGGGATTCAACCAGTGCTCTCTCAATAAGCTCTACTCACTTCATTATGTTTTAAAAATATTCTTCTATTTTAAGGTTTATTTTATTTTTATTTATGTGCATGTGTGTGCATATATCTGATATGAATATGTGGATATACGTGTGGGTGCCTGAAGAAAGCTTTCGATCACTTGGAGTTGGAGCTACGGGCAGCTGTGAGGCTTCCCATGTAGGTGCTGAGAACCCAACTCTGGCAAGTGCTCTTAATTGCTGTGTCGTCTTCTCTAGCCCCTTAAAAACATTCTTATTGTTGTTGTTTTATTGTTTTTTTGTTTGTTTTTCTGAGACACAGTTTCTCTCCAGGGCGGTGGTGGCACACACCTGCCTTTAATTCCAGCACTTGGGAGGCAGAGGCTGGTAGACCTCTGTGAGTTCAAGGTCAGCCTGGTCTTCAGAGTGAGTTCCAGAAGAGGCTCCAAAAGTTACAGAGAAAAACCCTGTTTCCAAAAACCAAAACCAACAACAACAAACCCCCAAAAACTTACTAGCATGTTTCTCATTGCTCATTTGCCTATTTTTTTGATAGCTAAATATGCATATTAGCCATTGTAGGTCTTTTTTCATGAATATTCTATTATATGCTTTGTCATTTGAACAGTCTGTCCACTGTGTGTAAATTTTTGTACCTGTTTAATTAGGAGAATAACCAAGAATCGTGGACCCATTTAGACACCAGTGAGTCAGCAGTGCAGACTACTACCTCTCACTAGAGCGTAAGTCCTCTTCCCCACCCCAGGGTCTTCTGCCTTACCTATTAGCTCATACTAATCAGCCCTGTATTCCAAACAGCTCTGGCTCTCTGTGTGTACCTATCTATAAATCAGCTCAATTCTACAGATGGCGCTAAAAGCAACCCAGTTGGTATTATTGATGGCCAGCACCATTCTTGTGCGCTGTCCTTCGGGGACCAGTACTCTGAGGTGGCCAGGAACGGAAGACTGATGTGTGGTGAAGAGACCCCTGTTTCTCTGAGAGAAGTTAACAGATCCTTGGGGGATATGTGTATGATTTTGACTTCTCATTAGCATTGTGAGCTCCAATGAAGTGTGACTGACAGTTACATAAGTCAATACAAGAGCACTTTGGGAGAGCCGAGTTTCAGATTTTTTTTTCCTTATAGATTAGGGCTTCTGCCCTTTCAGAACTCACTGGGAAAACAAATCAGAGCATTGCTGATTCAAGAAATGAATGCAATGAAGCTACATTTCTAGGAAAACTGTCGTGGCTAAAAGGGAAATAAAATGCTAAATTCATTGATCAAGTAAAGCATAACTGGAGGAAAAGAAAGCCCATCCTAGACACGTGTCAGTGCTTCATTTCCCCTTCATCTGGAGTGCGTGTTTTTATAAAGACAAAGGCAGCTTTACAGGTTTACAACACAAAGAACATTTAACACCACAAAGCATTTTTCATGAGATGTTGAGAAATATCAGTATAGACTGCACCAGACAAACAGAAGTAAGAGGAAGAGAGTGACCAGATGAGCAGTCCCATCCTCTGTTACCTGGCTTTCGTTCCCAACTGAGTGGAAGTTGGTGTCTTCCTTGGAAGATGGGTCAGTCAGTTTTTGCCAAACAAGCATGAGAACTTAAATTCGAATCCCAGATTCCACATAATAAGCCAGGTGTTGGCTGGGTAGTGGCAGCACACGCCTTTAATCCCAGCACTTGGGAGACAGAGGCAGGCAGATTTCTGTGAGTTCGAGGCCAGCGTGTTCTACATACTGAGTTCCAGGACAGCCAGGACTGTTTCACAGAGAAATCCTGTCTCAAAAAACAGCCAAATAAACAAAAGCCAGGTATGGTGGTGGTACGAGTCTGTTGTCCCAGCACTGGGGAGGTGGAGACAGGCAGATTCCTGGGGTGCATTGACTGACCAGCCTACGTGAATCAGTGAACCCCAGATTTAGGTGAGAGATGCTCTCCCAGCTTAGCATACACCAGAGTCATAGGGAGCCTCAGATGCAGTTGGCATTCAAGAACCTGCATCTCTAATTAGTTGCCAGGTGACAAGGATGCTATGTGTCCAGATTTTTACTTTAATTTGCCTTGAGTACATGCTTTTTGTTTCTTTGTTTTGTTTTTTGTTTTTTGAGACAGGGTTTCTCTGTTTAACCGTCCTGGCTGTCCTGGAACTCACTCTGTAGATCAGGCTAGCCTTGATCTCACTGAGCTCCGCCTGCCTCTGCCTCCCAAGTGCTGGGATTAAAGGCATACACCACCAATTGCCTGGTCATCCCCGCTCCCATGGCATGCTTTTCTGTATAGCTGTCTTTATATATCATGGACATTTTACAATTTTTAAATTTTATGTGTATGGGCTTTTGCTTGGATGTATATGTCTGTGTACCCCTTCTGTGCCTCTCAGTGGAGGCCAGAAGATGGGGGAACAAATCCTCCGGAACTTGTTGTATATGGTTCTGAATCACCCTTTGCGTGCTGGGAATTGAGCCCTGGTCCAGAGAAGCCAGTGCTCTTCACTCTGGAGTCATTTCTCCAGCCCTGCACTGTAGTGGACATTTGATGAACAGGTTCACTCTGATAACTCACAGTTTCTTAGATTATTTCATGGATGGTGGTTCCTTTTTATCCTCTCCACTTTATTTTATTTTTTTGGATTTAAACATCCTGAAGTAATCTTCTCTTTTTCTCTGTGAAATTTCCTTAACTTCTTTTCCAATACCTCTAAGTCCTTATCTCTACTATTGTAAACTCTTGTTTACTTTTCTTTTTTCTTTCTTCCTTTCTCCTTTCTTTCTTTCTTTCTTTCTTTCTTTCTTTCTTTCTTTCTTTCTTGTTTCTTGAGACAGGGTTTCTCTGTAGTTTTTGGAGCCTGTCCAGGAACTAGCTCTTGTAGATCAGACTGGCCTTGAACTTAGAGAGATCCACCTGCCTCTGCCTCCCAAGTGCTGGGATTAAAGGTGTATTTGAGTGCCAATGGAGGCCTGAAGAGATCCCCTAGAACTGGAGTTACAGGTGTTTGTGAGCTCTCTAATATGGGTCCTGGGAACCAAACTCGGCTCTTCTGGAAAATCCATATTCTCAATACTCTTTGCTTTCTTGTTTTCCTTAAAAAACAAACAAAAAAAAAACAAAACAAAAACAAACAAAAAAACCCAGTTCAGTCTAATTTTGTTTCATGACTGCAATTCTCTCGAACACTCATAAAGCACACTCTCCCCCAAACCTCTTTTTCCTTGTGCTCTCTATTTCTACCACCCTTGGTCACCTCTTTGTTTTCTGTCTTCCAGGAAAAAGGCTTCCCTCAGAAGTCTGATAGTCTTTGGGTATCTGCCCATATTTAAGAAAAAGGCTCCAGTATTTCTGATAATCAGAAACTGAGTGAGAAGATGGGGGATAGGTAAGGGCAAACTTCCATCAGAATGATCTGTTTAGGACTTGGAGGTGGCTCAGTGGCAGAGTACTTGGCTCGCATGTGTGAGTTCAATCTCCAGTATTAACAAAAAGAGAAAGAGGAAAGTAAGAGAATAAAAAGTGTAATGGTTTGGCTTTGAGCTTATAGTTCAGGAATTTTCCATGTCCTCATCTTATTTGTTTATAGGCTAAGGGCAATTTTTCTTTCCTTCCTTCCTTTCTGAGATATGCTTTTCTTTTTCTTTGATTCTTTCCTCTTTTTTTTTTTTGTTTGTTTTTTTTGAGACAGGGTTTTTCTCTGTAGCCCTGGTTGTCTCGGAACTTGCTCTGTAAATCAGGCTGGAGATCCACCTGCCTTGCCTCTCGAGTGTTGAGCTCAAAGGTGTGAGCTTAAGGACAACTTTATTAGTGTTTGAGAGAAAAACAACAGGGCAGGCAAGCTATAAATCTTCACAGCTGCTAGAGACGAAGGAGATGGAGACAGGGAAGAATCTTGCTTTTAAGAAAGTAGGTAGGGTGAAAATCCAGTCAGGTCAGCAAGCAGCTCCATGGCAGTAGGGGAGCAAAGCGTCAGAGAAAGTGAGAAAACCTGGAATGTCTAGAAAGCACTCTTAGGTTTTGTGCTATTGTCGGAGTTGGCTCTATTCGGGAAATAACCAGGCTAGCTAAAGGATAAGACAATTATATTTTTATTTATTATAAGGGGAAAACTCACAAAACAGGAAGGGGAAGTCCAAGCTCAGCTGTGCTGCGAGGGAACCACATAAAGAGAGGGCACCTTGGCTGCACACCATTTTTCTCCGGGTTCCAGAAAGTCACACCCTAACTTGGTCCCACCTCTTAAAGATAATAGATTGGCAAAGATTCTCCATCGCCTCCCCGTTTTGTCAAACAAGCGCAATCCAAATCCAATACAAAACTATATACAATAGAAACAGATATCAAGTATAAATTTACAACCAACATAAACAATATTAAGCAAGGTACACATGATAAATGTTTTAATAGACATTCTATTCCAAAGAGTCTAAGTCTTGCATCGGAAATAGGCTTGGCTAAATCATAAGAGGAAGGTAACTATGACTATCTAATCTTCAACCCCATCGAAGGCCTGAGAAGGGAGATGATGTTACTTGAGTAGGCAGGAAGTGCAATCAAGCAGCTTCCAAAGTGAGCAGTATATGATGGAGACAATTGGCTACCTGAGCAATCACTTAAAGTCTCATTTGCAACGTTGAAGCAACCAACTTTGGCTAAGGCCAAGAGTAATTGACAGACCATTTTCAGAGGCAGGAAATTTTTTCAGAACTGTTTTACCCTGTCATGGCAAGGTTTGTCAATCATTTTCCTTGTGTCCTTCTTATCCAGTCAGGACACCATGTACTTTGTCAGTGGTTGAGGTGCGGACAGTTCCTTGCCCAAAGGCCAATTGTGCCAAGAAGAAAACAAACTCTGAGTGGAGTATCTTGGGTCCTCAACATTCTCTCGGGAATAGATTGGTGCTGTCAGGAGCAATTATGTCTCATGTCAACAGAACCCTAAGTTATTTAAATGCCACGTTCTATGGATCCTTGAAATGGTTGAAGATTACCTATCTAGGCAGAGAATACAATCTCTATATATCCAAAGAACCTAATTAATCTGACTATATGTATGACAAACATGAACAACTATTGACCTATAATATTTAATACCTATATAACTTAAAGACTAAGACTTTATGTCAAAATATTAAATAATCTGTAAACTAATGTGCAGCAAATGAGGACACTGACCTCAATATGTAAACAATGTATAAGTATCTTGATCAGAGGTAAGAATAATATATAATGCAATTTGAAAATATATCTCAAAAGTTATATCAATATACAAAATGTCCTAAACAGAGGTAGAAACATGCATGTATACAATCTGACAGAATTACTTTGCATAGGTGTACAAATATTGTAAACAGAAATAACAAATAAAATTTGAGTTTGTATCAATATACAAAAACTATACCAATGTAAATTATCCATAAATAATAGCTCACATTACTTACTATTATTATTAGTGTGATTAAGTTCACACTAAATTATCTATTATCCCATTCACTTCCCCCTTTTCTTTGGGCCTACATAGTTTCCACCTCAACCCTCTACCTTATACAAGTAATAATCAACAACCCCTATATGGTGTTCCCAACCCTAAGGACAAACTTTGTTGGGAGAGAGAATGTTGTCTTCTAGAACTGTTTCTAGCTGTCATGATGATGTGGGAGTTCCCTCTGTATGCTGTGATTACCATTGGTTAATAAAGGAACTGCTTTGGGCCTATAGCAGAGCTATAGGAGAATAGAGGTAGGCAGGAAAACAAAACTGAATGCTAGGAGAAAGGAGGTGGAGTCAGAGAGAAGCCATGTAGCCCCTCCTGAGACGAAGCTTTACCTGGTAAGCCACAGCCATGTGGTGATACACAGATTCATGGAGATGGGTTAAATTAATATATAAGAGTTAGCAAAGCCGGGCGGTGGTGGCGCACGCCTTTAATCCCAGCACTCGGGAGGCAGAGGCAGGCGGATCTCTGTGAGTTCGAGACCAGCCTGGTCTACAAGAGCTAGTTCCAGGACAGGCTCCAAAACCACAGAGAAACCCTGTCTCGAAAAAACCAAAAAAAAAAAAAAAAAAAAAAAAAAAAAAAAAAGAGTTAGCAAATAAGAAGCTAGAGCTAGGGGGCTGGAGAGATGGCTCAGAGGTTAAGAGCATTGCCTGCTCTTCCAAAGGTCCTGAGTTCAATTCCCGGCAACCACATGGTGGCTCACAACCATCTGTAATGAGATCTGTGCCCTCTTCTAGCCTGCGGGCATATACACTGACAGAATATTGTATACATAATAAATAAATAAATATTTTAAAAAAAAGAAGCTAGAGCTAATGGGCCAAGCAGTGATTTGATTAATACAGTTTCTGTGTGATTATTTCAGGGTAAAGTGGCCGGGGACTAACTAGAAGTCACCTCCAACAGGCTAGTGTCTGAAAAGAGAGAAGAGAAGGAAAAAGGAAAGTCCAGAGAAGCTGATGGGCTGAGTGGCATAAACAGTGGCCACAGGCAGTGTCTTCAGGTCTTTTCTTTTGGGTTGATCAACATACAACATAAAGGATCTTCTGATCTTGAGAAAAATGGGAAGGTGGTACAGGATTCTAGAAGTCAAACTGGTTGCCTTAGCATTCCATTCAGTATGTAAATGTTGACTTAATAGATCTATTCTCACTCTCTGCCTGGAACCTGTCACCTTTGTAGGAAATACATTTGTAGTCTTTTGCTTTGATAGAATGAGGTATTTGCATGAGTGCAGGAAGTAGGGAAGGGACTGTGGAGACCAGAACCCAGATCTTACGCAGGAACAGTAAGCACTCTCAACTGCAGAGCTATCCTTCCTGCCCTAACCACTCACTTTTCAACAAGTGTTCACTTGAACACTTGACACTGAAATGCATGGCTAAGTATAATAAAGCATTTCTTTTATTTTTCTTTTCTGATATTTGAATTTGTTTTGATTTTGATTGGAATGGATGTTTTATGAAATATAGAAGGAAGAACCCCGTGGGAGTAAAAGGCATTGAGAATAAGATGGATGCCTAGGAACTATCTCCTCAAATCTAGTGCTTGGCCTGCAAACCTAGTAGTTGGGAGGCAGAGGCAGGAGGAATGGGAGTTTTGAGGCCAGCATATACTGTAGACTCAGTCTCAAAAAAACAAAACTAAGCAAGTAACTCTCCCCTATGCCACTTTTTGATTTGGGGTCTTTAGCTCAGGATGGCCTCCTCCAGCCTCAGCTTCTCATAAATGGTGTTTCTACTCACCGCCCAACCCACTTCCTTCTTAAGTCTGAAAACGTTTGTATAAGGCATCCAAATGGTTTAAATAATGAGTATAAATGATACTAGTAAGGAGTAGACAACTATTTAACTTCCTGGCATTCAGGGAGAAGGTACATTTTTATTACATTCAGGAAAGTGGGAGATTCTGATAAGAAAAAAAAATGAGTGCATTGGTGGTGATTTGTATAATCCATATTACAGTAGCTTGAAAAATTCAGTTTTTAGTTGGCGGGGGTAGGAGTGCCATGAAGTGAAGGTATTACTAAATTGTTACATGAAATTGTTTCCATTTGTTCATGGAGTCAGTGCTCCCCCTTGGAGCAGACAGCAACAAGAGTTCATGAGCATAAACCCTGCATCTAAGAAACACTAGGAGGCGTCACTTTGTCCAATAGCATTTTGTTATACCTACTTTTAGCTTGACTTGAGGACTCCCTTCTCTCTCTTCCCCAATGAACTTTCTAGAGCAGTCCTCTTCTAAAAAGGGCCAAATAAATAAATAAATAAAATCTTCCAAACACAGGTCAATCCAGAATAAATGGAACACACAAGGAAGCCTTCCCAAAGAGAGATCTGATATTTGGTGATGTTTCCAGTCTAAACCAAACAGTTCTGAGCCAGGTCCATCATCATTGATTAAAAGAACAGGGTTTGGGTATCTGTTCTTTGGAACTGGGTGTGTTCTAAGTGAGACAAACAGCAATCACAAATTCGCATGCCTCCATAACAAAGACGTAACCATCAAATAGGAAGTTTGATTAGGTAACTTGTAAAGCCATATTTCTGTGGTAAGACTGACCGAGTAAAACTGGGGGAAAAAAAATCTTGACAGAAGGCGATGCCATGGAGCCATGTGGGAAACAAAAACAAAAGCCCATTTGTTTAGCTGCCTTTTCTCTTGATCACTAGTGTTTCTTAGAATAACTCCAGTCTTGTTTATAAAATGTACATGTGTTCGTGTGCACAGCTGGGACTGAAGTCATTCTGATAGAATTCCTGTGTCTGCTCATGGCAGTGAGGTAAAAAGCTGTTGAATCATAATCTTGTTGAGGACAGGGTAGAGTTTGGACTTTTGGCTCCAATAGCATTTATTTAGCACCATGCCTTGGCTGTATGAAATGTGTATTAAGTATTTTTTCATATTCATTTGTTGATCTTAACCTGTCAGTACTATTAATTAACATGGAATTTGTGCTGCCAGTTCTTTCTCAGATTCTCAACAGAATTCTAGTTCTGTCTGACACAGTCAATAAATAGTGTAATAAATGATGTGAAATTCTAATCAAATCGTTTTTTAACACTTATTGTGTGCATGTGGCTGCTAGGGATAGAACTCAAGTGGTTGAAAAAGACAAAACAAAGCAAAAACCAGCTCAGGTTATGCAACAAGCACCTTACCCACTGAGCCATCTCTCCAGCTCTAAAGCTCCACTTTAATATTGGGTCTTCCGTATTTGTCAGGAATAGCATTGGCTATTCACTGATGGGAATATTACTACTTTATTTAAAAACACACATACAGAAACCATATGTAAGCGTGAAGATAATTTCATCTTTTAATTTCAATATTCCAGCTTTTCTCTAAAAAATTAGAGCCACATGTTCAGCAACACATTGACATATTAAATAACTTTTTAAACAGAATAAATAAATTCAGGTTACCATCCAACCTTCTGTACCAGGTATAATGTTAGGTGCATGGCATGACAGTCTCAACCCTTAAAAAACTCCCAATCTAGTGACAGAATCAACACACAAATTTGTATTTGTCATAATAGATATGAAAACCTTCCCCAAGTGTAGCACTAACTCTAATTGTTATTAATAATAAAAACTCGGAGTCAGCTATTGGGGTAAATGCTGAAGATCAGAGAAGCAGAGGGGCCTGCCACTAGAGTTCTTACCTCTACCAGTGCTCAGACCAAAGGGACAGATTGATCCTGTCCTCAGAATGCTGCCTCAGACTGCATCGTCAAACTGCATCTGAGCTCCTGTTTCCTCCCACCTTATATTCACCTCTCTGCCCAGCCATATCCCTTCCTGTCTCCACTTCTCTAATGCTGGGATTAAAGGCGTGTGACTCCCAGGTACTGACATTAAACACGCGAGAGCCACCACCACCCGGCTGTTTCTCTTTTAGACTGGATCCATTTCGTGTAGGGAGTGGGCTTGGACTCAGAAGAGATCCATCTGCCTCTGTCTTTGGAGTGCTGGGATTAAAGGTGTTTGCCACCACTGCTTGACTTCTATGGTTACCTAGTGGTTTATCGCCACACTCTGATTCCCAGACAAGCTTTGTTAAAAACAAAATCTCACCACACCCTTCAGTTTTTCATAGAAACGAGGGAGTCCTGTGACTTCCTCTGAAATAGTTTCGTGAGAAGTATAAGAAGCCGTCCCTTCTTTCATCCCTCATGGCTCCATGGCATCGCCTTCTGTCAAGATTTTTTTTTTTCCCCCAGTTTTACTCGGTCAGTCTTACCACAGAAATATGGCTTTATAAGTTACCTAATCAAACTTCCTATTTGATGGTTAAGTCTTTGTTATGGAGGCATGCGAATTTGTGATTGCTGTTTGTCTCACTTAGAACACACCCAGTTCCAAAGAACAGATACCCAAACCCTGTTCTTTTAATCAATGATGATGGACCTGGCTCAGAACTGTTTGGTTTAGACTGGAAACGTCACCAAATATCAGATCTCTCTTTGAGAAGGCTTCCTTGTGTGTTCCATTTATTGTGGATTGACCCGTGTTTGGAAGATTTATTTACTTATTTTGAGCATATGCAAAAAAGTTCTCAAAGGCTTCAGTAAATTTGCGTATTTTTATTCCAATTAACCAGCCAGAAACTGTAGCAGGAAACGGGATTGTGTTGATATTTTTCGGTGAAATTATGATACTTTAAGAAGGAAGCGCGCGTGCACACACTCACACACCAGTTGCTTGAGCATGTATGGGCACATGGGGGAATGGATTCGGGGGAGGGTAGACTATGATCGGATTTGGAATAAATTCTAGATGTAGGCCCCACAGCCAAACTTCAATCTCCTCTGGTCGGACAGCTTCAGTCAAGCACAGTAATGGCCCACTTAACGACTCTATCTTCTTTACATGAAGTTCAGAGGCCACCGGCTTCTTCTTGCAGTCATGATCCTCAAGAGTTGGCCACTCTCTTCAGTTTATTTCTGTTCAGTGTTTCTTCTGCAGAGGCCTGGCTGGTCTTCTCTTCACCAGCAGACCCCAACACAATCCCCGCCCCGGCTTCCCCTCAGGAAAACCTTCCTTCCTAGGCCGAATCTTTCTTTTGTGGGGCTTCTTCAGGCCAAGTTCGGAACTTGCTCATCAAGACTTAACTTCCCGAGGCTGACTCTGGTTCCACCAAGGACCGGGCTCAAGCCTCTCGCAGAACTCGTTGTCCCCCGTGCGGGGCTCAGGTGGAACGGCGCGCTCAGGTGAGCGAGCTGATTTGCGCGGCGTGAGGGGCTTCGCGCTTTTCCCAGAGTCCGCCCACCACAGCTGCGGCTCCACAGCCTCCCGCGTCCGGCGTGGCTGAGCTCGGGAATGGCTGCGGGTGGCGAATCCAGATGCTACCCAGCTGCGTCCCCGCCGCAGCACTTCAGGGCGCCGCCAGCGTGAGGAGACGCCCGCTGCCGGCCGCGGGCTTTGTCCGTCCGCCGCCCCGCCCCGCCCCGCCTCGCGCCTCCCCGCCCCCTCCGCGGTCCCACTTCCTCGGCGCGGGAGGCGGGAGCGCGCCGGGCAGCGAGGGGTTAAGCCGACGCGCTTGAGGCGCGGAGGGATCCGGAGGCGAGCGGAGCTCGGTGCTGAGGCCGCCTCAGCGAAAAAAAAAAAATGTCCGCCTGAGGAGACCCACAAGTTCTATCGGGGGGACCGCCAGCCCGCCCGGGGAGCCACGGGCGGCCAAGCCCGAGAGCCGCCCGAGCCGCGCGGACCCAAGTGCTCGCGCGGGCCCGAGGCCACCGAGCCGCCGGCGGCGCGAAGAGAAGGGGGGGGGGGGGGGAGCCTGAGCCCGCGCTCCCGGCCAAAGTGAACTTTAATCGGGGAGGTTGGATGCAGAGCCCGGGCGGCAGGTAACCGCGGGCGGCGGGCGGGACGCGCGGAACTCGGGTCCCTTTGTACCGCGCGGAGCCCGGGGCCGCGTCCAAGTTGCGGCGCGCGGCGGGGCGGAGGCGCGAGCCGCGGGGTCCAGGCCCGGGCAGCGGCGGTCGGCCTGCGCGGCGCTCGGGGCTCGGCACTCGGGGCCCGGGAGCCGCCGAGCCCGTCTCATTGTTCAGCGAGTCCGGGGCAGGGCGGCCCAAGTGGGAGGAGGAGGCCGGGCGGGAGTTTGCGGTGCGCGGACGCGCGTGGGGCGCTCTCCGCCACCCCGAGGACCCCCGCTGGGGACGTCCGGGCCGCAGACGCGGGCCTGTGAGCTGCGCGCTCCCCGCAACTTGTCAGCTCTATTGTTGCCGAGCGAGTGAGTCACTTGCTCTCCGGGTCGCCGCCGCTCTCTTGCTCCCTCGCTGGGCGCGGGCTCGTTCGGTACTCCGCCTCTGGGGACCACGAAGCCGAGCCACCTCGGAAACTTGCGGGAGCCATCGAGCCACGCGTGGGTTCCCGCAGCTGAGCGGTAGCGGGGCTCACCCGCCTCTGCCCATCCCTCCCTCTGTGGGGATGCGTGGGGGTCTGGCGTGTCGGCCGGTGGCCCCCGACCCCGAGCGCTGCCCCTGCCCCTGCCCCTCTCACGTCGGGCCCCCGGGTCTCCGCGACTCAGCCTGTCTCCTCCGCCCGTAGGACCTGCTAGAAGTGGCTGAAGATGAATCCCCAGCAGCAGCGCATGGCCGCGATAGGGACCGACAAGGAGCTGAGCGACCTGCTGGACTTCAGTGCGGTAGGAGAGCTTTCCTCCGCATCTTGGGGTTCTGCTGCGGTTTCCCGAGATAGCGAGCTAGGGAGGAAAGGGGGAAAGCGACATGGCAGCGGCCAACTCCATCTGCTTTTCAGCGATTCTCCGGAGGGCTGGAGTCCAACTCCCCCAAGTTGGACACCTGAACTTTGATGTAATGTCTAGACTTGCAGATTTCAAACTTTAATGCCAGAGGGGTCATTGGATTTAACCAGTTAGGAGAAGAACAGTGCAGTCATGAGCTTTGGTTGAGCCTAGCCTTGATGATTATTAGGGATTTTAGACTTTGTATGAAAGATTTCTTTCCCCCTGAAACTCTTCTCAGTTTCTTCCCTCCCCAAGACTTCATGTGGCTTGTGGTACCTGAAAATGTGTCAGCTTCAGAGAAGTCGACCTAGCGGTAGAATTCCAGGCCTTCTGAGCTGAGTACTTTAACTATGCGGATGCAGTGTGCATACGTAACATGGAAAATGATTTAAAAGTAAAAGGTGAAGCCACAGAGCCCATTGCCCTTATTTGTTGCTAATGGCTTGAATTTCAACGTTAACTGTGCCTCGAAGGCGGGACCGATACCTGCTATATTAGAACTGATATTTATTATCTTTCTGGTGTGTGGTGGTTTCATCGGACACGATTCTGATTACAAGTGCTATAAGTAATGTTAATGCAATGGGAATCACTTTGGGCCAAAGTGAAGATCATGGGTAAAAATTTACTGTTTAGACTTAATTATCTTGGAATCTTGCCTGTAGCCGGGTTTTGATAGCAAATGTCACCAGTTTTCCCAAGCAGTATTAGTAAGTAATATCACTTGTTATTGCCATGCTTGGTCTGAATGTATCTTCCATTTTTATTTCAAACTCTCTATGAAAATTAAGGAATTAATTGATGACACTTGAACTTTTCTTTGCAAGGAGTCTAGAAGAATTTCAGGATTAACAGATGCATTTGGCTTATTTTGCAGATGTTTTCCCCACCTGTTAATAGTGGGAAAACAAGACCGACGACCCTGGGAAGCAGTCAGTTCAGCGGGTCAGGTAAGACGACGCTGAAAATCAGAAATTTATGTTTTAGTGCTCTGGCACATTTTAATAGAAAGCATAAAGCATTTTAGTGCCCGTTACACATTCTGTACCGTGTCTGGTTAGAATTATAAACTGAAAAAGTCTCAAACTTGGAGCCTTGTCTTAAAGATTCCTTGATATGTTTTAAAGAATTTCAACATAGATTTCAAGTTGCTCTCTTTGTGACTGTCAAGATTCAAAATTGTCTTGAACATGGTTGATTGGGTCATGATTGTGTTTAGAAAATGCCTGAAGAAGGTGCTCTGTGGTTTATGGGTGTTCCTTTTATATGCGGACATTTATTTTCAGCTCATTAGCATTATTAAATCCCAGCTTCTAAAATGGATAAAAGTATTACTGATACGTGTGCATAAAAGGTAGAATTGAGACAAATAATAATTAGTTAGTTGTATTTATTTAAAAATGGCTCTTACATTGGAAATCTTTAGAAAATCAGTAATTTTGTGGACATCAATTTAAAATGTTAATTTTATGTTAGAAATAAATAAAAACTTAGATTATTTTAAATGATATATGAATCTAATTTTTAAAAAAATTAGGATTTTTTTAAAAAATTAAGATTCCTAAGCCAATACTACTAATGTTAAATTTGTTTGCTTTTGGTATACTGTTTTGTCATATTACTAAGCTTGGAATTTAGAAATGAATTTTCCAGAGCAGGGTATATTCTAGTTCATAGAAGTTGTAACTTCTGTTTCACTTAAATTTATTCTTCAGTGTCCAAAGAGCTGGGGAGAAAAGCAATGAGAGCATCATCCTGAGAAAACCGGCTGTTAGGTTTCTGGGCAGAAGCTCAGTCAGTGCTTTTTGTTTACCTTAGTAAAATCATAACTGGTTTCCAAATGCTGTGAGAGCAGAACACCTGGAAATGTGGTTAATTTTATAACCGGGTTTAATGTTTTATTCTATTTCTACTTTATATTTAAAAACCGTTTGTTTAAAATCACACATTAGGTTGGCAGACAGTACACCATGTGGAAAAACTATAGGATGCCTGTCATTTAACGTGTTGAATAGGAGAGCATTTTTGGATTTCATATAAGCTAAAGGATAGTAATCTTGATTATAAAGATATGAAATGTTAGCCAACTTCCAACCCTTCTCCCACCTCTTTTCTCTCGCTAGTAAGCACTGGAGCATTTTCTGCTTTTTGGACTAGAAGTAGAAAATTATTTGTAGAGAAGTAGCTGTGTTGCAGCCCTCTGCTAGTATTTAGAGGACATCTTAATTTTTGTAGCTAAGAGTTCAATGTTAAGAACTTTCAGATGTACATTTTGTAAGACAAGACAGGTGCTTGGTATGCCCTCCTGTGGTTCCTGACTGCTGTTTTATACTGTTAGCTTCAGTTCAGGTTGTGGAAAATGTTTAACTGGGCACTGATTAGGATAGGAACATTAGAAACTTGTTATGAGAGTGGGGTTATACTTAAGAATTGAGAATGGCTTCTGATTTGAAAATGTCTGGTGGATTGCAAGCATGGTACTGGCATTTGCCACCACTCTTCAAGGCGTCACATAAATATTTGTGAGAGAAGACACACTCATTTCTCTGCATTAAGATGTTATTTGGGAATTTCTGTATTCTGTGGACATCCACATATTCTGTGGATATGCCCTTGAGTAATTAGACGATCTAAATTTTGAAATGAGAAAATTGTGTGAGGTTATTTTACAAGATATCTGGTGGATACAGTTTCTCTATACCCTTTCTTATCTCAAAATGAATGCTTAAAAGAAATTGGCACAGTACTATTCTGTGTATGTACTGTACATGTATCTTATTGACATTTGATTAACCTATGCTGATTTCAAAGGATATTTGTGACACACTATAGTTTCTATTGATGTGCAGCACATAGGACGTGAAGATCTCATGGTCCTTTTGAAGAGCTGGTTGTAAAGACTAGAGGTTTTGTCTTTGGAGTAACAGTGGGACACCTTTTGCTTTGTGAGAGCTGCAGTTTATAATGTGCAGTATTACGTCCTCCTCTTTATTCATCCCTTTAAAGAATGACTTAATTTTGTAGTTGATTATTTTTGAGATACTATTTAAATATGTACAATACTTTTGTGTCTTCTTTTTACCTGAAGTACCCAGTATATTCTATAGAATGAGATGTTGCTTTTATCTTGTTTCTGAAGCAAAACAAATAACGTGCATAGTAGCTGGCACTAGAAAGTCATTATAGAGAAGATGAACGTGTATTTATTACTTGAATCTGTACAGTGTCATTTCTTCCTCAAGATGTTATTTCCTTTACATTATAGTTAGACTGTAAATTAGTCCACTTGGTGTGATAGACTGTGTGAGATGTTCCGTAGTGACCTTGTGATAAGTGTTTCTTTGGAAATGAAGGGTGGGGTGCACCAGCTTCAAATACAGTTATAGGAAACAATATATGCAATTTAGTATATTGGCTCATACTTGTAATCTCAGCTCAGAGGCAAAGGCAGGAGGGACAGGAATTCAAGGTTACAACTGAATACATAGTTAAAGGCCAGAGTGGGCTACATAAGACTGTGGAAACAAACCAAAACAAAAAACAAAAGGGAAACTATCCACAGATCCAGTGTTGCTTTCTCCATTTTCTTCCAGTGGTAATGTCTTCCTTAAGTGTAGCATGGTGTCACAAATAGGGTAATGATAGTGGTAAGGTAAAGACAGCCTTATGCTGCCCTTTTATAATTGCATGCACTTTCCTACTAATTAAAAAATCCATAGCATTATTAAGTATTTACTCTCTCCATTATGTATGCTAAGATTATTAAGTGTGGACGCATCATATAACTTTTCAAATTGCTATAATGAAATTTGAATACATCTAGTGAAAAGGAAATGAAGGCATAAAACCAAGATTTTATTAATGTATTTTAAAAGTGAATTATAGTACAAACAGAAATGATGATTTTTAAATAAAATGGAGACTAAGTTGGCCTATATCACTCAAGGTATTTTCAGGTTATGAGTGGAGTGTGTATACCAGTTAGAGTTGAGATTTAGGATAACTATGTTTTATTAATATGTATATGATAAGATTCAACATTTTAGATACTGCTTTACTGATAAATAGTAACGACAGAGTAAGCAATTGTATGGGGACACGTAATATTTTAAGTTACAATGATTTATTAAGGTAAAAGATAATTAGAAAAGAGGTCTTTTTGGAAAACCTTGTAAGTACAAACATGGAAGACAGAAAATTAAAACACAGGATTGTAGCTGTGAGCACGGTGCCCCTTCATCAGACCACAGTGCTTGAGACTTGCTACACTTAGTGAAAGGTGCTTATAATCGATCATTTTTGTCTTTTCATCAACAACTTAAATATAAATTTATATTTCTGTCTTTAAACTATCTTTTGGTATATTGTCTTCCCAGAGTTTCACAATGGTTTTTTTGGATAGGAAAATAAAAACATTCAGCTTTGATTATCATCACAGTTGTTTCTGCATTTTGATTTATCAGAATCATAGAGCATACACAGTTATTAAGGCCAGATAGTCTTTTCTGTTCTTAAACAGTTGGTTACCATTCTTGAAATTCACTGCCTGCTTTATATTGTTGAAGACTCAGGCATCTTGTTACAAGAGAGTGCTTATAGATAAGAGGTGCTTATTAGGATGCTGTTAGGTGGGAACTGAGGAAGGAAAGAAAATCTTGTTTCTCCACAGTGCATAAGCTACCTTAAAACAAAACCAAACCAAGAAAAAAAGAAAAGAACCAAAAGCTAAAAAAACTAACAAAATATCGAACAGTTCAAGATTGCTTTTTGATGTCACCTGAATGTTTACTTTTAGTTGGGAATGTTGAAATTACAGATCTAAAGTATTTATGGAATAAAGTGAGAAAACCAACGTATCACTACAGAAGACTAGAGATTGGTATCCTGCTTTGTTAAATAGTTGAGCCATATGATTGTCAGTTAGATAACCATTTATTAATTACTACTTTATGCAGCCTGGTCTTGTGGTACTAGCTTTTGGGAAGATGGGAAATAGAGAAGGTCATAGACTGGAAGTGGAGACATTTCATTGTTTATGTGTAAAGATATAAAATATAAAACTGGATGGTAAACTTCTGTATGTACAGAATATCAAGAACTGTATATTAGTATAATTTATGTTGAGTCCATAAGAGGGTTGTGCTATAGAGTGAGGGAACTAGCTTAACTTAAAAGGTTTGATTTAGTGTTCACTTGTGAAGGCAATATGTAGGATTGTTCATGGAGGAGAAGAATTCAACTTCCCAGAAGTTGGGATAGTATAAAATAGTAATTTGATGTTACTGAAGAGTCTGTACAGTTTGAGAAAAAAGAAGTTGGCTTTAACCAGTTGCCATTCCAGAATTCATGTTTGTAAGCTTATCTAGAGCTGCATTGTTGGGGTCACATTCAGATATCATCACTTACTAGCTTACTATAGGCTACTGTTCTTAATCTGTTCGGTAATAGCTACTGGTAAGTTTGTTTTAGCATCAGAGAAGCTAATAAATGGGAAACCCCAAGAACAGCACTTGGTATGCAGTAAGTTGTGGCGGAATGAATTGTTCCTGGGAAGGCACTGGAATAAGGAAGGTATTTATTTAGGAAGTTGTACTAATCTAGAGATGAGATACTAAGGTTTGGATTTAGTCACAGTGTGTATGGGAAGTAGAAGGAAAGAAAATAGTAGGAGTAAAGGATTCACAGATTCTGAAGAGTCAGAATTCTGTGGCCAAGAGAGACGACAACTCAGGGAGGTGGTTCTGAAAATAATGAAAGTAATTGAGTCTTAAATTGAACACAACCTACTTGGGGGAGTAGTTAGCAGTGGAACAGTTACCTAGAGTGATAAATCATTGCGTTTGATTCCTTGTGTTGTGAAAAACCAAACCAAATAAAAAACAAGGAGCATCCCCTACATATTCCCCCACCCCAGTAACAGAAGACACATGGATATTTAAAGGACTGGAAACCCTTGTGGCTAATTTGGAGATTTTTGAGGGGAAAAGCTGGGAAATGAGTTAAAGTGTTGTTTTACAACAAAACAAAAGCAAATAACTCACCCTTACATCTGCCTATAAAATTAATGTATAGTTGTCAGTGGTCAAATTGGAGAATAGGAAAAAAATTCACCCTCATTTCACTGTCCAGAGAAAACTGTTAGGTTTTTGATTTATTTCTTTTAGTCTTTTTTTCCCCACCTAAAAGTGCTGTATTTGTATTCCAATGTGAAATCTTAATGGTAGTTCTACTTTATAACACCCCCTAAAAATTTCACTACATATTCTTCCGTGAGCATTTTCTCTACCGAGTTGGTTTAAAAATATTTGCATCTCTTTTATGGAGTAGATACAGCAATACTTCAGTTTTCTGATTGTTTGAATATAGGGATTTTGTTAATTTTCCTTTTGATATAAATAATGTGGTAATTAACACTTCCTTGTACCTATGTGTATTTACCCATATATATTTTTTTCTTTGATAAAGGATACAGATTTTTTTCCATACCCTGTAAGTTATAATTAAGGAGTTAATGAATTCTTTAGGGAAATGAACTCAGTGAGATAAATGATGAGGCTAAGAATTGATGTTAATGGTGGATTTAGGTGCATATAATCTGACTTTGGTTGATTATTTAAGGTAAAAGTACAGTGCTTATAAAGCATGAATGGAGTGAGTGGTGGTGACATTTCACTCACTGCACCGGTATTATATATAAAGGGTTTATGCATTTACTGGGGAGAATTACCTGCCGTCTTTGACTTGTGCTTATTGAGACGGAGAGGAACCAATTGAATTAGTGAGAAGAAAGTCCTTGAATTCTGGCTTTTCAGGAAAGAGGCAGAGTCCTGTAGTGGGTGGAGTTGGCTTTCAGAGCCATGCTGTTGGCCTGGAATCAGTGCTTTCAATTTACTAGCAGTGTGGCCCTAAGCACATCATTCAAATCCCCTGAGCACACTTTTCTTATTTGTGTAAAGTAGATTATACCTATTTTCAGAATCGTAGTGAGGATCAGATAATGTTGTTTATTGTGTATTTTGCATACCATAAAGCTAATTCAAATGGTTATAATTACTAATGTGGCATCTACCCTCCCCCATTTTTCGTCAGAATCTCACTGTGCTGTCCTAGAACTCACTGTGGAGTCCATAACAGACTTGAATTTATGATAATCCTCCTGCCTCAGCCTCCAAAATGATGGGATTACAGGCCTGAACTACTATATTCACGATGCAGTTTCTTCTTAACTAGAATTTATGGGTATATTAACAGTAATAATTATAATCAGTATTATAGGCAGTGTTTATTAATTTTTATGATAGGCATTGTCCTAAGTAGTTTACAGAATTATCTTTGTGGTGGTGGAGTTGAGTAAATGCTTCATGAGGGCAACATATCGAGCCGCTCTTTTGATGTGATAATTATATGTATTTTTATATGTTACATGTATAAGATGTAAAAAAAGTTCAAGAATAGCTTTGAAATATCATCTGGTTACTAAGGAACTAAATTGCTGTATACTGTCTTCTCCTCTTCTTCCTCCTCCTTTTTTTCTTAGATTATTTCTTCTTAATGTTATTTTGTAGACCTCCAGGTATTATAGCGTACAGAATAGTGGAATGAGTATACTTTTTGCAGACCTTCCATGCTTAGGTATTATCATTCCTTTGATGTAGGTAATGTTTTCTCCATATTTTCTCCACTTGCTTGAAATTCTTAAAGGAATAAAAATGACATAACCTGAGATAATAACTGGGAGACAGGCTTGGAGGAACTACAGAAGGTGTTGGATTAAAACAGTGGTTCTCCATATGGCTGTGACCTCTTTTGTTGAACGACCCTTTCATGGAGTCACCTAAGCCCATCATAAAATACAGATATTCACACTACAGTTAATAAGTACAAAAATTACAGTTATGAAGTAGCAATGAAAATAATTGTGTGGTTGGGGTCACTACAATGTTTGAAACTGTATTAAAGGGTCGAGGAACTGGGTTGAATTTCTCCACTTTTTTCAATGGTAGAAAAAGGATGCACTGCAAATCAGTCTTAACTAAATTTCTTCTATTTTACTTCCTAATGCCTAGCACAAACATGCTTGTTGTAAAACTGAGGCTCTGAAGGTTACCATGCTTAGCACATGGCCCTGCTTGTCTCTTGCTCTGCTTTGTGTCTGGAGATAGGGCCAGGGATGGGTTACCATCTCTGGGATGAGACTGGCCTGCCCTCAGCTAGGCTCAGTTCTAGAGCACATTCTTTTTTTTTTTTTTTTTTTTTTTTTTTGGTTTTTCGAGACAGGGTTTCTCTGTGGTTTTGGAGCCTGTCCTGGATCTAGCTCTTGTAGACCAGGCTGGTCTCGAACTCACAGAGATCCGCCTGGCTCTGCCTCCCGAGTGCTGGGATTAAAGGCGTGCGCCACCACCGCCCGGCTAGAGCACATTCTTTAGCTGTCTTTTCTTCTTACAGAAGACCATGTTTAAAGCAAGAATGGCTTTGTAGGTAGAAAACTGTTCATAAACTAAAGCTTAGGTAGATAAGTACATTGTATGACTGCTATTTGAACCTATTTTCAAATGTTTCCAGTCAGGTCATTCTATAATTTAAAAAAAAGATTTATTTTATTTTTTAGGTTTTTTTCAAGTTAGGGTTTCTCTGTAGCTTTGGTGCCTGGCCTGGAACTAGCTCTTAGACCAGGCTGGCCTCGAACTCACAGAGATCCGCCTGCCTCTGCCTCCCGAGTGCTGGGATTAAAGGCATGCGCCACCACCGCCCAGCAAGATTTATTATTTTTATTTTATGTGTATAGGTATTTGCCTGCATGAGCCTGCCTGGTGACCATGGAGGCCAGAAAAGGATGTTGGATCCCTTGGAACTAAAATTACAGATGGTTGTAAGCCATTGTGTGAGTGCTGAGAGTTAAGTCCTCTGCAAAAATGGCTGGTGCTTTTGACCACTGAGCTGTTCCTCTAGCCCCCATCCTATAATTTTTAAATATACATTTTAAATGGGAAAAAATTCTGTTTTTATAAAAATACCTTAATTTCTGTTCTATGTTTAAAATGTGCTCTCATGTGTTGCAGTTTAAAATTGTGGTCTTAGAGTGGCCATGGAGAGTCATTTCAGCTCTGCGAGGCTGCTTGGGGACGTAAAGATCACACAGAAATGAAAACAGATTAAGGATTGGTGACTAGTCTTCATTCTAGTCAATCATGAGTCAGAGATGGAATCTTTAGAGTAATATAAAACAATCTGAGATACCTTATAGGATAGACTTGCTTTTTTTTTTTTTTAAACTTTGCTACCACATCTCAAAATACTTTTTGTTTGTTAATAGGCATGGTAGTTTATACCTATAATCATAGAGTGTAGAAGGCTAAAGCTGGAGGATTGTGAATTTGAGGTTAGCCTGGGTTTTTTAGCGAAATCCAGGTCAGCCTCGTCTAAAGAATGCCGAACCAAAAGAATCAAAAGGTAAAGTTTGTCCAAGATGTCATTTTGTCTACTGCTTTGGGGTTAAGAGAGCATCTAGTTTGGGACTGGGAGGTTTTCAGAGTTGTGATAATTAGATGGATGAAGCATCCTTCGTGGAACCAGGTGGAAGTCCTGGTTGGACTGTCTTTGCTTCTGGTGACCTAGTGTGAGCTGGATCACTTCAAATTAGTGGCTGTAGCACCATTTTATTGGTGACTGACAGAGTATAGGTTGGACATAATGTGATTGACTTTTCACTCTAAACAGAGTTGTGAGTATTTGTGAGCATGGCAGGATTTGTGTTCGGAGCTACCACTCTTTAGTTCTGGAGACATACCTTGTTTTGAAGTTTTTGGAGACAGATGAAGTTTGCTTGTGCTATTGGACAGGAGAAAACACTAACCTCACTTTGAAGTTACGGTAGAAACATGGTGTGGCCATATTTAGGTTCTGCGTTGACCATTGTGGAACCGGCTTGACATTTCTGAGTTCTCCTGATTTTTAAGTTTCTCTGAGGCTTTATTTGGAAGCTCTACCAAGTGAAGCTGCTGTTGTTATCTGGTCAGAGGCTCATGTACTTTCTGGTTGCTGTTGTCATCTCAGGTTTTTGTAAACTGCCCCCTCCCCCCCAGGGTTTTGCTGTCGCTTTGGAGCCTGTCCTGGAACTAGCTCTTGTAGACCAGACTGGCCTCAAACTCAGAGATCCGCCTGCCTCTGCCTCCCGAGTGCTGGGATTAAAGGCGTACATCACCACTTCCTGGCTTTTGTGAACTGTTTTGCACTGTTGGTTCCAGTATGGAATAAAACTAAGAGAAGGGTTTTCTTTCTTTTTTGTCTTTTTTTCTTCCCATATTGACTCTCTTGGGGTTGTCAAGATAGGTCAGTGGTAACGGCACTTACTGCCAAGCCTGAAGACCTGAGTTTGATCCCTGTGACTCTCTTGGTGGGAGGAGAGACCTGACTCTTACAAGCTATTTTCTGACCTCTACTTGTGCTTTGTGACACATTTGCATGTCCCTCCCCCATAAACAGGACAAAAAAGCCACCTCTTATGTCAAATCTCTTGGTGAGAAAATAGAACAGCTCGAATGTATTAAAACTTTCCAGTTAGGCTCTTTTCTGGAGGTATTTCAAGACTCTCCAGGTGTCCTTAATGTCTCTTACCTGAGTGTCAGCTGTCTATTTCTAGTCCAGGTTAAGTATGTTTTGTTTGCTGTAACTCCCATTTCTGGGCTGTAGGTGCATAGTCACTCGTTGTAATTTTGAAACCCAGAAAAGTCTAAAATTTTTACCTACAAATTTAGTAGATAGCTCTTTTGCTGGTAATGTGTGGTTTAGTATTAAGGGAGGACATTGATACTGTTTACGATCCTAGTTTTTGTATGTTTATCAGACGTTGGAGCAATTTATAACATAGTTTATATATTATATTTTTTTTTTCTAAAATTGGAAAACCCCCACCTACCTAAACTTTTTTACCTTCTCAAAAAAATTTCTTTATATTAAAGTGTAGACTGGAAACTTGAAATACAGGAAAAAAAATGTGGTAAGTTAGTTCAGTAACAGGTTCTTGGGCTAGAGGATTTTTCAGGCTGAGTTTTGTTCTTTGAGCGTCTTCTTTAATAGATTGATTAGGGACTAAGATTCTACTTTAAGGATAAACTAGCTGTCTTGTCTTTGGGCCAAGGAATACTCGCACTTCTGTTAAATCTTTCAGGAAGGCATTCAAGGTATGCTTGGTGTGATACTTCTATAACCAGCATTAGTACATGATCCTTTCAAAAGGAAACCTCATTCTTTACCATTCTCTTTCTGAATTTTGTCAGTTGTCTGGTAGTGGATAGAGAAGAAAATCCTCCCAACTTTACAAAGAAAATGTGGAACCATGATACTTACAGGTTATAGACAAAAATCATTCTTTAACTATTTTTATTTTTGGAAAAGTTTTTAGATGAGTGGCATAATTGTTATTCCTATGATACACTCATGGCAGTATTTTTTAAAATCATGATTTTAATGAGTGAAATCTTTAGAGCCTATGATTGGTTCTGTGCCACTACTATTAATACAGCTATGGAAGTTACGAAACTTCCATAGTATAGTGAATTGGGCTTTTGGAGAGTCTGCTCCGACTTTTCCATCTACTTTGCAAACCTGTGTGTTTCACTGCTCCTAGTGGTAACTGTCTGAAGAACCATGGTACAGTATTGGATAATTAGCTGGTAACTGTATGGTAAGAACACAAAGCAGGCTCTGTAGCTAAGGTTTCTCTTGCTTTCATATTTACTTAGCCTCTCTTTTCTAGCCTACTAGCAGTGCTGCAGTGAGCAGACTCCATTTACATCAAGATAGTTAAACTCTGGAGACTCACTCAACAAGTTGTAATAGCAGTTGGTTCTGCCCAGTGACTGCCGGAAGGGGCAGTCTCAATCATTATAAAATTACTTCATAAATATTTGCTCATATGCTGTTTACTTCATGATTCTTGTAAGAGCTTGGTAACTGTTCATTCACAAAGGAAACAGAAATCAAGAGGGATGCATGTTTGGTGTGGTTTCTGACTGTCCCTCTAGCAGCAAGCTGGTGAACTAGCGGTAGTCGCACCTGCACTGATACCAATCTGCACTAGGCCTAGCTTGTCTAAAGGAGGAACTTACTGTCTCTAGAAATCGTTAGAGTTTGTTGTTAAAACAAGGAGTCTAATGTAGGGTAAGGTTTATATTCTCCAAAGTAAAGTGCTTCAAGACTTGTTTTTATTAAAAAGAAAACAGTATAGTCATGAGTTTACATAAAACAGGTAAGCATTTAAAAAAGTATTGAAGATGTTAATTGTAAACAGCTACAGTCTGAATCATCTCTGGGTGAATGGGACTTTTGTGTCTTACTGTTTAGTTGTCTTTGTGTTTTTGGAAGAATAGGAAATTTTATAGTTGTTATGTATTGGGATATTCACACCTATTTTCAGTTGTGATGATAGAAGAGATTACATCTCCCACTGGCTTTTCTGATGGTTTGGTTGTAAATGTCCATGAAAAGCACAGGCAAGTGACGTGCAAAACTAAAAACTATCGGAATTTGCATGAGGGCTTTTAAATTCACCATTACCTACTTTAGAGTATTGTCATCTGCCTTTGTCTGTTTATTTGCTGTGATTGGTTGTTATTGTTATTTGGACTATAAAGTCCTTGAAAACGTGGTATTTTACCCTTGTGATTCAGCAAAATACCACCTTTTAAAGTTCATAAACTCTTGATTTAGGTTTAGTCTTAAGTGATAATTTGGAAAGAGATTAAATACCCCAGTATTTATTTTATTTTTTTTTCCCTTAGTATAGTCTTCCTGGTAAGAGAAATTATTAAGATTTTATGAAGATTAACTGACTAAGTCTTGAAGTATGCACCGTTTAGTAAACTACTATTTAGTAGAATGGTTTACCTGTTCTCTCATTTCTTCCACAAAATTTGTAGCCCATTCAGGACTCCACATTTAAGTATCAACGATAAGCAGGAAGTGGCCAAGTGGTAAAGCCATTGAAGTTTTAACATGAGTACAGCTGGCTCTGCAGAACCTGGTTCTAAGCAATGAGAAGTGATACTTTGATGGTGGTGGTGGTAGTGGTGGTGGTGGTGGGGTGTGTGTGTGTGCGTGTGCGCGTGCACGTGCATGTGTGTGCGTGCATGTGCGTGTTCTGTCCCCATCCTCCCTGAAAAGAGTGTGTGGTACATTTATTCTTAGTAATGTCACACTGTGGAGAGAAGGCATAACTTGTTTGGTTCTTGCCTTAGCTGGTCATAGGAACTCAGTTTTGTAAGAGCTGTAGGAACTATTTTACTACCATATGGAACTGTTAAATGCCCAGGCCAGGACTTTGAAAGTTAGGCTTCTTCCTAAACAACCTTGATTTTTGCCAGTTGATTTGGGCTTTGGTTTGGAAATGAGGTTGTGTAGTTTGCAGTACAGTGGATGTGGAGAAGAGTTCTGAAGAGCAGCGCAAAGACAAGTCAAGTCGAACAGGGATGTCTGGTCCCTGCTTAACTTGTGACAAAATAAATATTTCACTTAGTACTCCGAGTCACCTTTGGTTAGATTTTTAGGGACAAGACTAGTTTTGTTGATTCTAGAAGTATGTTGTCTGCATGTGTTCATGTATAATTTTGTTCAGTGCTAGACTCTATTTCAGGGCCTCATGTATACCACTGAGGTATACATCTGATTCCTGAGAGATTGTACAGCTAGATATATCTTTAGCAAGTATTTCCTCCTCTTCTCTTCCTCCCCTCTTCATTATTTACTTTTATAAAGAGTTAGGTTGGCCATTATGATGTAATTACTCTGAAGTTAAAATGTTATCAATGTATATGTGATTTGGAAAAATATTGTTTCCTCTTCTGTTGAATGATAAGACACCATGACCAAAGTAGCTTATAAAGAAAGTTTATTTGGGGTTCACAGTTTCATGGCATGGGGCATGGTAGGTAGCAGGCAGGCTTTTGGGTATGGCTCTGAAGCAGTAGCTGAAAGCTTAGGTCTTGAGACACAACTCTTGATGCAGAGATATTGTAAGAGGCTGCTTGTTTGTTTCAGGCTGCCCAGACTCCCAAAATAACCACTCAGAAACTGTATTAATTAAATCACTGCTTGGCCTGTTAGCTCAAGCTTCTTATTGGCTAGCTGTTACATCTTAATTTAACCCATTTCTATTAATCTGTGTATTGCCACGTGGCCGTGGCTTACCAGGTAAAGTTCTATCCATTATCCTGCATCTGTCTCCAGCCAAGCAAGCTACGTGGCTTCTCTCTCTGACTCTGCCTACTCTTTTTATGAAGCATGGCTACATTCTGTTAAGCCATTGGCCGAAAGCAGCTTTTTTATTCATTAACCAATAAAAGCAACACATATACAAAAGGACTTCCCACACCACAGAGAGAGCTAACTGGGAATGGTTTTTGGAAAACCTTGACGTGTGCCCCCAGTGACACACCTCCAGCAAGGCCTTCCCTCCTAATCTTTCCCACACAGTCCTACCAACTGGAGACCAACTATTCAACTATATGAGCCTATGGTGGCCCTTATTTAAATCATCAAACCTCAGTTGAAGTAGTATATCAGGAGACTTCTTGTTTTATATCAATCTGGAGTTGTGATAAAATAATAAAAATCTCATCTCTATAGTCTTCCATTTTCTACTACTGGAGCTACTCAACTGATGTAAGACCACTTAATCTGAGCTATCAGCTGTTGGGATACTTGCTTCTGCATCTCAGCCCTCACAGCTTTCCTCTACAACAGTTTTATTTTCTTACATAGCCTGATAGAGTAGATACTATTTTTCAGAATCTCAGTGACTTCCATTGCTTGTAAAACCTTTTAGATTTCTGAGAATACCTTGGTAGACTCAGCGTTGATGGATTTAGTTTCTGAAAAATGCCCATTTGCTCCCTGTGAAAAGAGTAAGTTTGTGTTTATTCAGTGGTTCTGAGATGAGATAATTGGTATTTTTATGATATGAATGGAGCCTTTGTGTTTTTGAATGTTGTAAAACAAAGCTGTATTTATAAACACATTTCAAAAAATATAAATGACACTTTTTGGTGAAGATGTTCACTGAATAGCAAGAAAGTTCAGAAAAGGGAGCTTTGTTAGCAATTAATAATAACCTAACTGTTTCTACTGACTGTCTCATTGATGTTTAGAGTACCTGATTTTAGAAACTTTTGCGTTAAAAATAATCTTCAGATGGTGCTATAGTTCAAAAATACTTTATGAGATGAAATGTTCCTTTACAAGTTTAGAGTTTTAAAATTGTTATCTTTGTTTATAATGTATTCCAAATAAAAATAGTCACAAAAATATCTCTAGGAAGTCCTTGCTTGGTGCCAGATACAAGATGAACAGGGTACTATGGTCTAGTTGATTTAGTGTAAATAAGCAATATCAAAGTCTTCAGACAAAATCTAAAGTTAGTCTTTAAGTTTTGAAAATTAAAGTGACCTTTTTCTTGTCATTCTCTTTTCCAAGATTTAAAACAAAGATTTTACTTCACTTTTATGTGTATGAATATTTTGCTTGCATGTATATAAATGCATCCATTGTGTGTGCAGTGCCTGAGGAGGCCAGAAGAGGGTGTCTGATACCCTGGAACCACAGTTACAGATGCAACTGAACCAGGGTTCTCTGCTCTTTTCCTTTCCTTTCCTCTTCTTTTCTTTCTTTCCTTTCTTTTTATTTAATTTTTTTTCATTTTGCATACCAACCCCAGTTCCTGCTCCCTCCTCTTCTCCTGCCCACCCCCCACCTAACCCCATCCCACCCCCATCCACTCCTCAGAGGGGGTAAGGCCTACTTTGGGGAGTCAAGGAAGTCTGAGCAAGGTATCCCACCATACGGAATGGGCTCCAAAAAGCCAGTTCATATACATGGGATAATTCCTGGTCCCATTGCCAGTATAGCCCCCTCCCCCCCAACAGATCAAGCCACATAATTGTCACCTACATTCAGAGGTCCTAGTTCAGTCCAGAGTCGACCCCCCCTCCCACCATGCTCATATGATCTCTCTTCCCTCTTCTCAACTGAAATCCAGGAGCTCAGCCCGGTGCTTGTCTGTGGATCTTTGCGTCTGCTTCTATCTGTTACTGGATGTAGGTTCTATGATGAGAATTAAGGTAGTCACTAATCTGATTATAGAGGAAGGCCAGTTCAGGCACCCTCTCTACTGTTGCTAGAAGTCATCTGGTGAATTTCTGGGAATTTCCCTAGCACCAGGTTTCTTCCTAACCCCATAATGGTTCCCTCTCATTGCTCTTCTTCTCCATTCTTCCCCCATTAGGACATCTCTATTCCTCATGTTCTCATCCCCATCCTTCCTTTCTACTCTCCCTCCCAGTTTACCCAGGAGATCTTAACTATTTCCCCTTCCTGGTGCCCTTTATGTGTGTCCCTCTTATGGACCTCTTTTTTACCTAGCTTCTCTGGGCTGGTTATCCTCTGCTTTACACCTAATATCCACTTAGGAGTAAGTACGCACCATGTTTATCTTTCTGGGTCTGGGTTACCTCACTCAGGATGGCTTTTTCTAGTTTCGTCCATTTGAGTGCAAACTTGTACAGCCACTTTGGAAATCAGTATGGCAGTTTCTCAGAAAATTGGAAATGAATCTACCTCAAGACTCAGCCTTACCACTTTTGGGCATGTACCCAAAGGATGCACAATCATACCACAAGGACATTTGCTCAACTATGTTCATACAACCTAGATGCCCCTCAACCGAAGAATGGATAAAGAAAATGTAGTACATTTACACAGTGGAGTACTACTCAATGGTAAGAAAAAAATGATATCTTAAAATTTGCAGGGTTTACTGCTCTTAACTGCTGAGCCATTTCTCCAGCCCCTTTTCAAGATGTTTGTAGGCTTTTTAACAGTTGCCCGTTTAGTATAAAAGAATTATTTTAGAAGAAGTACATTTTATCTGTTGGTAGTGGTTTTTACCAACGTTTTAGATGACAGGAAGAAAATGCCAAGTTTTAAATTCATTTTAAGTGCTTACATGTGAGTTATAGAGCACTTTTTTATGAACTACCTTTGAAAGCTTAGGAGACCACAAATTAGTGCTAAAACAATCTTAAGGGTTTGGAAGGGCAGAAGCAGAAGTTGTCTTTATTCCTGTACTGATGGAGGAAGGTCATTGGTTAATTAATAAAGAAACTGCTTGACCCTGATAGGTTAGAACATAGGTGGGTGGAGTAAACAGAACAGAATGCTGGGAGGAAGAGGAAGTGAGCTCAGACGCCATGCTCCCCTCTCCTGGGCAGACGCGATGAAGCTCCGACCCAGGATGGATGTAGGCTAGAATCTTCCCGGTAAGTGCACCTCGGTGCTACACACATTAATAGAAATGGGACAGACAGTGTTTAAATGAATACAGTTTGTGTGTTTTTATTTCGGGGTATAAGCTAGCCAGGAGGCGGGGAGCAGGGCGGCAGGAATGCAACCTGCAGCTCCCTCAACACTGTACCTCATCTTCTCCCTTGGTATAGATTCATGCTTTTGAACATTTTATAGTTTTTCATGTATATGCAAATGATGCAAATTTTTGATTACTGGAAAACAGTAGTTATACAGCTTAGCTTTTCCAGTTAACAGGATACAGCCAAGGAGGGAGGGGTACTGTCAAATCTATACTGAGTTTAGTAGGTTGTTTTCGGCAATTACTTGCAATATTTGACATATTGTAGAAAGTGATGTAATTTTCCAATACATACTACTTAATGAAGTCCTTAATGGCCAAAATCCAAACCCAAACCTGAAAGCATTAGCAGTCCTTCCTAGTGTTAGGATTTCAGTTTCACCAACTTAATTATCCTCTTTCTTTAGAAAAGAAATGTGTCAAGAAAAGGAGCTGATTCTTGCCTGATCACAAAGTCCAGAGTTCTATATTGGCAAGTTCATATTTCTGGATTCTATCCCCAGATATTCTAACTACCCAGTTTATAATAAACATAAATTTATCTAGTTACTTCAAGGTTATGTCCAGCATCAAGCATATAGCAAAGGCCTTCTTCCTGTGTCATCACCAAAAGCACAGGAAGGTGAATGGTAAGACACTAGTATCTACATTAATGAGCTTAATCCATTCCTGACCTCTCTCCTTGAACTCTGCCTTCCAATGTGGAAGATTACGTTTTCTACACAGGCTTTTACCAGGAACACATTAAGATCACAATATTCTGCTTCTGATCCACCCATTTTTATCCTCACATGGGAAATAAAATAGAGTTCTAACATGTAAAATAAATAGAGTTCATACCAGTAGTCTCTAAAGTCTTAAATCTTTCTAATATCAACTTTAAAGTCTTAGTTTAAGTACAGTCTCATTTAAATCTATTGAAATTGGACTTATCCTGGGACAAATAATTCTTTTTTAACTGTGAGCTTGTGAAATCAAAACAAGTTGTGTGTGGCCAGTATATAATTGTGGGGCAGACATAGGACAGACATTTTTTAACTCATGAAGGAAGAGATAGGAAAAAAGTACCTGGCCCCAAATAAGTTCAAAACTCAGCAGAAAGAACAACATGAAATCTTTTAACGTTAAAAGAAATTTCTTTCTTGTGAGCATGCATATGTGCTCATTCCCTCCCTTCCTCCCTCCCTCCGTGTGTATGTGTTTTACCAGGATAGAATTCAGGTGGCAAGACTTGCCCAGCAAGCTCTTTTATTCATTGAGCCATTTTCCCTGGCCCAGAGTGTTAAATCTTAAAGATGAAGAGATTATTCTGCCCTCTGAAAGTCTCAGGAAGTTTCTTGTCTGTGGCCATGCTTGATTTAGCAAATGCATATAGCAACTTTCACAGGTTGGAGTCTCAAGCCTGCAGTTTTTCCAGCATGATGTTGTGGTAGGGTTCCTGGCTGCACATTTTACTGGGCATTGCCCTAATAGTGACTCTGCAGTGTTTTTACCCTTGCTATAAGTCTTTGGAATCTCACGTTGTCTGCAGTTATTTGTTAACGTTTAGTTGGAGATAGGAAATCAGGCCCTTATCTAATCTATTTTCTATGGATGGTGCTAGTATTTGATGCTTGTGCCTCCCCAAACTATAGCCCAAGCCATATTTAGGCTCTCTTGAGCCTTACCTAGGGGATCCAAGGAGAGTTGTTGTACCAGAGTGCAGGGAGCGGACTTGAGGTAGCCTTGTGGTAGTCTTGCTTCTTATTTCAGTCTGAGACCCTATCAGAATTTCCACATTTCTACCAACTTTCTGGTCACAGACATTTCTAGCATCACAAAGAGTCTGTTGCTCTTTTCATCTTACAGTCCTTTACTAGAATCACCCATCACTAACACCTTGTCCAATATTCACTTCAAAGCTCATTCTTAGCTTTTATTCAATCTCCAGTTCTAAAATTGCCCCTCATTTTAATTTAGTTATTGTATTAAATTCTTCACTCTCAGGTACCATATTCTTTTCTCAGCTTTGCTGCTGCTGTAGCTCACTGCCTGAGACTAAGCAGTTTATGAACAAAAGTTATTATCCCATGGTCTGGAGGTTGAGAAGTCACATGTCACCGTTCCAATGTGTGGGCAGGGGACCAGACCCTTTTAGACATTAATCCTTTCACATGAGTGAAGCCCTCATGACCTGAACATTTCTACATAGACCTTAACTCCCAAAACTGTTGCATGGGCCTTGGTGGATGCAGCCAGCTCAGACTAGCTAAATAATAGGATGTAGTAGGAGCTGTGGGCCTCTTCCCACAGCCCGGCTCCCGGCGGCCTGGCTAGCTTATGCCCAAAATAACTACACGTAAACTGTATTCTTTTAAACACTGCCTGGCCCATTAGTTTCACATCTTGATTAACCCATTTCTATTAATGTGTGTAGCACCCCAAGGTGCGCTTACCAGGAAGATTCTAGCCTTCGTCAATCCTGGGTTGGAGCTTCATCGCCGCTGCCCCAGAGAGCAGAGCTAAGGCGTATTACCTCACTTCCTCTTCCTCCCAGCATTCTGTTCTGTTTACTCCACCCACCTATGTTCTAACCTATGAGGGCCAAGCAGTTTCTTTATTAATTAACCAATGGCCTTCCTCCATCAATAGGATTCACCAGTGATGCCTTTTATGTCACTTTTTTTGTGAAATAACAGAATTTTAATTTAGTTTCATTTATATAAAGCTAGTCAAACTTTATATTTTTAGAATCATTTGATACTGGGTTAGAGCAGTTAGGTCTTTTGTTCTGTTAGGCAAACACTCAAGTACTGTGTCAACTCTCTAGCTCAGGTTTGTTATCCATGGACTGTAAGCAATTTGTTTTCATTTATTGTCATGAAATTATTTATAATATTATTTTATGTTTTTATTGGGTTTAAGATATGTAGTCATGCTTTCCTCCCAGTGTTGGTAATTGTGTTTGTGATATTTTTTGTTTGTTTTGAAATAGGGTCTCATATATCCCAGGGTGGCTTTAAGTTCATACTTAATGTGTTACTAAAGATGGGCTTGAACTTTTGCTTGGCTACCTCTGCCTCCCAAGTGGTGGGTTTATAGGCTTACATAGCCATGCCTTAAAGAAAGTTGCATTTGTCTGTGTATTTTCCATTTTTAACATTGCTCATTCCTTGGTGCATACATGCTTCTCTAATCTCATTTTCCTTCTACCCCCAAAATTTCCTTTTTAATATTAGTAATGATTGTCTTTATTTATGTTGTTCTAATAAAAGTTTAGCCTTTCCTTTTTTTTTTTTTTTTTTTTTTTTTTGAGACAGGCTTTCTATGTGTAAAGTCCTGGCTGTTCTGGAACTCACTCTGTAGGCTAGGCTGGCCTTGAACTCACAGAGATCCTCCTGCGTCTGACTCCTGAATGCTGGGATTAAAGGCATGTACCACACAACCACTGACTAGCCTTTACATTTAAAGGATAGTTTTGTTGGGTTTACAATTCTAGACTAATTTTTTTCTTTGTTGGCAATTTAAAGATTTCTAAAAACACTGTATTTTGGCTTATTTATCACAGTAAGTCAGTAGTGATTCTATATATGTCTTTTCTATATAAGGAACAATTTTTCTTCCTGTGGCTTTTAAGAGATTTTCTAGTTTTCTGTAAATTATGAGTTTCTTGTGTATATTTGATGTTTATACTTATACAACATTTTATATAATTTGAAAACATTTTTATCTTGGTATCTTTTTTTTTTTTTGAGACATGGTTCATCATATTTTTTGACTGTCCTGGAATTTACTTTGCAAACCAGGCTGACCTCAAACTCATAGAGTTCCACCTGCCTCTACCTCCTGAGTGCTGGGACTAAAGGCCTGTGCCTCAGTTGGCCGAGGGATTGGGATGGGAGTGTCTCGGTATCTTCCTATCCTTGTTGCTAGAACATAGAGATTAATACTGTCACAGTTGTTACTGAGGTAACAAAACCTTTTTTCCCCAATGTTTTGTTCTACAATTCAGTTTTAACATTTTCTAATATTGTATCTTTTGTTTTTATTGAAGACAAGCTCTCTTTCTCAGAGTGAGTGCTTTGAATTATTTATTATTATTTATGTGCATGTGTTCCAAAACCCCACACCAGGTCTAAGCTAATTTGTATATATCTCCCCATGCCCTCTGGACTAAAGCTCACTGTGCAGAACAGTTTTATACTTGCAGCTATTCTTTTGCTTCTGTGTCTTGGGCGTTGGGATTGTGAGTGTGTTAGCTGCTGGTTATTTTCTTCCACCTTGTCTAATATAGAAGGTTTGTATATTAGATTATGACATTTTATTTCTCGAAGCTCATGTTGTTTTGGTCATTTTAAAATCCTTTTCCATTTTTCCTTTTTTTTTTTTTAAATGAGTTGTTTGTTTGTTTTTTTTTTTTTTTGAGGACACATTCCGCATTTTATTTACATTTCAAGACTAACTTTGATCTGAAATCACATATCCATACACCTATTTCCTTTTCGTTGCTTCACTTAAAACCTCTAAGCATGTTTTATTAAACAAAGACTGTAAACAAATATTTATCATGTCTGTTACATGGAACAAACGGGAACAGCTTTTAACAGAGATTCATCAATACCCCAAACATCTTTTTATTATAAATACAGGTATCAAAACAATCCTGAAGCTATTTTGATGCTATAGTGGTCAGCACCCACACCCGCACCGCTTCGAGTTAACACAACTGTGACTACTCATTATACCTGCTACTTTAAACAGTTCGCTGTAGTCTAAGGACGATGGATAAAGCATGCCATTTCTGCTCTTCCGTCTTGAGACTTTATTGTTCAGAAAGACAAAGGTTTCCACTGCCATCTGACACTCTTTGCCGTGCTTTTGTCTTGAGAACCTGAATTCAATTTTGAATACTTCAGGCTCATGTTTAAATGACAGTGCTTTAAGAAGAGAAAGAAAAATTGTGCTGCACTTCTCCTGTTACCCGAAAACATAATAGGTGTACATATATTAAATATATTCTTACAACTGTCCAGGTCATGTTTACCAGCTGGAATTCTTTTACTTAATGTGTGGGTATTTTGCATGGTGATATTTAATCAAGACATTAACATGAGTAGAAGGTTGTTGATTTAAGACAAGTTTGAGATCCACTAAAATCAGTTGTTGTACGTTTGTCCTTCTGGTGGTTGTGGAAGCTTCATATTTTCTTTGGACATCATTAGACGTCTCAGCTCTTGGAGGACAACTTTAATGCTATAGGAATTTTGCCATTTTGCTAATACTGGTATGCTTCGTGCATCCACCATTCCACGGGAATTATTGATCCCATTCATATTAATTTTTGTTACAAATCTAACAGATGGAGGAGCTTCTGGATATTTAGATCCACATTCTACCTTCAGACTATATATTCTGTTTTCATAGTTTGTCCTTGGTGGCCCAATAATCATGCCTGTCCACCTTGTAAGTGTCATGTCTTCATCATCTTCAAGGCCCCAGCTAACGGTACCATCACCTACTCCTTTCTGTCCTTCTTCAAGTTCTTCCAACAAGCGAAAATTCCGAGGAACTTTAACTCCTGTGGAGACCGCCATCTTCTCCTGCTACCACTAAATGAGTTGTTTGTAATAGTTGTTTTCAAGTCTTTGTTTTGTAATACCACTGTTTTATCCTGGAATATTTCTGTTGATAGTTTTTTTTTTGTTTTTGTTTTGTTTTTCTGTTTGGTTGTGGGTCACATTTTCCTGCTAATTTACATAGCTGGTAAATTTTTATTTCCTTGCCTTTGGATTTTTTTGCTTCATTATAAAATTTGGTTTTTAGACTGCTTTTGTGCAACATCAATCTTTACTTTTCTGCTTCGTGGTAAGGAAAGCCTGCTTGATCCTATCACAGACGCCTTCAGCACACATGGACCCACTGTAGACACTGCTGATTCATTGTTGTTTTCATTATAGGGCATGTCATAAGGTCTCTCTGCATAATCTTCTCCAGGTCTTCCTGGGCCCATGTTAAATGGCAGTTGTGGTGCTTTTCTTCTGACTGTCTCGGTCTAAAGGGAAAACTTCTTTTAACAAAGAAAGATATTAGCCAGAAGGGCAGCTCATTTTTGTTGGAGGCTGTGTTGCAGGAAAGTCTATGATGGTATGTCTAAAACCAAACCATTCTGAGTGCCTCTAAGGTGTCATCTCCAGAAGCAGGGAATAATAGAGAACTTTGATTGGATTTTAGGCACTGTGAATGTTATACTATTGAATATTTAGATTTCTTTTTTTAAATTTCATCTTATGAGACAGGGTTTCTCTGTATAGACCTGGCTGTCTTGGAACTCATTCTGTAGACCATGATGGCCTTGAACTCACAGAAATCTGTTGCCTGTTTCCTGAGTTCTGGGATCACAGGTGTGCATCACCACAACCTGGTGATTTTTGTCCCTTTTTAGACTCTAGAGCTTTGTTCTGGGGGGAAATTACAAGAGATCATCTGTATCCCTGTATATTTGTTTTTAAGCATTTCTCAGGGCAGGGTAGGTGTAAGGCAGTGGTTCCCATCCTATGGGTCTAACCCCCTTTTCAGTTGGGTGTCAGACGACCCTTTCATAGGTGTTGCCTGAGACCATGAAAAAAACACAGGTATTTATATTTTGATTCATAACAGTAGCAAAGTTACAGTTACAAAGTAGCAAGCAAAACAATTTTATGGTTGGGGTTATCACATCATGAGAAACTGTATTCAAATTGGGGTCACAGCATTAGGAAGGCTGAGAACCACTGGTTTAGGGTAACTTTTTTGCTTAGGATAGGTCAGCCATCTTAGTTACTTGGTATAACGTTCCTGAGATTCTTCAGAGTGCTTTGGATTTTCAACATTTACTCCATGTATGTACTGCTCCAGACTTGAAATATCTCACAGCTCCTTTTTTTGTTTTAGCCTGCTATTGTGGAATGTCACCATATACTTGTAGGGTTTACCATTAGTAACATACTTGTGGGTTAGCCTTGAAGGTTTCTAGAGATAACTTCTCTAAATAGCTCCCTCCTCTCAACCAGTGCCTTAGGAATTGCAGCTGCTGTTGCCTCCTGGAGTTGCAGTCTGTTGTGCTTCCTCAGGTCAGGGAGACCACTTTCTGCATACTGATCTGCAGATTATCTCCACACAGGAAATGAAAATGATGGTAGGGCTCACATTGTTTTTCTTTTTTAGGGATTTTAGTTTATAGTTTGTTTTCTAATGTTAGAAAAGACATTTGATAGATGTTTTCCACTTTTCTAATTATTTTGCAGGGGAAGGTTAATTAGTGCCAGTTACTGAAATTGGCTTAAAGCAGAAATCTGCCTTTCTTGTTATTAGAAAGGTAAATGTAGCTGAAAGAAAATACATAATAGGAAGAGAGAAATCATGATACCTGAATGCGGGCAGTATTGATGAAACCAGGACAGTTGCATCCATCTGGTTACACTGCCGTATAAATTACACTTTTGGGTTGTGTGGTGAAAGCATGTAGAGACTGCATAGAACCTCATCCTGATTGATCAGATAAGGTGAGGCCGAGTAAGTCATTGAAGATGACGTCATGGTTTTTATATGACTTACCATTTTAGTGCGGTTAGTAATTCCCTTTCATTAGGATTTGGTAAGACCTGAGGTGCATGTGAAGATGCTTTTGTGGTGTCAATCTGAAGTACTGTTCACTGCAGAAGTCCACACTCCATCTTTTGTAAACGTTTCTAAAAAGTGTATGTTTGCCATCAGGACCTGTAAAGGCACTGTAATTCTAAACACCAGAATAAATGTCAGGGGGAACCTTTCCACTCTTTTAAGAATACAAAACCTAGTGTATGGGAATTCCTTAACTTCATGGCAGTCTTTGTATAAGATAGTCATTACAAAATAATAATAATAATAGTAATAAAAAAGCCGGGCGATGGTGGCACATACCTTTAATCCCAGCACTCAGTGAGGCAGAGGCAGGCAGATCTTTGTTCTAGGCTATCTACAGAGTGAGTTCCAGGACAGCTGAGGATACAGAGAGAAACCATGTCTTGGAAAACCAAAAAACAAACAAACAAAATACCAAACAAACCAGAGTTCTAGCTATTCAGATAAACAGGAGTGATTACCAGTTGCATAGTGTGTTTTGTGTGTGTGTGTGTGTGTGTGTGTGTGTGTGTGTGTATTCAGGAAAGTAAAACCTATTTACTATGGTGCAGACTCCTTAGGATGAAATTAGTCCTGAAATGGTAGCAGCAGAGATAGCAATACTTTTTAGGCTATAGAGCATCAACATATTTCATCATTGATGTTCATTCGCCTTCCTATATTGTTCACTTGTGTTCAGTTTCCTATATCATTAGAGAAAGAAAGCGTTCGTACTTTTAACTATTAATGGTAGTCTTCCCACGGAGAAACTACAACCTGTAAGACACAGACTAAGCCAAAAGTGTCTTACCTTTAACTGATTTTCTGTGCTTGATTCTCTTGAATCCAGCAAGGTTTTAGAAGAGAAAAATAATGATTTTATGATTTCCTTTTCTTCTTTGAGACACAGAGTCTCATGTATATCAAGTTGGTTTCAAACTTACTTTGTGACCAAGGAAGACCTTGAACTTCTCTTTTTTATACATCTCAAGTGTTTGAATTACAACCCTGATTTAAGCAGTTCTAAAGTTCAAACCCAAAGCTTTTTGTATAGTAGGGAAGCATTCTACCAAGTGAGTTACACCCGAGAGATCATTTTCATAGCACTTTGAAAAGGCAAAACACAATAATTAACTTCGAGTAATATGGTTGAAATTCCACATTATCTCTATTCATTTCATTAAAGTGCTTTAAATGTTTTCTTATGAGACTGGAGAGATGGCTCAGATGTTAAGAGCATCGACGGCTCTTCCCGAGATCCTGATTTCAATTCCCAGCAATCACATGGTGGCTCACAACCATCTATAATGAAATTTGGTGCCTTTTTCTGGCATGCAGACATACATGCCAGAGCACTGTATCTTAAAAAAAAGTTTCCTCATATTTTCAAGTGTTCACAACTGCTTGTCTTATTGGATTTTGCATTATCTTGTACCCTAATTAAATTTACTTTATATGTTTCTATATTTCTTGATATTATGAATATGTATTAATATACAATTTTTATCTATTAATTTAAATAGAATTTTTACCAAGAATAATTAAGTTCCGGTCTTTTATTTATCACTAAAATGTAAACTCCTCTTTTATCTTTTTTTAAATCAGTTATTATACCAGAAATAAAGACTATTCTGTAGGCCTTAGTAGGTTTACATTTTCGTTTTATTTATTTTCTTGACTGTAAATATTAGATGTAAAATTCATTCTGCATGATGGAATAAAAGGGTTTGAAACTCATGCTTGAATGAATTAAAAGTGCTTTAAAATATTTATATTTTATGTGTCTTGAGTGTTTTGCCTGCATGTGTGTTTATGCACCATATGTGTGCCTGATGCCTGTGGAGGCCAAAAAAGGGTGGCAGATTCTGGAGTTACACAGTGGTAAGCTCCCATGTGGATGCTGGAAGCTTAACCTGGGTCTTCTTCAGAAGCAGCCTGTGCTTTTAACTGCTTGGACAGCTCTCTAGCCTTAAAAGTGCTGCATTTAGACAGGATCATTTAATAATTTCTGTATTATATGTACATAGTTGATTATTACAGTGTGTGTACTGGTGTTTTGCCTGCTTGTATGTCTGTATGAGGGTTTCCAGTACCCAGGATCTGGAGTCACAGTTGTGAGCTGCCATGTAAGTGCTGGGAATTGAACTCAGGTCCTCTGGAAGAACAGCTGGTGCTTTTAATTGCGGAGCCATCTCTCCGGCCCTTGTTATAGCATTTCTTGGTAAGGAAACTAAGATAAACCATTTTATGGAAAAGTTTGTAAAAGTTGAGTTATAGGCTTCATGCAGTCAGTGTTCATTCCACATATGTTTTGTGATAGCATATTCTGTACTTGGAATCCTCTTTTGGAGGATTATTTTTAGGAGATTTTAGGTAAATTATCTGTACTGGGTGGTGGTATAAAGTAATTCAGTGGTCGATCTTGGCTAAAAAGAAAGCAGAAACAAAACCTAGAAAGTTTGGAGAACTTCAACTTTAGTAGTTAATTTTAGGTGCTTTTAGAGTCAGTTTCTTTTTTTTGACTTTGTATGTTATGAAAATGTTTGAATTTGTACATTGGATTTGTGATATTATTGATAAAGCTGTTCGCTATGGTTTAAACACTGGTCTAAGTTTTCCAATATTAGACAAAAGGCCAATTATACCTCATTTTTGTTGTTCGTAGTCTTTACTCTTTAAAGTCACTGGCCTTTAATTTTTATTAGATAGCCTCTTTTAAAGAAAGTAGCTATATTGGGAATGGAGGTAATGTATCAAACTTTCTAAACATAGTAAGGAAGATATTTCATAAACATGATTAAAAACTTTGGAGCATTGTTAATAACAATTCAGTTCAAACCTCTACTGTTCAAATAGGAAAAATACTTCCCAGTGTTCCATGGTTGTGTCCGGGGTAGATGTAGACCTCAGATAGTTTGCCCTTTCTTTCGTCTGTGGCATTCCAGTCGTTGTGCAGAATGGTACTATGAATAGCTTGACTCAGGAGTTAAGCTCCATGGTCATTTCTAATGAAGAGGAAATTAACTGTGCAAGGTATTTTTTTCTAAATGACTTGCAATGTCCTGTTTGCCGCTTAATGGCTTTTACAGAACTAAATGCTCACAGTTTGCACACTGTGAGAACATTCCTTAAAGGAAGGAAAAAATTTTTGAAGCAAATTTAATATATAATGATGTATCATGACCAAGTTTTTTCATTGTACATTTGTTGTCTGAAATGAAAGTAAATATTAATTACAAAAGATAATGCAGCATTTAGGTAACTTTTTACTTTAGCCTTTATTTTCTAGGCACACAGGATTCATAAAATGACTTTTCTGACTCTTAAGGAGTCTTTTTTTTAATATTTATTTATTTATTATGTATACAATATTCTGTCTGTGTGTGTATGCCTGCAGGCCAGATGGTTATGAGCCACCATGTGGTTGCTGGGAATTGAACTCAGGACCTTTGGAAAAGCATGCAATGCTCTTAACCTCTGAGCCATCTCTCCAGCCCCAATGTATAGCCCAGGCTGGCCTCGAACTCGTGATCCTCCTGCCTCTGCCTCCTTCAGCAAATCCTACCACAACCGGCTTAAGGAGTCTTTTATGTATTTTAATGGTACTTGGTTTTTGGATTTTATTGTTATGATATTTACTGTTAACTCAGAGACTTTGAATACACAGAACGCATACATTGCTTTGTTTCAGAATGTGGGATGGTATAGATTGAATAGAGATGAAAAGAAGTTTACTTACATTAGAGGTAATATATATATCTGGAAAGGTACCCTCTGTATATGCCAGTTGCTCACTCATATATATCTTTTGCATCTTTGGTGCTGTGTATAGAATCTAGTGCCTTCTGCATTCTAGGCAAGAGCTACCTGTCATTGTATCTCTGAGGCATGAGCCCGACTTCCCCTCCTACTTCATTTCTGTATTTGGAAACAGGGTCTTAAAGTTACTCAAGTTGTTCTTGATCTCAGTTTAACCCGGCAGGTCTTGAATTTGGGGTTCTCTTGCTTAACCTCCTGTGGTGTATACCTGGATTGTAGGCATGTATCACCAGGCTTGTCTCATTCATGTATTCCCTTCATATTTTGTTCTTAGGAAAACTAGTTTTGGTAGAATTTTGCTTTGTTGCTTTTGACTAGGGTACTTTTTTTCAAGTGAATATAAAAGGGTAGGGAGCATTTAAAATCAAGGTATGGCCTTCATTTTTATTTTGTAGAAAGAATATTTTGATATCTGGAAAAGGAAAAAATATCTTAAGTTTGTTGATCTTTGTGTTTTATAACATTGGCCTTCGTAGCCTAAAAACATCTGGTTTGTAACATGAAAGATTACTACCCATAGTCTTCCCTTACTCTTTCTGGATGCAGGTTTTTAAATAATCTGAAATTGTCAGATTTAATTTTATATTATGTATTATAGCAAGTAAAAATTGGTACGCTTATGACAGGATATGACCTGTACCTCAGAGGAATTGGAGTTTGGACAACCTTCATGGATGCTATCAAAGGGTGCTGCTGATTTGGTTCCCTGGAGAACATGAGATTGCCATGGCAACATAGGCTCTTTGAAGGGAGAAATCCTGGCAGAGTGGTTGGAGCTTTTGAAGTGCTGGTTGTGTTGATAGGAAAGGGTCCAGACAGCAATAAGCACACAAATGTAGGCCAGCAGTCAAGGAAAATAAGCATTTGTTTTTTAGCTTTAACTCGAGGACAAGTACCTTTTAAGTTTGCCTCTTAATTCTGGTATTCCGTAAAAACAAATATTTGTATGAGATTTTCCACATATACACTGTTTCAAGAACAAGTTTCTATGTATATACCATATGTATAAAACTAGTGGGGTAGTATACATCCTAGTATTGTTGGTTTCTGATATTAAAAGATAAAAAAATTACAAGTTCCCCCATTTAGAATTCAGTGTTGTTTAAAAACTAGTGGTAAAAATAAACTCTTAAGCTCTAATCTTTGTGTAGTTGTTACCATCCTTGTACTAGTATAGTAGTAACCTTACGTTCCACACTGAATTTTAGCTTTAATTTGCATTTTTGCTCTGTGGCTCTTCATACCTGTTTCTGGGTCCTTACTCAAATAAGCCTTCTGAGTATGGTTTCATTTTTACTGTGTCTTTAAATGCTGTTTGGGTTTCATTTTTTCTACTAAGCTTTGCCTCAGGAAATCTCTTTCTTAGTTTTTTTTTTTTTTTTTTTTTTTTTTTTTTTGTGCTTGGGCCTCTGCAAGAGCAGCAAGTTCTCTTAACCACTCTCCAGCTCTCCTTACCTTATTTTCATACTGAATCACTTAGAACTTTGCATTATTTTATGCTTTTAAAAATGTGTTATATGTTCGTCTTAAATTACTTAGAAATTTATACACTCTGACCTTTTAATAGGTTCATGTGCAGTTAATATGTGGTAAAACTAGTTGATTGATGGTTCAGTTTTAAGTATGTTACTAATAAAAACATCGTATTCAACCAGTAGATTATTTTACTTTTAGTAAGGTCTGTAGGCAATCTCCATAGTGAACTCAGTTAAGTATGCTTTTAACACTTAGTCCTAGGATTGATAACCTGTGTACAGTTTCAGTTGCTTGTCTAAACTGAAGATTCTAGCAAATAATTTTCGAGTGGTGAAGAGTCATACATAACCATTCTAAATGCTTAGCAGAAAAGCTGATTTACTATGTGTAGTAGAGTTCGATAGGGTGGTAGTCATTGCTTGATGCTTGACTACCATTCCTTTTTTTATTGTTTGTTTTTGTTTTTCGAGACAGGGTTTCTCTGTAGCTTGGGAGCCTGTCCTGGGACTAGCTCTTGTAGACCGGGCTGACCTTGAATTTACAGAGATCCACCTGCTTCCGCCTCCCCAGTGCTGGGATTAAAGGCGTGTGTCACCTCTGCCTGGCTTGACACTGCCATTCTTGAGGATAAGTCAGTTCTCACTGTTCTGGGTTCCACATATTTCAGTAACTGATAAGCTACTTTTGATAAGTTCATTTTATTATTATTATTATTATCATCTTTTAAATTTATTTTTTAAAGAAATAAATGCTAGGAAAATGATTTCTGGAATTTTTCACTCTGTAAAATTTAGTGTATAAATTTCATGACATAGTACAAATATATATATCATTGCATGTTACTTATATATATTGTTCACTACTCTTTCTTGTTTCTCTCCCAGTTTTCACTGGTTATCTTCCTCTTTACCATGTTCATGTTCTGTGTATAAATCTAGAATCTGTGAGAGAAAAGGTATTTCTCTTTCTTTCCTCAGAGAGTCCCAATACCTTTTTTAAAGTTAGGTCTCATATATGAGAGAATGTTCATCCCTATAATAAAGTCAACTTGATCATAATTGTGACTTTTGAGTGTTACTAATTCAGTTTGCTTTATTTTATTGAGATTTTTTATATATGTCCAAAATAATCTATAATCCTTTTTTAAAAGATTTATTTCTTTATTATGTATGCAGTGTTCTGTCTCCATGTATGCCTGCGCTCCAGAAGATGGTTGTGAGCCACTATGTGGGTGCTGGGAATTGAACTCAGGACCTCTGGAAAGAGCAGCCTGTGCTCTTAACCACTGAGCCATCTCTCCAGCCCCCATCTTTTTTTTTTTTTAAGTCATGTCCTTTTGTTTGTTTTTTTTAATCAGTACAATACTGGTGTTAGAACCATTCTATAGAATGAGCTTTGCAGTATTCTCTTATTTTATGAAATAGTTTTAGGGGTATTGAGGTTATTTCTTTAAAAGTTTGGTAGAATTTGCTGGTTCTGTGCTTTTCTTTGTTGGAGAACTATTAGTACTATAATTTCATTGTTCATTATAGATCCATTTATGTTGTTTATGTCTTCTTAATTGGTAGGTTATATGTGTCCAGGAATTTAGAAATTTATTTTTTTCTAGAATGTTCTATTTTTTTAATAGAGGTTTTCAAAGTATTCCTAGTGGTCCTTTGGATTTTATAGTTATCTGTTCTAATGTCTGTCTTTTTATTAAATTTGTGTTTTTCTTTTAGTTTGTTTGGCTAAAGGTGTTTCAGTTTTGTTTATCATTTCAAAGAACTGACTTTGTTTCATTGATTCTTTGTGTTTTTTTAGTCTCCATTTCTTTAATTCCTTCTCTGATCTTGTCTTTTCTATTTACTTATTTGGTTGACTATTTCTTGATAGCCTAGGGTCTAAAGGCATACCATTAAGTAACTTACTTGAGATCTTTCTCTCTTTTTTAATTACAGTACTCAAGCTACCATAGAATTGCTTCAGATTGATCCTAAAGGTTCTGATAAATTGTGTTTTTATTTTTATTTCATCTTAGAAACTTCAAAATACCTTCCTTGATTTCTTCAGTGTTTGGTATTCAGTGATTTTGTTGTTTAGTCTCTATGTGTGGGTGTAGCTTCCTTAGTTCATCTTGCTCTTCGCTTCCAGATTTATTCTATTATGGTTTGATAAAATATAAGAAATTTATAGTATTTAATATTATGACATGCGTTATGGTCTGAATTTGATATATTTTAGAGAATATTTCATGGCTGTTGAGAAAAATTTGCATTTCAAAACTGTTGGATGATATATTCTGTAGGTGTTTAATAACTTTAGTTTATCTCTAAAAGTTACTTGTTGAATTTTTTTTAAATGTAGGTATGTCTATGGATAAGAGTTGGGTATTATGTCGGTCACTATATTACATATTATAATATATATATCTTATTTAGTATATTATATAAAATATATTATTATAGTTGGACCTGTTCCTCTTGGAGTCTAGTAGTGTTGTTTTATGAAATTAGCTACATCAATGTTTGTTGTGTGTATGTTTGTAATTGTTTCATTTTCTTGGTGGAATATTTCCTTTATTATTCTTTAATTTTCCAATTTCTACCTTGTTAGATAGGAATATAGTTACTATTGCTTTTTTGATTATTGTGTATTTTTGTATTATGAATTAATCTTTAACTTTTAGTTTGTGTCTTTGTCAGTGAGGTGTGTTTCTTTTAGACAACAAAATAGTTGATCTTGAGTTTTAAATCCAAGTAGCCCATTTCTGTTTATTGGAGAGTTGAAGCTATTTACATCTAAGGATACTGTTGCTAATGGTCTGCAGATTTCTTTATTTTGTTGGTTGTTTTGCTCTTTGTTCAATTGCTTTTTTTTTATATTAAAGGTTTGCTGAGTGGGTGATGAATTTTTTCTAATTCTCCCTTATCTATTAATGAAATCTGTTCATTCTTTTGCTCTCATGGACATAGTAGAAGTTTCGCTGTTTTGATTCAGTAGAAATGATAGACATTAACATAGTTTTAAGCAAAACTGCTGCATGCACACAAAATACAGTTCCCATATTTGAAACTAGTTAAATTTGGTATTAAGATTTTGGTTTTTTCTTTTTCCAATCTAAATAAAGAGAAAGGTGAAAACCAGCAGTGAAGTTTAATCCTTACTTTGTAAAAGTTATTCGCGTGTATTTTATTTATAGAAACGTTAAGCTTCACTTTTTAGTTTTTAAAGTAATTAAGCTTGGAAAAGTATTTAAAATAAGAATTAAAATCAGATCTCTGGTTATATTAGTTGGAAGGTACAGTGAATGCCTGGTCCCTAGGAAACTGCCATGATCTTTATTTGTTTATTTTTTATTTTATTGGTCTTTTTGGGACAATGTCTTTCTATGTGACTCTGGTTGTCCTTGAACTTGCAGAGATATGCCTGCCTCTGCCTACTGAGTTCTGGAATTAAAGGCACGTACTACTGCACCTTGCAGTAATTGCATATTTTTATAAGTATTGTGTTTTTTCATTTTTATATATTGTATTATTTTCTTTGGTTATTTTTTGATTTTTAGAGAAAGGATCTCATGTAACTCAAGCTAGTCTTGAATTCACTAGGTAGCAAAGGATGATCTTGAACTCCTGATCCTTCTGTTCCCAATTCCTGGATGTAGTATTATAAGTGTGCGTCACCATGCCTGATCGGTGATGTTGGGGATCAAACCTGGAACCTTTTACATGCTAATAGTACTCTGCCAGCTGAGCCCATCCCCATGAATTTTTTTCTTAGTTTGCCAGTTTTTAGTAATTCTCCCCTAGTTTTTGAACATTTAATTTTTGTGGTGTAATCTAGCATTCTAAAAATTGACCTTAAAAAAAAATTGACCTTAGACTAATCAACTATCTCAGATTTATTAAAAATCAGATAATGGGCACTTAAGCGATGTCTCAATGGCTAAGAGCACTGGCTGCTTTTACAGAGGACACAGGTTTGGTTTACAGTACCTTCATGGTGTCTCACAACTGTAACTCCACTTCTAGAGGATCTGACACCTTCTGTCTGGCCTAAAATTATTGTTGTTGTTGTTGTTATTACTTTATTTTGATTTTTCCAGACAGGGTTTCTCTGTGTAGCCTGTCTATCCTGGAACTCACTGTATATATCAGGCTATCCTCAAACTCAGAAATTAGCTTGCCTCTGCATCCTGAGTGTTAGGATTAAAGGTGTGTGCCACCATGCCAATCCATACATTTTTCAAAAATTATTTAAAAAAATGTCAAAGACTATATGTAAAGAGTCTTGGATGTATTTCTCACCTGTACTGTGGAGGACAGTTCCTAGGTTTGTCAGAGCTCCCTTTCTAAGTCATTTCTTTGTTTCTGGGTATGAATATAGTAAATTAATTCTCTTTCAGGTGAGTTCATATTAAAAAATTTTAAACCTTTTAATTCATGTACTAGCAATGTTTATTTGAAAAATATAAAAATGGTCTATGTAATCTTTGAGTATTAATGTCAATGACTGAACTAAAGGAATTTCAAGTAGTTAAGTAATAGAAGTAATTTTTACATAAAATGCATTTAGTTTTGAGTTAAAATTGATAGTGATTATAAAATATTTAAATGAACTGAATTAAGCCTCATATACCAGCACAGTGAATAGTCTTCTAGCCTATACTACTGTGAAAATATTATTTTAGAAAATGCAAAAGGAATATTTAAAGTTTCCTGTTTGATTTTTTGATTGTAGGGTAAGATTGGTCAGTGAAGAAATATTCATAAAATAATATTTGGTGTTGGACAGAGCACAGCTTCCTAATTTAATGATTTCTATGAAGTTCCTTAAATTCTTGGTTCTTGTTTGAGCTTTTCTTTAATGAGCTACTTCTCCTGTGTTTGTAGTTCTGTCTAGTTTATTGAATAAGAAAACTTGTCTGCTAAGAACCAGATGTGCCACTTTCCTAATTGTGATCCCTTTAGTTTGAACGTGAACTGTTCCTGGAAGCTCACTTGTATGAACACGTGGAACCCAGGTGGTGGTTCTGCTTGGGAGGTTCTGCATTTAAGATATGGACCCTGGCTGGCAGAAATCGGTCCCTGAGGGAGTGCCACTGAAAGTTGTAGTTGCTTCTGGTTCTGGCTTTCATAGTCTGCTTTCTGGTTTTCTATGATGTGAGGAGCCATATGCTTCTTTACTGCCTTGACCTTCATTTTACCTCCCCTCATGATAGATCAGTTCTCTCAGAAACTGTGAGCCAAAATAAGTCTTACTCTACCAAATAAGTTTTTACCAGGTATTTGTCATAATATCATGAGAAGTAATTTAAGCAGCCTGGGTTTTTTGTTAGCTCACACATGCAACCATTGGTCCCAGAAGTAGGGAATCAGCTGGTTAGAATTTGGTGTCGGGTCATGAAAATTTATCAAAGGAGAGAGAGTATGTGCCATATAGGATGTAAATTAAAAAGAAATTTAGTTTAAAAAGAAATTTAGGGATAAAGCGTCAATTATTTTTGTTTCTCTGTAATAACTGTTGACTAAATTTTGGGATAGGACAAGCACTGTATCCACAGAGTTATGTGCCTAGCCCTTTTCTGCACTAGGGATTTTCTGTACTAGGCATTGAACCCAGGAATTTGTTCATGGTAGGGTAGTGCTCTATAAGTGAGGCACAGTCGTAGCCCAAGCATCAGAATTTCATTCTTTGGAGGTTTGCTTTCTATGGGAATTTGAATTTTTCAACCATGATGGCATTGCTGAAAAAGTGGGAGTGTTTTACTTTATGCCAGTATAATGGAGAAAATTGTTAAATAAATTGTCAATCAGTTCAACTACAAACTGGTTACTAATTGGTTATAGTTTTGATCTGTTTCTTGGTTTCAATTTTACTTGGAGACAGTGGAAAAACTTGACTCCTGTTATTTTCATTTGGGTCTATTTACATTATCCTTATAGAACCATCTTGAGAGGAATAAAATTGCTTTTCAGTCACTTTAATACAGGTGGGAACTCTGGACATACACTGATATTATGACTATGGCCTTTTCTCGGAGTGGGGGCATTTATAGAGATCTTTACAAGAATCCCAAACTGGCCTTTAACTCTAAGTGATCTTCCTGCAGCTTCTTGAGTGCTGGGATTACAGGTGTGAGCTACCATGTCCGGCAAATTTTCTTTTTACTACTGTCAGTGGGAAGGTGTTGGATTAGATGGCATCTAATTTATGTCTTGTGATAACTACAATTCTATGGTTGAAGAATAGGGGGAAAAGAGACCTGATAAACTGTAGGAAGATATGATTTGATTTTGGATATTGAAGTTAGTGTTGATGGATATTGGGCCCACACAGAAAAATAATGGTGTTACCATTAATTGAGAATAAGGACAACTGAAGGAGAAGCATGATCTGTTTTGAGCTTTGAGAAATAAGATAGAGAGAATACACTCTGGAGATAGTTGCCAAGTATTGGAATTATACTCTTTTATTTTTTAAGATTTGTTTATATATTTTATGCATATGAGTGCTCTATGTGCATATAAATCTGCATGCTAGAAGAGGGCATTGGATTCTATTATAGATGGTATGAACTACCATGTGGTTGCTGGGAATTGAACTCAGGGCCTCTAGAGGAGTAGCCAGTGCTTGTAGGCCCTTGGATGATACTCTTTGAGATGCTCATCAAGATGTGAACTGAAAATAGCCATTTGAAAGCTACTTGATGATGTTTGAAATCAGTGATTGGATTGGATTGACTTTAGGTGAAGAAAAAATTAAAAATTCTTTGTAGGAAGATAGGTTTACAAGCCCAAAGAGATGAGCCAATCCGGAGTCTGCTCAAGGGCCTAGCAACTGGTGCTGTCTGAGGTCCTGATTTTGCTTAGCCAATGAGGGGCGACCACGCAACATCAACAGACGTGCTGGGAGGAGTGTGTTTTGCCACTTGCTTGACTGCCAGAGACTGTGCCGTTCGTTCGTTGACTCTGGGTCTTCTCACCTCCTTCCTCCCAGGGAGCCAGTAGGACCCAGCTACAACTATTGTCCTTCCACATTCTCTCTGTTCCTCACCTCTAAGCAGACTCTCATACTGTTTTCTATACTATTTTGAAACCAACTTTTAGTTTCCACACTTAAATGAGAATTATGTGGTGCTTTTCTTCATATTTGATTAATAAATCTTCTGATTTTGTTCATTTCGTCGCAGATTTTGGACTTTTTTATGGCTGAAGAATATTTTATTGTATATATAGGCCACATTTTCTTTGTTAGGTGACTAAGATCCTTTGTGTATATAAAAACATTTCATTAACTATTTATTGTTGGAGATATAGGTTGACTGAATATTTTGATTACTGTGACAAGTGTGATAACAAACATATTATTTATTTATTTATTATGTATATAACATTCCTTCCATGTATGTTTGCATGCCAGAAGAGGGTACCAGATCTTATTATAAATGGCTGTGAGCCACCATGTGGTTGCTGGGAATTGAACTCAGGATCTCTGGAAGAACAGTAAGTGCTCTTTACCTCTGAGCCATCTCTCCAGCCCCCGCAAACATTGTTTTTTTAAGGATTTATTTATTTAATTATGTGTACAGCATTCCTTCCATGTGTGCCCGCATGCCAGAAGGGGGCACCAGGTCTCATTATAGATGGCTGTGAGTCACCATGTGGTTGCTGGGAATTGAACTCAGGACCTCTAGAAGAGCGGTCAGTGCTGGGATTAAAGGCTTATGCTACCGCTGCCTGGCCTTAGTCTTTTGTTTCTTAAGTTTAAGATGCAGTACTTGTAACATTTATGACAGCTGATCAATAACTAAATAAAGGGTTATAGTGATAACCAACCTTCAAGTTTAATTTTTTTACAAACTTCATTATGAAAAAACATGCGAATAAAAAATTATATACCAAATTTAAAATTGTTTTTTTTTTTTTTTTTTTTGGTTTTTCGAGACAGGGTTTCTCTATAGCTTTGGAGCCTGTCCTGGAACTCTCTTTGTAGACCAGGCTGGTCTCGAACTCACAGAGATCCGCCTGCCTCTGCCTCCCGAGTGCTGGGATTAAAGGCGTGCGCCACCACCGCCCGGCTAAAATTGAGTTTTTAAGAAAGCCTTTTTTGCTTCTGAATTGAAGTTTCTATTAGTTTTCATGACTAGTCAGATTTAAGAGAATAGACAAAGAATGCAGAAAATAAACTTGGAGTCAGAGAACTAAGAGTCCAACTTTGGGCCAAAAATAGGACAATTTGAGCATTAAACAAGAGGACTTCTTCAGTGGTTTGAGATTCATGCATTTAAACATATGAGTTTGTAGTGACTCAAAAAATGGCTGATACATTTTTGTGTGTGTCCCTGGAAGTGTTAAATAACAAAAAGTTCTAATCAGAAAGATTCAGATTGGGAAACTTGGCAGGATACATAAGTAAGTCCTTGTCCACTCACAATCTCAGTGGAAAGATGTGAGGAGACATGCTTGTAAGGACAGTAGTAATGATGTAGAGCTGGTCCCAAATCTAGGAAGATCTTAAGTTGAGACCTTTGATTGAATTACATCTATAGAGACCCTACTTCCAAATAAGGACTCATGAGCAAATATTCCATGGTTAGGCCTTGGATATAGGTTTTTTTCCCTGTCATTTTGAGAAACAATTTACTTTCTGTAGCAGTGCTCTAATTTAAAAGGCACAGTAGGCAGTGACAGGATCTTGTCTTTATTTGGGTCCTGTTGTGAACTAATAGGTTGTAAGATGAAAATATTCTGAGATGCTATGCATGTGAACGCTGGATATGAAGTGTAAACTCTTTTCATTGTGGTGTTTTTTATATAAAGAGTCGTAGGTAAGTACTGCTTGCAGTTGTCGTATGGTGATTTATTGGAGGTTCTTCAGAAGAGGTCCTAGACAATAGCCCATCCAGATTGTTTCTGTAAGTGAAGTTTTACTGAATCATAGCCATGCTTACTTGTTTATATGTATCTTGTGGTTTTTTTCCCCCAAAATAAAAAGACTGGGATAGTAACTGTGGCATGAACACTTGGGCCTTGCAAAAGACCTAAAATAGTACTTTTTAGATCATTACAGAAAGTTTGCTGGCCCCTGAAACAGATAAAATGTTGTACTACGAGTTGTCTGATTTTTTTCCCATCAAATATTAAAGTTTAAATTAGGAAAATCTAAATAAAAATATGAACAGAGTTTTCTCCATATAAATTATTCTGTTCTATCAGGAACAATTTGTTTCTTATAAATCTGAAATTAATAATGATGAGATACTAACAGTTTTTAAGTCAGGGTAATGAGTTCATAAAGTACCTTATTTTGTTCTTATCTATTGTCTGAAATGTTTGTAATTTTATAAAGCTAATTTGTACTGTGCTGTGAATTACTGTACAAGTAGAAAAGCTTTTGCAATTTAACAGCAAAGTGCAAGCTTTGATACTTAAACCATAAGAAACTTATTTTACTATTATTTAATTACTTATTTTTTTATTTTTTGAAGACAGGGTTTCTCTATGTAGCCCTGGATCTCTTGGAATTTGCTCTGTAGACCAGGCTCTGACCTCAAGCTCAGAGATCTTCCTGCCTCTGCCTCCCAAGTGCTGGGAATAAAGGTATGCACCACCACTGCCCCAATAAGAAACTTATATAAATCATCAAAAATATGCCTGTTAGAAAAATTTGAAAAGGATAGATGATATTTGTCATGGCAAGCCAACAAGCCAACCATTACAACTAGGTGCGAATAGGAAAACAATGGTTAAAAGTTACTGCTACTAAAAATTGTTAATTAAAAACTTGAACACTCATGGATGCAAAGTTTGTGGGTGTGGTACTTGGCAGCTATTGTTGTTTGAATAATTGAAGTTGTTTGTAAAATTCAACAATAGGAACTAGTAAGCAAGTTTATTGGTAACTGTGAATGAAGTTTCTGTCATGTGTGTTTACTCTTTTATGCTTGACAGTTGTTGTATGCTTGTGTAGAGGCTCTCAAATTCATCTCATCAGGGTTACTTTGAGACTGCTGCATCCTATCCTTAGGGTTTTTGATTCATGGAGTTTCAGATGAGGCAGAGAATTGTATTTCTTGACAAATTTCCTCATAGTCTCCTATTACTGTCCTAAAGTACACCACTTTGATAATCACTGCCTAGTAATTAGGAGAAAGACAAAGTGAGTCCTTTGCATCCTGAGGACTCTGTGTTTGGTGTGTAGAGACACTTTACCATTTGGATCATGATCACTTGGATGTGTGTTTAAAGATGACATTTGTTTTATAGAGGCTCATTGAGAACCTCTGTTCTTTTTGTTTTTTTTTAAGTTTTCTCTTTTTTTAAATTTTTATTTATTTTTTTATTTTTTATTTATTATGTATACAATATTCTGTCTGTATGCCTGAAGGCCAGAAGAGGGCGCCAGACCTTTTTACAGATGGTTGTGAGCCACCATGCAGTTGCTGGGAATTGAACTCAGGACCTTTGGAAGAGCAGGCAATGCTCTTAACCACTGAGCCATCTCTCCAGCCCCCTGAACCTCTGTTTTTTGTTTGCTAAACAACATTAACTCATAATCTGAATAAAAGCTTGTTTGTATACTATACTATTTATATAGATCAAAATAAACTTAGCAGTACTGAAACTATAAAATAGGTAATATAAAAATAACTTTATTAATATAGAATTACATATAAGAAACTGATTTTGGTAAAATTCATTTAAAATGCAATTAATTTAATCTAAAGTTCAATACTGTGGTTCAGGAATATTATAATCCTTGCTTTTAAAGTAATCTTTCCTATTTAGTCCCCTACAATACTAATTAAATATTAAAAACAAAATATCTTGTCTATTCCCATAAAGAATAGTGTTCCCTTAGGCTTTTTTGGGCCTGCAGGAAACATAGGCCAACACTGCCTGGTAGACTTTCAACAGTGATGAAGAGCTGTTTTAAAATCTGTTCTGTCAAATAAATGTTGCTGTTGAGTGCATGCAATGTCACTAATGTGACTGAACTGAATTTTAATTATTTAAAATTTATGTTTGAGTAGGCACATTGGCTGGAGGCCACCTCATTTGACAGCTAGGCAGTTTACAATGACTTATCTCCTGAGTTATTAATATATTAATACTTTTCCAAAAGAATATGCAGTGTTTAGTTTGCTGACATTTTGCTGAGACTCAGTTTTGATTGTTGTCTTGTTTACTTTGAGTAACATTTTTATTAACCATAGCATTTTAATTTACTTTCTTGTGCTTTATACACTAAAATGTCTTTAGGATCAGCTGATAACTAGATTAAAGTTTATTGTCAGGAATGCTAATATTTTACTCATTTTTTGAAATTGTCATGTAATTCTTTTGTATATCTATTTCATTTCATTTTTGTTGAATTTTTAAAAAAATAGTTTTTACACTGACCTACAGTTTTTGTCTTTCTTCCTTTCTTCTATCTCTCTACTCCTCTCCCTTCCCTTCCTTTTCCACCCCTCCCCCCACTTCCTCTCCTTCATCTCATGCTAGGTACATACATGTTTTACCATCATGTCATAGGTGACATTACTTACTGTGGCTTGTACCACCATGCTATCAGGTTTTTACATGTGTGTCTTGGGGCTTTGAACTTGGTTCCTCATGTTTATGTAGCAATCACTTCACCAGCTCAGCCATCTCTCAAGTTCCAGGTTCCTGTAGTCTTTTGATTCAGTTTCTTAAATGAATGTTGCCTTTTATTCTTGCTCTCTCTTTGCAACTTTTTTTCTTAAATGTATTAGTTTGCCAAGTACACAGATTCTCCAATTTAAGCAGCATTTCTAGGTTAGCTTTCTGACTGTAACATTCAAGGTAGAGGACATCTGGTGACTAATGACTTAATAAATGACTAGTCTTGGGTTGACCACCTAAGCACATTTCATCCCGTTGGTGGGTTATGAAAAGCATTCATTTGTAACTGGTATGAAACATGGCTGCTTAGGTGTGCTCATTCAACAGTACTGTGAGTGATTTTTGTACAAGGACACAGACTTCAGAAGTAACTAGATGGGTTCTCAGTGCCATCAACAGTTCCATTACTTTCAGTTTCATTAGTAGCCATTTTTTTGAGCACTTATAAGAATAAATATACAGTATTGCAGAGCAATGCTTTGTAGGTGACCAGAAGCAGATATAATGTTGTCTCCAAGGAGTTCATAGTCTGAGTAGTAGGAGCCATATACCAGCAGCAATGGATTACAGTGATAAGTAGTTCTAATGGCTTAATAGTCATACCAATTAAAGGTTCAGAGCTGTGTTTCTATTCTTAAGACAGACTCTGTGACTTTGAGTCATTTTCATAACATACATAAATACCATTCTTTAAGAGGAGAATGGTATGGAACTTTATCATATAATCCTAAGTAATGTATACAGTCAAGTCTGGAATAAAAATTTGAATAGGTAACAAAAAACTGCAGTTGTAGTGGTTGATGATTTATTCATGTTTTATGGTGTGGCAAACCCATATGTTATGAAGATTGTTTTCCTATTCTTTCACCTAAAATATCTTTTATGACCTGACCTTTGTTTTCTTTTTATGTAAATGTGAATTTTGTTTTCTACTGTATTGTCCTCCTTTAATAATAACTACTGCTCTTTTAGTCCTTGTCATAGAATCCTTGACATTTTATGTGGTTCTTTCCTTGTATTCATTCATTCTTTTGTTTTTCTGTACTTTAAACTTTCTCTTCGAATTTAATTACATTTGGACTTTGTTGCAGATATTTGAAGCAAGGATTTTATCTGTACATTCCTTACATAAGTTATTTTTTTAGAGTTGAGTTTATTTTAGAGTCTTACTTTGTTGAAAAATATGTGCTAAAAAAGCTTTATATCAATAATATTTAAATGATCAATCTGGAGAATAAGTATGTTACGTGTGTGAATATGAACAAAATATTTTAAACTCATTTCAACTATTTATTTATTTATTTATTTATTTATTTTGTATACAATATTCTGTCTGTATGTATGCCTGCAGGCCAGAAGAGGGCACCAGACCTCATTACAGATGGTTGTGAGCCACCATGTGGTTGCTGGGAATTGAACTCAGGACCTTTGGAAGAGCAGGCAATGCTCTTAACCTCTGAGCCATCTCTCCAGCCCCTCAACTATATATTTTGTGTGAAAGGTTATAATTACTTTGCTTCCATGAAATTAATTTTGTTGGTAAATCTGAAAATATAGGTTCTTTTGTTTCCTAGTTGAAGCAGTCACGTGTCTTTAGCCAGCATTTCTGTCCTATTAAATACTCAGTCACATTGGGACATCGGGATGAGTGAGTGCCCACTTAGTTTTTTTATTGCCACTTTCATTAAGATAGCCATCGTCCAAGGCAGCTCTTCAGAAAGGCAGTTGACAAGTACATACTAATGTGGTTCTAGTGTAGTTAAAGGTTGGTATTCATGTAGTGATTTGGAAGACAGCATTTTGGGTTCAGATTTTATTTTCACTTTTATAAAAACAACGTAAGCATGCAAACAGGACCAGGACCAGGTACATATATACCCTAAATTAGAAAATATCAAAAGTAAGATAAAACTACTGTATTCCTGCTTATTTTAAGATGGTATCACTAATGTTTTAGTGTGTATTTTTTAAAAAATTTTGTTTATTTTTATGAATGTTTTGCCTGCCTGTATGACTATGAACCATGTACATATAGTGCCCACGGAGAAGAGAGGAAAGTGTCAGATCCTCTAGAACTGGAGTTACAGATGGTGGTTGTGAGCCACCATCTGGGTGCTGGCAATTGAACCCAGGTCTTTTGGAAGAGCAGTCAGCGCTCTTTTTTTTTTTTTAAATTTTTCGAGAGGGTTTCTCCATAGCTTTTGGTTCCTGTCCTGGAACTAGATCTTGTAGACCAGGCTGGCCTCGAACTCACAGAGATCCGCCTGCCTCTGCATCCTGAGTGCTGGGATTAAAGGCATGCGCCACCACTGCCCGGCTTCCGCAGTCAGCGCTCTTAACTGCTGAGCCATCTCCATCTCTTCAGTCCAGTGTATATCTTTTCAAATGCATATACATGCATGCTTACATTTCTTTTTTTTTTTTAAAAAAATATTTATTTATTATGTATACAGTATTCTGTCTGTGTGTATGCCTGCAGGCCAGAAGAGGGCACCAGACCCCATTACAGATGGTTGTGAGCCATCATGTGGTCGCTGGGAATTGAACTCAGGACCTTTGGAAGAGCAGGCAATGAATGCTCTTAACCTCTGAGCCATCTCTCCAGCCCCCATGCTTACATTTCTTTACCAAAATTGTAACATGCTATTGTATATAGTATTTCAGTTCCTGTTTTTTTTGTTTTGTTTTGTTTTTCTTTTTAAAAATTAGGATCTCATATGCTTTGGCTGGCCTGGAACTCACAGAGCTCCACCTGTCTCTGCCTTCTAGGTGCTAGGATTAAAGGTATGCATCACCTCACCCATTTTATCTGTTGATTTTTTTTTTTAGGCTATCAATTTCTTCTCTTCCGTGTCAGCAGATTTTCCTTTTGTGTAATACCCCTGCCAAAACTTATACATTAGTATTAGTTGCAGCACGAATAAAGAAAACCTGGAGACAGATTGAAGCACGATTAATATTCAGGGACTGAAATTGGGTTCAACCCGAAGATCTGAAAAGGAAAATAGCCAGCCACTGGCTCTTACCTTGACCTCATTCTGCTGCCACCAGAAATCCTCAGAATGAGACTGTGTCTGAGAGCTGACCTCCTGTTTTATAACCCTCTCTAGTTCTGCGATTAAAGGCGTGCACCACCTGTTTCTGTGTCAGACTAGTGTAGATACTGGATTAAAGGTGTGTGTTATTGTGGTCTCGTCTGTAAGGCTGGCCAGTGTAGCAGATTTTCTCTTTGAACTTCAAGCAAGCTTTATTTATTAAAATAACAATGAAATATTGCTACAGCAGATATTGGTCATCAAGCTGAAAAATCAGAGGAGCAAAGCAGCCAAGCTACTAGAGATCTCTACGAAATCTTCAGACTGAAAAGAGTTCCTTTCTCATCCTGCCTTATATTTTTCTCTAGTGCTGGTATTAAAGTCATGTACCACCACTGCTTGACCTTTGTGGCTAACTAGTGTGGCTGCTGGGATTAAACGTGTGTACCACAACTGCTTGGCCTGTATGGCTGAGTAGTGTGGCTGGCTTTGCACTCTGATCTTCAGGCAAGCTTTATTTATTAAAACACAAAATATCACTATAATTTGTCATGTTTTTCATTGCTGTAACAAAATTTCCTAAGAGAAGCAAATTAAGGTAGGGAGGATTTATTTGGCTTATTTTTAAGGGTCCTTTCTCTTAAAGTGGAGAAATCTTGACAGAATCCTTGGCAACAGGCTGGGTTTATCACACCTTGGCTTACCAGGAAGCTGAGACCCACAGGCCCAGCTTTTCAAAGTCTGTCCCACAGTGGCCCACTTTACCTGCTAAGTCCCACCTCCTCAGGCTCCACAAACTTCCCCAAATGGTGCCACCTTAGATGGTGCCACCGTAGATCAGCTGTTCAAACATATGAGTATAAGGGAGAAGTTTACTTTTATGTCTTCAGTTTTTTCGAGATGTGCATTTGCAGTGCTGTTTAAGTCAATCCATTTTAGGATAACTCGTGGCGTTTAAGAATATTACTCTTAAGACCTTTTATATCAGACATATCCTTGCCCCTGCTCGTGTCATTGAGTTTTTTTTTTTCTTTCTTTTGCTGTATTGTCTGTGTTTTGGAGATGTTGGCAGAAGCAGAAGCAGATTTGTTCAGTTGCTTACCATTGGTGGGTGCCATTTTTTAGTTCATTCATGTATGTCTTAGATGTTCAATAGCAGTTAAAATATATATAGTGTCCCTGCTATAGTTCCTCTCAGCTTAATGTGATAATTGTAAATGTTAAATGATTTTAGCCTACATTTTCTTATTTAAAGACTGCAAGAGAAATAAAAAGAGCATGTGTGTTTAGATGTGTTTGTGTTTTTACCTTTGTGTGGACATCAGAGGACAGCTTTGAGTGTCATTCCCCAGTGCCACCCATATTTTGCTTCTGAGGCAGGATCTCCCATTGGCTTGGATCTTTATCAAGTAGTCTAGGCAGGAATGGTTGGGATTAAAAATTTGTGAGCTTGTGTCACCATGCCATCATTTTTTAAATATGTGTGGATTGAATTCATATCTTTTCCTAAATTATTTTTTGAGGAGATAAAATGGTACATCTAGATATAATGAATTTATATACCTGATTATACATAATTGTATTGTTTAAATATGAACTTTGATGGATCATGGTTTGAAATTTATATCATCATGTGTTTCAGTTTTGAATACTTATAGTTGGTAGTGTAAAGCGTTTTAGTAATTAATCAAAGGTAAATTTGGACTTTTTTATTAATATTTCATACTTGCATTTCATTGCTTATGTGTTTTTTATTTTTGTAATTGGAAATGTCTAAACAGAGACTGAGCTTTCATTTCCCAGCTGCCCAGACCCAAATAATCACACAGAAACTATTTTAGTTTCAACATGGTTTGGCTAACAGCTCAGATGTATTCCTAGCTACCTCTTACATCTTAAATTAATCCATTTCTTTTAATCTATGTATTGCCACGAGGCTCTAATTTACCTGTAATGTTCTAACATCTTTCTCCTTTGGCAGCTAGATGGCATCTCCTTTACTCCACCTTCATTCTTCCTCTTTTCCCGCTTGGATTTCCCACCTTGCTGTATTCTCTCCTGCCATAGCCCAAAAGCACCTTCTTTATTAACCAGTGGTAATAACACATATTCACAGTTTACAGAGGTGAATCCCACATTGGGAATATACTTGTAGTCTCTGTCACACAAGTTTTTTTAATGCAGATAATTCACAAACTACCAAAACATAGAAATATGAATGTATTTATCTAAAATCATAAAGATTTGTGTAAACATAATATTTTATATTTATACAAATTACAGTTGTAGAATTTGATTTTATAAGAAAAAATGAGTCAGATGAGATAATTGAATTAAAATTGTAAAGAAATTTCTAAACAAGGGCTAAAGAGATATAGTTCATTGGTTAAGGGTATTTGTTGGTCTTGTAAAAGATCATGGTATGATTTCCAGCACTCACATGGTGGTTCACAACTACCTATAACTCCAGCTCCAGGGGATCTGATATACTCTCTTCTGGCTTCTGGGGTCACTCCATGCACACAGTAAACAGAATATATCCAGGCAATAAATAAAATAAATGAAAAGAATTTTTAAACAGATGTCATTGATCCCTCCAAATCCATAGAATATTCCATTGTTTTATAAAGTGAGGGATCAAAGAACAGCTTGATGGGAGAATACTTTCTGTTGCTTTATAACCTTTCACCTGTGTCCAGTTATGTTACATTTATTGATTATCATTTATTTGCATTTGAACATCCTTAGTGATTTGTATTGACTTCAAGTTTTACAATGTTTATATAGTATGAGAGTGATTTTTTTTTAAAGACATTCTATAGGCCAGACTGGCTTCAACTTGTAATTTTATGTCTCAGCATCCCACCCAAATACTGGTTTTAAAGGCATGTACTATAATGATTGACATAAAATTCTAATACATATCAAAATTAAAAGTCTAAATAATCAATAGAAAACTTCCCGCTTCTGTGACAGCATGGATAAACCCAAAGGGTATTATCTTAGGTGAAATACACCCGACATTGAAGAATAAATGCCGTATAGTTTCATATGTAGACACAGAAAAGTTGAATTCACAGTCTCAAGTAGAATGACAGTTATTAGTAAAAGAGAGCAGAGGTTGGGGAAAATATTAGTGGTCAAAGGTTAAAAAATTTCTTATGTAACATTTTTGTGTTAATAGCAATAAATACAATTATGTTTTTAAAAATTGACTATTGTGTAAGTTTTAACTTTAATATGTTAAATAGGTACGGTAAAGACTGTTAATAATTCTATTTAATTCTGTACTATATATAATACATATTTAAAAACATCACGAATGCCCTAACACTTGAGAGGTAGAGAATGGGAGATTGGGATTTCAGTGCCAGCTTTGGCTACATGCTACCCTGTCTCAAAGAATGCTCCTCCATTTCCCTCAAGCCAAACCAGAACAAAAAGACTCAACCACATTGTTTGTAATAATTGTATATAGTTTTTATTGGTCATTGTTAACAGATAGAGCTTTCTTTTTTATAGGATTTTTTTCATAATAGTTTTACTGTGGAACTTAGTTGATTTTCTTTAATATTGTCTCTTAAATTCATGTTAAGTATTTAAGTTTTTAAAAAATTAATAAGAAGTTACTAAAATCACAAGTTAGACAATTTTTTAAAAGAAAACCTATATCTAAAATAAGACAATATATGACATACAATAAAACACTTAACTTTGTTTATGTGGTATATGTATGTGTCTGTACATGTACATTGGTTGTCTACTAAATTGATCTGTACTTTATTTTTTGAAACATGACTTCTCACTGAGCCTGGAACTCACTGCTTTGTCTAGACTGCCTGATCAACAAGCTCTAGGAATTGATTCGTCGTCTCCTCACTACTGCTGAAGTTCCAGACATGTGCCTCAGACTCCAGCTTTTGACATAGGTTCTGTGGATCAGATTCAGGTCCTTTGGTTTATGTGGCAGGCATTTTACTGACTGAGTCATCTTTCTAGCCTTGAAATCAGTTTAATAAGTAAGTTTATTTTCTTGTCCGGAAATTTTCTTGATTTCATAATTTTAAAATTTATAGTAGTTTATCTTACTATTCCAATAAAACACTTGAGTATAATCTTTGTCTGGTACCCAGTGTTCTGAACATAACCACCTCACAGTTACACATTCATCATTCATTTGTGATAGGACTTCCTTTTATTACTGGTGCTCACCAAAAGCTTTTTCCCAGAGAAGTTTTTTAAAAAGTGATCCTTATGGAATGCCTTAATGCATTTTAGATTTGAGTTACATTTACCTTATTTATTCGTTAAATAAATATGTGTGGAATATCCTTTTTAAAACATCTTAGATTTTCCTTAGTTTTATGGTAGTATCAACATTGTAAAGTATAAAAATGTCTAAACTTTAGACTGGCATGGCTTTATTTAAAATGTTGGTTTAATAGCAGTAGTTTCAGTGGATGAGATAATTGGTGGATACTTAGAAGTTTCTCAACAGAGATAAGGTATCAGCAAACCCAAGGCTGGAGTATGATGGCCAGGTGCAAATCAGAAAGTTTGGAAAGACCAGTTGTCTCTGTCTCCCCCGACCCTTCACTAAATGTCATCAACTAGGATGAAAACCTCCAAAGTAATCCCTGCTCTAACAAGATAACCCCAAACTGAGTAAGCACTTTCTCAGTACTTATGCAGTTGAAAATTTTTATTTCCACAGCTATGGGGTTTTTCTTTTTTTTTTTTTTGAGAGCATTGAGTTACAACTCCTCCCCCCACCCCCCGCCTTTAAGGAAATAGTGTTTCATTTTAGAGGGACAAGATTTAGTTATGGGGGAAATCAAGATTCTGAAGTTTTAGAGTGACTGGTCCGTGATTACAGAGGTGGTGAAAAGGGATGTAAACGTGTAGTTATTACGTAGTTTTGAGTTCAAGCTTCGAGGGAAATGATACATTATTCTTGTTTTTTAAAAATTATACGTATTTTTGGTAACAGTTGATTAGCACACTTTTTTTAGAAGTACTTGTAAATTTCATTCTAGTTCTAGAAATTAAGATTTCCAGGAGAATAAAATTATTTTTAAAAGCTATTATTGTTTTGTGAGAAAGAAATCTCTCAAATATGGCTTAATATATTTCATTGAAAAAATGGTTGCTGGAAATGTAAGTCAGTAATACATCATTTGCCTAGAATGTACAAGGTCCTGGGTTCAAACCATAGTGCTCTAGTCAGTGTTCTTTAAGAGGAGATACTGTGACCACAGCAACTCATACAATATTTAATTGGAGCTTGCCTACAGTTTCAGAGGTTTAGTCTATTATTGTCACTGCAGGAAGCATGGTGGCACACAGGCAAAAATGGTGCTGGAGAAGTAGCTGAGAGTTCTATATCCAGATCAGCAGGCAGCAGTAAGGAATAAGACTGGAACTGCCTTGAGCTTTTGAAACCCCTAAACCCATTCCCAAGTGACATACTTCTTAATCCCTCTCAAGTAGTGCCAGTCCCTGGTGACCAAGCATTCAAATATATAAACCTATGGGGGCCATTCTTCTTCAAACCACCACACATAATATAAAAACAAACCAAAACCAATTTGTAGCTTTACCTTTTGCATGCTTTTATGTATGCGTATCTATGTCTTATACATACCTGCACACATAGACATACACACTGTGGCTTCAATTCATTTGAAATTTAATTGCCATCAAAAATTAAGGTGAAAGGATCATTTTAGGCAGTTAACGGGATTAATCCCATTGTAAAAGGGTGTTTGACTCCCTTTTGCCTATTTCTCTTCTTTTTGTGGGACACAGTGTAACTAACGTACCATCTTGGAAAAGAGAGTAAGGTCTCACCAGACTTGAACTTGTGGTGTATTGGTCTTTTATACTTCCCAATCTGCAGAAATGTGAGCAAATGAGTTTCTGTTTATAAATACCCAGTCTGATACCCTCTTACAGAAGCACCAAACTAGCTAGGGCATTCTTTGCATTCTCTGCTTGCTGTCCCTTGTCTTCCCTGATATCTTGGAATTAGCATTCCCTCAACTTCCATGTCCAGCTTTCATCACTGTGGTAAGCTATGGGATTCCTAGTTGGAGTTGTCTCCAGTTTCATGTTTCATTTACTCTGTTGGCTGTTTACTCATTTCACTGTCCTTTCACATTTATGCTTTTCTTGAAGATGGATGCATTCATGCATATATGTAAATGTATCATTTCATGTTAGAAACATAAGGTAGTTGGTGGGTAAATTATTAAATTACCTAGATTTTCATACTTAGGAATAGAAATTTGTTTTTGACATTTGTGAAATGTTATTCTCATTATGAAACAGTTATTTAGATTTGGTGCTGCATTTACTTTTCTATATTTTCAGGAATAAATATAAACTGAACGATTATTTAGAAAATTAATTTATAAAATCTCTTTCTAAGGATAGGAGTATAGTTCATTTGGTAGAGTACCTGTGTAGCCTGTCATCCCCAGGACTGTATAAACTGGGTGTGGTGTGCATACCTGTAATTCCAGTAATAGGGAAGTAGAGGCAGGAACTGCAAATGTTCAAGGTTATCCTCACCTACATTTTGAGTTTGAGGCCAGCAAGAGACCCTGCTTAACTTAAACAAGAGAAAACAACCCTGAAAAATCACTTGCTATGACAGAGTTTATTGAAGTAATGAACTTGGATCACGAACTTCTTTGCAGAAAGACTGTGCCTTAACCCTTTTATGTGCTGCAACAGAATATTTTAGATCAATAATTGATAAAAGGGCAGAGGGCTCTAGGCATTCTGGGTAGCAGCATTTGATTGCTCATTCTGAGATGTTGGTTCTTTGAGATGGAGATGAGCAGCACCGTGGTCTCACCTGACACAAGAGGAAAAAAGAATGGGCCCACCCTGCCTTTAGACCTCTGTGTACAGCAATTACAATCCATTCCTGGCACTTGGGGAGCCCTCACAACCTAATGGCTTCTATTTTGGCCTTACTTTTTGACCTATTGCTTGGAGGATTAAGCAAGAGTCTTGGATGGTACAAAATAGCATTTTATATATACAGGTTTATTGATGCTATATTTAGGTTGAATTTTTAACTTTATATAACAGATATTTGTTGAATAACTGTTTAACTGAAGAACTGAAATAAATTTGGATGAACAAGACATTATTAGCACATTGAACTATTTAAAAGATTAAAAAGGGTAAAGTGAATATGTTGAATAGAAAATTTATTTCTACAGTTGATAAAACAACTTATTAAAGAATGAAATTTTATGTCTAATGCAGTTTTATTGTTAAAAACAAGGTTTAGAATACATCTGCTATAAAAAACAATAGGTGGGTTCAGACTTCTGTTGATTTTATTAATATAGAAGAGCTCATAAAACCAGCAGTTCATTGAGGTGGAACTGGGTTACTTACTGTCAGTGAGTTTGTAACTATCTGCTATCTGCTTTACTGACTGTTGTGAAGGAAGTAGATAATCATTCAGCTTTGAGGTAGATTTGCAAAATTAATCTTAGTAAATATTAAATATATAAATGCATTACTTATCTGCACTTGGATTATATAGAGAATACTTTGAATAATGAGTTCTTTGTTGAAGACAAATGGAATCTTGACTAGTGATTTAAATTGGTTTAATTTAAGATCACATTTTATATCTATTTGTAAGAAAGAGTTTCTCATCAAATTTAAAAAGCAGATGTAATTAAAAAGTAGATAAACATTCTTAATTACTTTTGAGGTAGCTATTGGCATCTAAGTGGTAGATTTAGAGTAGGATCAGTATTCGTAATAGTTCTTCATGAGTTACCTGAAATACCCAGCTAAAGGAGTATATAGTGTATAAAGAACAGTGGGAAAAATACACACGGTTAACATTAGAAGTAGTAGTAGTAGCATTTGTAATATAGAAGGATTTTTAAGGTTCAAGATTGCTGGCTTGAGTATTCTTTCATGTAAAACTTTTTAATTTATGTTTATATCTTTTAGATTTCTTTGAGATTTTTGTACTGTAATCTAGTCTGGATTTGAACTCATGATCCTCCTCTTTTAACTTCTAAAGTATGGGATTACAGGTGTACAGCACACTTGCTTATACCCACAGGTTGACACACATGTATGTAAATATACACACATTTAGGAAAATAATGTTCATAAATAAAATATAAATAAAATAAAATTCATGTTGAGAATACAGACAGAAGCGGTGGGCCTATTGGCAGCATCCTTGTACTAGTTCAGGTTTGGTTTAACCTAGTGTGATATAAATCTTAATTGAAGTTTGGCAGCTATGTTAGCACTTTAGCTGATCACTAACACATTCTCTTGACATATATAAAACTTAGACCCTCTAGGACTATTTAAAATCATAAACAGGATATTCTGGGTGCCATATAATGTATTCTAAATAAGCACAGTAAAATAATAGCTTAAACTACTGTTTTATTAATCCTAGCAGTGAACAGTGTTGGCTGTTAATGTAGGCACCCAAAGAAGTCATTTCATTTTGCCTGCTTAATAATTAGCACACAGATTGTGTTTTGAGATAGAAAATGGAGAATCTCTGAGTCAATTGAAAAGGTAATAGGAATTTGAGGAGGGAGGAACTGATGATCCATGTTGGAAAAAGGCCATCCACGGGGAATTAACACCCTAATATTATGAACAGTCTCACGAGTTCTCAGATGACCTCAAGAGACTTGCACTTTTTGTTTGTAAAGAGCCTTTGTGAGATGTGCTATGATGTACACTGTGAAAAGCATTGGGGCTCTATTGTTTATCTCCATGTATGCCAGTAAATGTCATAAAAAATACATTTACTTTGTGCAACCATGCTACAGTGCATGTGTGTCTGTGGGTGTGGGTATGTATGTGTGTGCGTATATGTGTGTATGTATGTGCAAGCGCGAGTGTATAGGTTAGAGAATTATTTGGAGGACTCTGCTTCTACCATGTGGATGCTGGAGATGGGTCTTAGGTGATCAAGCTTGGCAGTGAATGTCTTATTACCTAAGCCATCTCCTGAGTTTTTTAAAGTTGATATGGAGAAATATTATGTGAGAATGACTATTTTTTATGCTTTTCTTCAGCCTCTGTTCCTTGCTGAAAACAGCAAGTGTCTGTACTCTGTGAGCTCATTTGTTGAGTGCTGACTGTTGGAAGAAGTAAACTTAGGAAGTGTGTGTAGACATTGTCATGAGGAAGCATCAGGAATGAGGCAATTTAGTGAGTCCTGCAAAGATGCTTTAAAAGTGCAGCCTAAAGTCAGATTTTACTTCCTTCAGATTGCCAGTTTTCACACGACATTATGGTTTATTCTATGCATTTAATTTTTTTATTCAGATATAGAAGGGAACATGCTGGTATTATCAAATTATCTCCCTTTTTAAATGCAAGGTAAATTTTCATATAACTATTATTACTGTCTTTAAGAACTGATATTAATGAATTTGAAACATATTGTTTAAGGTTATAGACTGAATGGTATTAGTGAAAAAAATATGGTCTTTATCTTTATCTCATGAATGAAACTTACTTTGTGGAATATCTCCCCTCCCCCCCTTTTTTTAAAAAGTTTTTCAAGGTTTCTCTGTGTAGTCCTGGCTGTCCTGGAACTCACTATGTAGACCAGTTGGCCTCAAACACAACAGAAATCCACCTGCCTCTCTTTGCCTCATGAATGCTGGGATTATGGCAGTGGTAAAATCTACTTTAACTGACTTTTCATTCTTTTAGGGAAATGTGCTTTTGAATTCTGCTGTAATAGCCTGTTTAGTTCAGAGCAAATCTTTTATTTTTCTACTTAAATAATAAAGAGGTTAGTTAACTAAAACTTAAAATTTGGGAGTTATTTGGTAAAGCCAGTGGGAACAAGTGTGAGGCTGGGTCTGTATCAATGGTAAGTTTGTGTTTTTATTAACATACTCCATGTATTTTGGGGGAGAAAGCAGGAAGAGAAGAGCATTTTATAGTCATGCCCAGCATTTAAAAATAGATCTTTGTTCTTTTGAGATGGGGGAATGACTGTAGTGTGAAACCTCAAGTCTGGAAGATTGTGCCCTGGGTGCGTCAAACTGAGTGTCTTGAGTCTTTTATAGAAATTGTTTAAAAATACACAGCATGAGGAGCAGTCTATAGGAGTCGAAAGGAGAGTAGGGTTTTATTTACCATTATTAACAGATGACTTACATTGCTGCTAATTATTTTGGTTTTGGATGTGTCCTGTTTCACTAAGTGCATATGATAGAAGATTGGCGGTGAGGGTGGGGTGGGGGAGAGTATGTGTTGCTAATAAAATTAAGTGTTAACTTTAAAAAGTAAAATCTTACCCCTACAACCTGCTCTGTATGATCTGTTTTCACGAGGAAATGTTGATTAAGTAGTTTCCATTTTGGTATTACAGTATGTCCTGTTGTAACTCGCTGAGTATGTAAAAATCGGTTAAGTCAGAAAAGCAGCTCCAGCTTTAGCCTCTACTGTTTATTATGGGAGAAACCAGAAATAGAAATCTACTAAGAGTTTTACAGTGTATTGAATTCCTGCACATCTCTCAGAGTAAGTAAAACTTTTCTAAAAAAGCTGAGATTTTAGAACCAAGTCAGTTACTTTCTGTGTTACCACAGAATGTCTTTTTTTTTTGCATGAGTTTTTTTTTTTTACATACATGTCTGACATTTAAAAAAATGTTTTATATTTGAGTCTTGGTATTGCTGTGTAGTCAAGGCTGGTTTAGAAGTCACGTCTTCATGCTGGTAGATGTGTGAAATACACTAACTTGCATAATGGGCTTGTTGAGTACAGAAATGTTCATATTAAACACTAAAGAAATGTATTTTCTGATTTTTTCCAACATATTCTCCTGATTTATTCAAGAAATTTGATTGTCAAGATTCTTTCTAGGGCATGACCAATACCTGACTTTTGGTATCTGTTTGCAAAATGTAGTAGTTAAGTATTAACTACTTAATTGAATTCTTAACTTTTAAATGTTATTAACAAGGTGTATTGAGTGTAATTTCTGAATAAATGTTTATTTCTATCAGTATTTTCTTCTATCAGGGGTAAGAGGGAGAGGGGGGAAATTCAGATCTACTTTTTTTATTATTATTTTTTATATGAATGTGTACTCTGGTCAGTGTTTCCCTCCCTCCTTCCCTTTCTTTTTGAGACAGGGTCTCTTGTAGCCCAGCTTTCCTTTCTGATCCCCCTGCCTCCATCTCCCTGGTGTGATGTGTGCCACCACGTCCAGCTCGTGCTGCTGGGGATTAGACACAGGGACTTGTGCATGCTATACAAGCACTCTTGACTGGACTGTATCCTAGCCCCTCTGGTCAGTTAGCTATAGAGTTTGTTACTTTGTAGTTTTTGCTCTGTATCATGATCAAAAAAGTTTTTTTTTTTTAAAAAATACAATATTTTATTTATTTATTTTTTTGTAAATATTTATTTTACGAGCATTGTGTTTTACTTGCATGTATGTGTGAGGGTATCAGATCTTGGAGATACAGACACTTGTAAGCTGCCATGTGGGTACTGGGAATTGAACCCGCGTCCTCTGGAAAACTAGTCTTAACCGCCGAGCCATCTCTCCAGTGCCTGACTTTTTCTTTTTTAACTGTGTAAATTAGTTTTGCATAATAATGAGGTTAAGTTGTTTACAATTTAAAATTATGCTGTACAGGGAACAGAAATATCAGTGACACATGAAAAGAAAAGCTGCCAACTACAGTCTTGTGTGTGGTATTCATTGAACTTGTGATTTGAGAGAATTTAGTTTGGATTATTTTTGTGTTTTTGCTTTTCAACACAAGGTCTCATGAGTCTCTGGCTGTCCTGAAACTCATTCTATAGACCTGGCTGGCTTTAAATTCACAAAGATCTGCCTGCCTCTGCCTCCTAAATGCTGGGATTAAAGATGTGCACCACTAAACTTGTTTGGATTTTAATATCATTAACAACTAGACTTAAGCTCACTTTCCGAATAGACTCAGGAAACAAACTGCAAGGCAAAATTGTTTTCCCCAGACCACAGTGAAGAGTAACTTTGATTGATGATTGTTTTGACAGGATCTCATTTAGCTCAGACTGGCCTTAAAGTTACCCTCATTCATCCACCTCCTGAATGCTCAATTTATAGGGTGTAGCTCTGTGCAAACAACTAAAGTTCTTTAACTATATCTCAACTTTACCAGGATACCTGTCTTGTATAAAAAGTATTTTGTTTTATTTTTTGGTCAGGAAAGGTATATTTTTCTTTGAACAAGAAACAAGAATTATTCTATTCAGTATGACTTTAAGTGTTAATTGATGTAGTTATAAAAAGTATGTAGACGTTTAGGGGTTTGGTCCGTGTACTTGAAAGAAACTTTGATGGAAACATGAATGTAGTGAATAATTATTTTTTAAATTTAATTTTAAATTGTAAAGATACTTTATAGTGTGTCAGAACTGCTAATTCCAAAATAGTAACCTGAGTCCAGATCAACAACTCTTTCTGAAGGCATTCAAAATAGAGGATAGTCTCTTTTTTGTGTGTTGTAAAAATACTGTTTTAATTATGTTACATGCATATGAGGTGCACACGCACATAGTTCAGAGAAGGACGTTCTTCTATTGCTCTCTATTATATTCTTTTGAGAGAGGGTCTGTCATTGAATCAGAAGCCAACATTTTGACTAGGTTGGCTGCCCAGCAAATGCCAGGAATCTCTGTGCTGCTATGTCCCAGTGTTGATGTTACAGCCACATCTTGCCATGCATAACTTTCTTTTTACATGGATGTTGAAGATTCATACTTCAATCTTCATGTCTTCATGTATTCTCAGTAAGTGCTCTTAGCCATTGAGCAATAACCCGGGCTCCATTTTAATTCTTAGCAATATGAATTATAATGGTGAATAGTAATGTTGACTGAATCTGTATGCAAGTAACTGTTTATTTAAATTCAAGTGGTTAACATTTTTGGCTCTATATTTTCTTGTAAAGATATTCTATAGTGTGTTTAAACTATATAGTGATTATAAGACGATTACACATTTTAGAACTTTTATAAAGTACAGAAAATAACTGCTTATCAATAGTTAAACAGCTTATTGACACTTTCATGTTGATATCTTTCCTCTCCTTTTTTCTTTTGTTCTTAAATTGTTTTTATTGAGCTATATATTTTTCTTCGCTCATCTTCTAATCTCTTCCACGATCCCCATGCCCCCAGTTTACTCAGGAGATATTTTTCTACTTCCCATGTAGGTTAGATCCATGGATGTCTCTTTTAGGGTCCTCTTTGTTGTCTGGGATTTTAAATTGTAGGCCATTTCTTTTTTTGCCTTATGTCTAAAAGCCATTTATGAATGCGTACATATGACATTTGTCTTTCTGGGTCTGGGTTACCTCTCTCAATATGATGTTTTCTAGATTCATCCCTTTGCCTGCAAATCTCAAGATGTCATTATTTTTTTTCTGCTATATTGTACTCCATTGTATAAATGTACCATATTTTCCTTATCTATTCTTTAGCCAAGGGGCATTTAGGTCGTTTCCAGGTTCTGACTATGACAAATAATGCTGCTTTGAACATAGTTGAACATAGTTGTACCTTGTGGTACAATTGAGCAGCCTTTGGGTATATACCCAAAGATGGTATTGCTGGGTCTTAAAGGTAGATTGCTTCCTAATTTTCTGAGAAATCGCCATACTAATATCCAAAAGCGGCTGTATCAGTTTGTACTCCCACCAGCAATACAGAAGTGTTCCCTTTTCCCCACAACCTCTCCAGCATAAGTTGTCATCAGTGTTTTTGATCTTGGCCATTCTTACAGGTATAAGATGGAATCTCAGAGCTGTTTTGATTTGTAATCCTCTGATGGCTAAGGATGTTGAGCATTTCCTTAAGTGTCTTTCAGCCATTTTAGATTTCATCTGTTGAGAGTTCTCTGTTTAGGTCTGTATCCCATTTTTTTTATTGGATTATTTGTTCTTTTGGTGATCAATTTCTTGGATTCTTTGTATATTTTGGAGACCAGCCCTCTGTCCTATGTGGGGTTGGTGAAGATATTTTCCCATTCTGTAGGCTGCCATTTTGTCTTGTTGATCATGTTCTTTGCTTTACAGAAGCTTTTCAGTTTCAGGAGGTCCCATTTATTATCTGGGCTACTGGGGTTATATTTAGGAAGTGGTCTCTTCTGTCACTGTTCAAGTGTACTTCCCACTTTCTCATCTATGTCCTCTCTTATTTTCTTATGTGTGTCTATTCAAATTGATATTATACTGCTTCTGTATAGAGGTTAGATGCTAACATTCAAAGCATTATAATGATATTTATATTATAGTCAGAATTTTTATGGAGCAAGGCATTTGTGTTAGGTTTCAATTAATTTTATCTGAAAAATTCATAATAGTATTTTATTCCATATTTTCAGACCGACAAAATTGTACATTTTCCTATTTAAATTATAGCCATTTAAAATTTTATTATTGTTTTATTATTTTGTGTGTATGGGTGTTTTGTCTACAGGTATGTCTGTTCATCACATGTGTGCAGTACTCTTGGATGCCAAAATAAAGGATACTCTGGACTCTGGACAGGTGGTTGTGAGCCTCTATGAGGTGCTAGAGATTGAACCCAGGTTCTCTGCAAGAGCAGCCAGTGCTCTTAACTATCGAGCCATCCCTCCAGCCCCTAAACTATAATTTAAATGTGAAAACACTCAGGTTGAGGGTCTTCCTGAAACAAAAGCAAAAGTAAAATCAAAACAAACTAGGCAGTTGGCTAGATTTGGCTGATGGCTTATTTGCCAGCTCCATCTTTGGAAGATAATTTATTTGTTTTTTTTTAAAATATATTTCTGTGTGTGGGTATGTGTGCTCATGTGCCATAACTCTTAATGTTTTTTGACATTATTACTTCAAACACAAGGAGCCAGCCTGTTTTTAAAGCCCACTGATCCTGACTGACTTAGCCTTGTTATTGCTGGAATCACCTGGCTCCTCAGAGGGAGGACTGACGTTGGTTAGTAAGATAGGGTACTTAAAATTTCCTGGTAGAAATCCTGAGCTTTCCTACAAAGGCTAGTGAGCTTCATCCAGCCTTCGTTTGAAAGAGGTATAGTGTGGAGTTTGGGGCCTTTGGTGAGTGTCTGGGCTGCTCTCATTAGCTGCGTTTTTCTTTACTTTGCTACTGCATTTTAGAATCGATTTTTGTAACTTTAAGAGATGAACTTAAATAATAAATTTATATGTTAGTATAGAATAATGAAGATTAAAAATGCAGAAACAATGAAGTAACCAAAAATAACTATCATGAAGTCCCTTTTTTGTGGTAGGGTAAAAATTACGTTTTGAAATGTATCTATTGTATAAAAACAACCATAGTTTTGACATTGCTATGTTTCTGTTTGTTTTGGATCATAGTTTATTTGGGGGGGGGTTGTATAAATGCTATAATTCTTACTTTCAACTTAAATTCAGGACTTTCTAGCTGACCTAATGTTTTGGGGGCAGAAATAGAGAGTAAAATAATATCATATATACTCTTATTTCTTTGTCTCTAATGATTGTACAAAGTTAAAGTATTAGACTTTGAAGGGGGCCAGATTTACACATTCAACTTAGAGATTTATTGTTACTGGACAAATACCACTTTTTTCCAGCAATGCTCAGATGGACTTCGGTCACAGCACTGTGTTTCATAAGAACATTTAAAAGGAACATGGTAACTGTATTTGCCTATAATCTTATAATCAGCAGTTAAAATAGTGGATTTGGGGTTAAGAAGTAAATTCTAGATTGTCGTTCGTAATGTGTGCTCCCTTTCAAATGTAAGTGCTTAGTTTAAAAAAAGGAAGGCGTGGGCTGGAGAGATGGCTCAGTGGTTAAGAGCATTGCCTGCTCTTCCAAAGGTCCTGAGTTCAATTCCCAGCAACCACATGGTGGCTCACAACCATCTGTAAAGAGGTCTGGCGCCCTCTTCTGGCCTTCAGGCATACACACAGACTATTGTATACATAATAAATAAATAAATATAAAAAAAGTTTATTAAAAAAAAGAGGGGCTGGAGAGATGGCTCAGTGGTTAAGAGCACTGGCTGCTCTTCCAGAGGTTTTGAGTTCAATTCCCAGCAACCACATGGTGGCTCACAACCATCTGTAATGAGATCTGGTGCCCTCTTCTGGCGTGTGGGCATACATGGAGGCAGAATGTTGTATACATAAGAAATAAATAAATCTTTAAAAAAAAAAAGGAAGGCGTGATAATGAGGTTTTAAGTTCTTAAATTAAATTTATTTTGTGTGTACATTTTGGCACAAATAAGAGGTCAGAGGACAACTCTTCTACTATGTGGAGTTCAGGGGTCAAACTCAGGCTGTCATACTTGACAGCATGTCTCTTTATCTGTTGAACCATCTTTCCAGCTCAGGTAAAAAGATTTTGTTTTAAATGGGTTTTCTGTACCTTGATAATAGGTTTCTCTGCTGATGCAGTAAGCCAGATCAAGTCAAATCAAACTAAATTGGAAAAGTAAAAGAACAGTTTGATTTGAGCAAAGCAACTCCCCGGTGAGTTCTCCAGTCTCAGAGATTGAGGCAGAAGTCACAGGCCCAAACTAAAGCAGGAAGCTTATATAGTTTGTAGGCCATGGGTGATGATATGTCTGCCATATGCTGTGTTTATGCCCAAGTACGATAAAATAAAATTGATCATTTTAGGCAGGTACTTGGGTGACTGGCAACTTCAGGGGAGGAAGCTGCAGTACCCTCCAAGAATGCAGAACTGGGCTTTTTGGTCTCTTGCTTTTGTTAGGAGATTCTCTTGAGTGGGCAGGGTTTGGAGAGACAGGATTGGAACTTTATAGATTATGCAGGGGCAAGCTGGAGGTTCCAACTGAACAGTTTTTGTTTTTCCAAGACAGGGTTTCTCTGTGTAGCTCTGACTGTGTTTGAACTTGGTTTGTAGATCATGCTGGCCTCAAACTAATGGAAATCTACCTGCTTCTGCCTCCCAAGTGCTAGGATTAAAAGCATGCGCCACTACCGCCTAACTCTTGGTAAAAGGTTTTTAAAACGAGATGGTTTTCTGTTGTTATTTCCATTACAATGTTTTGCAACATATGAAAAAGTCCAGTCTTATTTAAGTATCCATTTGAGAACATCATACAAAAGGGCGTATAAGAGAATCATTGCTCTAGAGTCCTGGACCTATGCACAATATTTAATGAGTACGTTAGCCACAGTTTTGAGGAGATGGGAACCTGCTGCTAACATGAGGCAAATGTGTTGAGTTCATCTTGGTCCTCTTCCAGAGAATATAGTGTTTTCCATGTTTGTAGTTCAGATTGGCATTATTGATAAGAATCCTTTTAAAAGGATTCTTTATTATCCCTATGGAAAATATTCTGAAACCCTGAGAGGGTTTCCTCTTTTAACTTGTTGCCTATTTTCTTAGTATAGTTTAATTTCTTCAGATGTTCAGGCTGCTTACAAGATACAAAAATATGAAGAGCCATTATATCCTTCCAAAGCTAAAGCTAATACAAGCAGCTACATGTGTTATAATATATGGAAATTTGTCGAGTTAAAAAATACATTGTTTAAGTGGTTTATTTATCTATGTGAGCAATTAAGTAAGCATGTTATTTCAGGTGGAAGTCTTGGGGACTATATGTAGGTGGAACAATACTAAGCTTGCTTTCATTAGACTTCATGGAAGAAGATGAGTAAGTGGGTAAGAAGCTAAGGTTGGTATAGTTCTTTGTAAATACAGGGGACCAACAAACCTATATTTGGAACCAAGGGTAGGAAGTAGATGGAGGGGAAACATTGCCTGTAGTTTATATTGTCAGTGTATGTTAATTTCATGTTTATGCCTCTTTCAATTTTAATGAAGTAAAAAATATTTTGAATGTGAAAATTTTCTTTGCTCTGTCATATATATAGCAAAACAATGTACTAAAAAAATCTAAGTAAGAAGAAAAATTACAGTTTCAAATAAGGAAGGTGTAAGAACAGTTTGTTAGCTATTCAGGTAAAATTTGTCAATAGAGGGCTTGCAACCAAGAAGTAGGAAGGACCTTGATAGTACTAGGTTTGAGGGCTAGACTGAGTTAAATTTTTATGTTGAAACAGGAAGACTTAAGGTAAACTGCCAAGGTTCAGAAGGAGGCAGACGAATGAAACTGGAAGTAGGACTTCAACAGTGGCTTAGCTTCCAGATGTGGGCTCTGGCTTTCCCCAGTTATGAGGAAGCAGTTTGGAGGATGCTATTTAGAATAAACTACGTCCTTAGAGCAGCAGTTCTCAATCTGTGGGTCCCAGTCTCCAAAGACCATCAGGAAACACAGATGTTTACATTACAATTCACGACAGTAACAAATCACAGTTATGAAGTAGTAACAAAATGGTTTTATGGTTGGAGTCACCACATAAGGAATAACTTGACACATGACTTTCAATATTTATAATTTACATAATGTTCATATAAAATATTGTAAAAAATTATATTTCCTAGAAGGGAACAAAACCAAATTCAACTTAATCCTGTCTGATTTATAAGTCTGCCCTTTGTACCAAATTATATTTGGTGACATTTGTTTCAATTTTCTGCATACTTTACAAATCTATTTTTTTTAAAAAATATGCACATGTATGCATGCCTGTGTGGAGGCTAGAGGTTGTATCAGGTGCCTTCCTTAGTTCTTGTCTAACTTATTTATTGAGACGGTGTCTCTTTTGCCACCTCCCATTTCCTCTTTTTAAATACCTTAACTATACAGCTGAATTATCCCCTTGCAACTTAAGGCTACTGAACCTGTTTTGTTTCAGTCAGCAAAATAATTCTCAAACTGGAAGTCTTATATCAAGCAACATAATGAAATAGAATTATAGTGTAGAATAAGGGATGAGAAAGATAATTGCTACATCAGAGCTTTAAATTCTTGGAATGCACATATATAATTTTAAAAGTGAAGTTCTCTATAAAAGGTATCACCCGTATGAAGAACATTTGATGAAACCTTAAGCTGCAGTAATGGAAATGCGATGCCAGTGTCATAGATGCTAATGTTCCTATCATAATCTTAGGTGGAGAGAAATTCATTTTTGAACGTTTTAAGGTTACTTATCAACTATAGTGTCTATGGGAACATGTTTAGTTGTGCTACTCAAAATGGTTTTGTAGTAAGAATGGTTAAGAAAATGGGATGGAAGAAAGGACAATTGGAAGGAATGTCCAGATTTTTTATGATGTCATTTAAGAGAGAATATAGGCTTCTCTGTTTTTAAGGAAAGTTTTTTTGAGGAATGGGGATACAGGACCAGAATAACACTTGTGGTGGTGGGTATTACTATCATTGATCCCTGGCAGTCATCATAATGTGAACAACGAATGTACCAAATGTATATAGCTTTATTGGCACAAAATATTAGCAGTTAGCATAAGTAGTAGGCAGGGTTTACCCACAGGGGATAGGTAGTGAGTGTGTTAGCTTCTGCTCTGGAAGAGCGCTGTTATCTCAGTTAAGAACAAGAAATGAGTTTCATTAGAAAAAGCTTGTCTAGAAAGGTCCGAGTGTCCCATGACTGAATCCTGGTAACCATCCACCGTCTGCTGTTAGTAGAAGTCATCTACTAACTGGAAAGGACCTTTGCCAACTTTTCCCCACCATATTTTCCATGCTTTCATAGTGCTTTTCTCATTATTGTGATCAGATACCTAACAAGTAGTAGTTTAAAAGAGGTAAGATTTATTTTGACTTACAATTTAAGAAAGTAAAGTTCACTCCTGTGGGGAAGACATGGTGGTCATAGTGAGTCTGTGGGTCATCTTACATCCACAGTCAGAAAGCAAAACATGGACAGGAAGTGAGTCTGTGTTGAGAAACCTCAAGGCCTGCCTCTCACTTCCTTCAGCCAACTTCTATTTCAGGGCCAACTCTCATCAGGAACAAAGTGTTCACACACCTGAGTCTTTGGGAGGCAATGTACATTTAAACTACAGCATTCCTTAATTGATAAAGTTATAAGAAGAGCCATTTGAATTCAGTCTAGTGGAACAAAGATTTAGTACAGAAAATAAAATATGTATTTAATTTTGTTTTGAGTTTGCTGAACTTCAGTTCTTTTGGAACTCATCCAGTATTTCATTATAATAGTTTTATTGTATGTTTTCATTTCTCTGTATGTAATTAATAAAGCACTGTTTTTGTTGCTGTAAATATTTATAGTTTTCACATAGTCAATAAAATACACATTTTTGCTTGTTTTACACTCTAATCAAGATCATACCCATCCTTCCCAGAAGTTTCCTTCTACCCTTTTCAGTCATTTTCCCTTAACAAACTTCTCTTGAAGCCACTCATCTGATTTCTATCACTAGAAATTGGTTTAGCTTGTCCTAGAAGTGATTCCATGGTAATGGAGTTGTGTGGGATGGCCTTGCTTCTGGCTTCTTTGACTTAATGACCTTGGAGAGCTATCCAGCTTTTTGGATGTGTCTGAAGTATTTGACTTTTAGTCCTGAACCACAGTTTTTTATTTCTGAGTCTTTATTCATTCATTTCTTGATGTATATTTGTGTTTCTTACCGTTTTTTTTTTCTATTATTAGTAAACTGGTGTAGAGATACTGTATAAGAATTTTTAGTTGTTTGAAATTTATTGTTTTTCTTGGGTGAAAATTTGGGGGTTAGGGCTGGAGATAATGGCTCAGTAGTTAAGAGCACTGGCTGCTCTTACAGAGGTCCTGAGTTCAATTCCCAGCGACCACATGGTGGCTCACAACCATCTGTAATGATATCTGGTGCCCTCTCTGGCATGCGGTTATACGTGGAGGCAGAATGTTGTATACATAATAAATAAATAAATAAATCTTTACAAAATAAGAAATTTTTTTGGGTTGTAGTAGAAGATCTGCCTAATATTTTCAGAAAATGGAAAACTACTTTCCCATGTGGTCGTACAGGTTTGCACTCCTATAAGAAGTGTCTGGTGTTGCTTGGCATTGTCTTTAACACTTGGTATTGCCTGTCTCCAAACACCCCCTCAGTGTGTTCACAACTCATTGTGGCTTTAATCATATTTCTGTGGGGATTGATGATGTTGACTACCTTTTCCTGCACTCATTATTCATCCACACAATTGTTTTTTGTGTATGCCTATTTTTAAACTGACTTGTTAACATTTTACTTTAAGGCTTTCTGTAATATTGGCTACAAATCCTTTGTCAGTTATTCTCCTAGTCTTACCTTTTTGTTTTTCTAGCAGTTCTTTGATGAAATAAATATTTTAAGTATTCATTTCTGTGGTGAAAGCATCTTCAGTCTTTACCAAAAACATTTTTTTTTTTTTTTAATTTTCGAGACAGTGTTTCTCCGTAGCTTTTGGTTCCTGTCCTGGAACTAGCTCTTGTAGACCAGGCTGGCCTCGAATTCACAGAGATCCGCCTGCCTCTGCCTCCCGAGTGCTGGGATTAAAGGCGTGCGCCACCACCGCCCGGCTAACAAAAACATTTTTGTCTACTTAAAAAGATCAGTTCTGTTGTGCTGAGAAATTTTGTAGTTTTAGATTTTCCCTGTAGTTCAAAACTTGAAATACTTAAAAAGTTGAAAATTTAGAAAAGTTTGCTATGAAATATTGAGTAATAGCACTGGGAACATAGTTAGGTCAGTGGTAGAGCACTTGCCTACCACTGTGTAACATCCTGAGTTCAGTTCCCAACACAATTAAAAAAAAAAGATGTCCAGCTGCTCAGTGCTCTTGATCTACTGATGTAGTTGAAAATCATTTCAGCCCTTTTGATTGTGTATTTTTGTTCCATGTCTCTTAAATTTTTCCTACTTGACCGAGCTACATCCTTGACCTTTCCTTTCCTTTCCTTTTTTTTCTTTTCTGTTTTTTAAAGAAATAATGCTTTTTTTAAAAATAATTAAATTTTTTTTATTGAGAAAAGAAGAAAAAAAAACATAAACAAAAAACAAGTTTCCACCTCCTCCCAGCCTCCCATTTCCCTCCCCCTCCTCCCACCCTTCTCCCCCTCCTCCCACCCTTTTCCCCCTCCCCCCACTCCTCTCCCCCTCCCTCTCCAGTCCACAGAGCAGTCCGGGTTCCCTGCCCTGTGGTAAGTCCTAGGTCCTCCCCCCTCCGTCCATATCTAGGAAGGTGAACATCCAAACTGGCTAGGCTCCCACAAAGCCAGCACATTAAGTAGGATCAAAACCCCGTGCCATTGTTCTTGGTGTCTCATCAGCCCTCATTGTTCGCCATGTTCAGAGAGTCCGGTTTTATCCCATGCTTTTTCGGTCACAGTCCAGCTGGCCTTGGTGAGCTCCCCATAGATCAGCTCCACTGTCTCAGTGGGTGGGTGCACGCCTCGTGGTCCCGACTTCTTTGCTCATGTTCTCCCTCCTTCTTCTCCTCATTGGGACCTTGGGAGCCCAGTCCAGTGCACCTGTGTGGGTCTCTGTCTCTATCTCTATCCATCACCAGATGAAGATTCTTTATAAGTAAATTTATAATTAAATTTTTTAAAAATAATTTAATAAATAAATAAATACATTTAGAATATGTAGACAGGAAGAAAAATGGAAAACCTTGTCCATTGTTTTTTGTTTAAACCAAATCAAATACTGAGGCTTTTAGTGCTCCTTTACCCATCTTTGCTATTGCCTCCTCCTCACCATCATTTTCCTCTTCCTCCTCCTTCATTTGTATTCAGTGTTAATCATCTTGAAAGAACAGTTGGTACCTCTTTTTTCCCTTGTTAAATAATCATTTAAAAAATTTGTGTGGGTGTTTTGCTTGCATATATCTGTGTACCACTTTTGTGCCTAGTGCCTGTATATGGCGGAAGAGGGCACAGTATCTTAAAACTGGAGCTTCCAAATGGTTGTAAGCTGCTATGCTAGGAATCTGCCTGGTTCCTCTAGAAGAGCTGCCAGTGCTCTTAACTACTGTCATCTCTCTAGCCCCGGAACAGTAGTTTCTAATTAGCATGTGGTATGGTATTTGCCACAGACACAAAATTTATGGACATAGGTTGCTGTTGTGGGACCTTAGGAAATGTTGGTTACTATCTTGAGATCCTTTGCACTAACATTTGTTTATTCATTCAGTCCAACCACTTGCTTATCCTCCTGGGACTACGCAGGTGATGGTAGCCACTGACTTGCTTAGGCTAGTAAGAGGCACCTGCTTATTTGGCTTTTTAAAAACTGTGATTATTTTTGAAGTCTAATAGACCCAAGTAAAGCACTGTTTTTACTTAATAGTCATGGAACATCAATGAACCATTTCATGAAGTCTTAGAAATTAGCTGCCCCTCTCTCCCTCCCTCCTTCCCCTCTCCCCCCACCCCAAGACAGGGTTTCTCTGTGTAGCAGTTGTAACTTGCTTTGTAGACCAGGCTATTTTTGAACTTAGAGATTTACCTGTCTCTGCCTCCAAGTGCTGGGCTTAAAGGCATGTGCCACCACTGCCCAGCAAGTTTCATGTATATTTTTAACTTTGCTTTTAAATTCGTGACTACTTCTGCCAGGTTATGGGGGAGGCATTCATATGACCTTGAGGAACTTGGATAAACGCTCGTTTGTGGAAAGAAGTGCTAACCAAAGTGTTTGTCAGTGATGTTTCTGTTATGTTTGAGATAGGAACAGTATTAAGGCATAATAAAATACTTAAAAAGACAGTGTGAAAGAGAAATTATTTTGTTGTAGTAAATCTAGAGCTTTTTTGGTCTTGGGGACTACATACACACAGTTTAACTATATAGGGCAGAAAGCCAATATTTGTCATTGAGGAAAGGTTTCATTTTTAGTGCTATAGATACATACATGAATATTGAGCTAAATTATGTAACCTATTAACAGCTATCACTATAATTAATGTGAAATAAACTATTCTTAAGACAGCTTGAAGGATTACTGGGGAAAAGTTTCAGTTACAAAGTGAAACCATCTTTTAAATAAACTGATATAACAGTTGAAAAAGAAAAACAATCTAAATAATTTCTGTTCTAACTTTTAGAAAGATTGCTAACTATAAATTTATGAAGTTGGAATGGATCTGTCAGTAATAGAGGTGTGTCTGGATCCTTTCTGCCCTGTCACAGGTCTGGTTTTCAGGGTCTTCTGTTTTAGATTTCTAGAGATAAACTACCTGATGGAAAAATATGCTATTTCTTTCTTTATTATTGCCAAAGCATGTCCTTCCTTCAAGAAGACAGTAAAATATAGTTTTATGGAAAAAAGAAAAAGAGACAAGTAGGGATACATTTTTAGATAGATATTTTTGTTAATTAAAAATATATTTCTCTTCTCTCTGTTAAGAGGTCGTTATTTTTTCTTCTGTGTAGTGCTCCATTGTGTAAATATGCCACATTTTTCTTATCCATTCTTCGATCGAGGGGCATTTAAGTTGTTTGCAGGTTCTGGCTATGACAAACAGCTGCTATGAACATAGTTGAGCACATGTCCTGTGGCACAATTGAGCATCCTTTGGATATATACCCAAAAGTGGAATTACTGGGTCTTGAGGAAGGTTGTTTCCTAATTTTCTGAGAAATTGCCACCCTGATATCCAAAGGGGTTGTACCAGCTTGCATTCCCCACCAGCAATGCAGAAGTGTTCCCTTTTCCCCACAACCTCTCCAGCATAAGCTGTCATCAGTGTGTTTGATCTTGGCCATTCTTACAAGTGTAAGATGGAATCTCAAAGTTGTTTTGATTTGCATTTCTCTGATGATTAAGGATGTTGTCTTTCAGCCATTTTAGATTCCTCTGTTGAGAGTTCTCTGTTTAGGTCTGTACTCCATTTTTTTTTTTTATTGAATTATGTGATCTTTTGGTATCCAATTTCTTGAGTTCTTTGTATATTTTGGAGATCAAACCTCTGATGTGGGGTTAGAGAAGATCTTTTCCAATTCTGTAGGCTGTCGTTTTGTCTTGTTGACCGTGTCCTTTGCTTTACAGAAGCTTTTCAGTTTCAGAAGGTCCCACTTATTAATTGTTTCTCTCAGTGTCTCTGCTTCTGTGAGTATATTTAGAAAGTGGTCTCCTGTGCTAATGTGTTCAACTGTACTTCCCACTTTCTCTTCTATAAGGTTCAGTGTAGCTGGGTTTATGTTGATGTCTTTGATCCATTGGACTTGAGTTTTGTGCAAGGTGATAGATATGGGTGTATTTTCATTTTTCCACATGTTGATATCCAGTTATGCCAGCACCACTTGTTACGTATGCTTTTTTTTTCCCATTTGATATTTTTTGTTTCTTTATCAAAGATCAGGTGTTCGAAGATGTGTGGATTGATATCTGGGTCTTCTATTCGGTTCCATTGGTCCTCCTGTCTGTTCTTATGCCAATACCAGGCTGTTTTCAGTACTGTAGCTCTGTAGTAGAATTTGAAGTCAGGGATTGTGATGCCTCCAGAAGTTTTTATTGTGCAGGATTGTTTTGGCTATCCTGGGTTTTTTGCTTTTCCAAATGAAGTTGAGTACCGTTCTTTCGAAGTCTTTGAAGAATTGTGCTGGGATTTTGATGGGCACCTTGCTGCTTTTCTTATAGGTCATTTCTATTAGTTACTTTCTGTTCTTGAGGTTTCCACATTAAGCAATTGTGTAGATTGTCTCTACTGTGATGATAGCCACTTGGTTTCTGTCATAGCTTTCTCATTTGAGTAAAACCAGTGGAAGGCTGATATCAGGGCATTCTGGTCCTTGGGTAATCAGCTCCTTCAAGAGATTTATTGCCCAGTTTTAGCATGTCATTCAAGGACCCAGAGTCTGTTAAATTGATATGATGAAGAGTTTATGTTCAGGCAGAAGTCATCATTGGCTTTGAAGCCAGGTAATTTTGACCCTTTGCTAGTATTTCACCACTGTCCACTATATAAAACAGGCCTCAGCCTGGTGTGATAGCGCATGCCTTTAATCTCAGCACTTGGGAGGCAGAGGAAGATCTCTATAAGTTCAAGATCAGCCTGGTCTATATAAATTGAGTTCTTAGGACAGCCTGATCTACATAGTGAGACTTTGTTTATCACCCTCCTTTCCCCAAAAGAGAAAGAAAACAGCACTGTTAGAGTGCTACTTACCTCTCCAGGAGAGCCCAGGCCCAGGAAATCACCAGAAGCAAAAACCCTGACTTGCCATCTCTATCTATACACCAGGCCCCAGCAGAAGTTGAGACCAGTATATCTTAAGACTCAGACTTCACCCCTGGCTCTGCTGCTGCTGCTTTTCTCACTTCAGCTGCCATCACTGATAGAATGAATTTTTAATGCAACAAATTAGCAAAGAATTCTGCTATATTAATTTGTGATTCAGTCTAGATTACTGATTTTGTTTATAACAGGCTGTGTGCTTGATTGTGGAGTCTTTTGACATTATGAATGACAGCATTACATTCTTTAAACTAATGTTCTTTGGTTTAAAAATGAGTAAACTGATTTTTGAAAAATTTCGTTTATTTTCAACAGTGGATTTTGAATCCAAAGAAAACTTTTGGCAAGTGTGTAACCTGACAGAAATATCAGTGAACAGATGGAAAGGAGTTCCGTAAGAATTGACTGGAAAGTAGAAGTTTGATTTTCTGAAAAATAGCTCTAGTACCTTTTCTCTTCCCTATAAGTGATCTTAAGAAGAAACAGCTGTTTTTAGGTTGATACTTGGTAGCAGATAAATACCCTTTAAAATAAGGTACTAAGTGTATGATTCATTTTTCAGAACATTAATATTCTTTTATGAGCAGATATAAATATAAAATAGTTCAAAGCCAATTGGAATAGTTTTTGAAATTTTCTTAATGATACTGCTGCTTTGGCTGGATAAAAAATGAAATTAAGGTAATTGACCTACTGTATGAGAATTAGGACAGTTTAATTTATTCTTGATTCTATAGTTTTTGCAGTCATAAACTTTGATATGTGCGATAGGCTCCTCTACATCTTAACTTGTCACTAAAAGGCATAGATTCAACTCATAAATTTCTTTTTCATATTGATCTATTGCATGATCATCTATGCAAACCTACAATGAGCCTGTGCCACTAACATAGCAAGCTCTTACCTTTCATAATACGAGAAGAGATTTGAGAAAGAACATCCTCACTGACATCAGGTATTTCTGTATTAGATAAAAATGAAAATGTACTGAGGACAAACTTTGTTTGGAGAGGGGACACCTTCTAAAATTACTTCCAGCTGTCATGGGGGCGATGTTCTTTCTATGGGATCCTGTGAAAGTAAAATGATGGTTAACTTCCAAGATTACTGTCTGGTATAATTGCAAATAGTCTCTGATTATTTGGTAGCATTTTTCTGAGGTTCCTATTTCATGTTCTGCCCTGAACATTGTAAAAAATGCACCATTTCAGCTAACCAAGTTGGAACCATCTTGAGCAGCTGATATCCAAAACAGGTCTTATAGTAGTGTATAGACGTAAGTCACAAACAATGTCACACCAGTTTGGAATTATGATTAATAGGGTGGTATTTATTTAAAGGGGAAAAAACTTACAGATCACCATTCCAGACAACAGCCCTCTGCACAACCACGAAGGGAGTCTAGTCGCTAGCAGAGCAGAAAGTGAAGAGAGAGAGGAGAGGGAAGTGGCCGCTTTTTTAAAGGGAGAGAGACCACGCCCCAATGGGCTGGTATCTCAGCGGCTATAGGCTGGAGGAGCGGAAGGACCTCCCGCAACCATCTAAGGTTTTGTTTAAATGAACTATTATATCAGGCGTTATCCCAACAGCTGGTCATAGACTGGAAATGTCTCCTAACAATCTTTGAAAGTCATTCAGAGACCACAATCTCTTAATTTGTGTCTTTTTTCTTCTAATTTTCTGTAATCCTATTTTATATTGTGAGTAATCGTCAGAATCTCCTCTCTATTTTCTCAGGAGCAATTTGTAATCCCTATTTTGGCAAAACTTTCTTCTTCAAACATTCTTTCTATAGTATGTATGTTTGAATCAGATAGCAAAATGTCATCCATGTAATTGTAAGTTATAGATTTAGGAAATTTTTTATGTATTATTTACAACAGCTGACTTAAAAAGTATTGACATTGGGTGGGGCTATTGAGCATTCCCTGTAAAAGGATGTTCCATTGGTATCTCTTAGTAGGCTGAAAATTATTATAAGTAGGCACAATGAAGGCGAATTTTTCTCTGTCTTTTTCTTGTAAAGGTATAGTGAAGAAACAATCTTTTAAGTCAATAATTATAAGACACTATCCTTTTGGTAAAAGAGAAGGCAGAGGAATTCCAGATTATAGAGGGCCCATAGGTTAAATAATCTTGTTGATAGCTCTTAGATCTGTCACCATTCTCCATTTACCAGATTTCTTTTTATCAAAAAATACAGGAGAATTCCAAGGGCTGTTTGATTCTTCAATATGGTGAGCAACTGGTTGCTCCTGTACCAGCTGTTCTAAAGCCTGCAGTTTGTCTTCTGTTAATGGCCACTGTTTAACCCATATTGGTTTTTCAGTTAATATTTTAAAAGTAGGGCCTTTGGTACCTCTATAGGTTTGCTAATTGCTTTGTGTTCTTGTACAGCCTAAATGACTGGTGCATTCAACCCATTTCGTGCTTTGTTTCAGTTGATATAGGGTTCTTATTCCTAGGAATTGAGCACCTGCCTCTTGAAGAGGCCAATTTGGATGCCAAGATTCTGAAGTGATGCCAAGATTCTGGAGTAATGATACTTACGTCCGCACCCATGTCTATCTAACCCACAATTGCAATGTCATTTATATGCACTCTTAGCTTTGGTCTTTGATCATTTATAGAAGTCTGCCATAATATATGTTTCCTATTTCTTATTGGATTTTTCTTTTATCCTCCAACTTTATTCCATCACCCAGAACAGTATGGTCTTTTACAAAAGGCTCTGGATTTTTAAGTGAGACATGTCTTCTACAGTGACTGGGAATGCCTGGGACACTTTTGGCTTGGGGACTTGGGAGAGGCCACCCAAGGAGTTTCCTGATGGTATTGGATTGATATGTCTGTCTTTTGTTGATCTGCATTCACTGGTCCAATGTCAGCCTTTACCACGTCTACATATCCTGAAGGTTGAGTCCTTTTATTCTTGGCATTCCCAGAGGAGATAATATTCCTAGGAATTCTCTGTCTACAGTCCCTTCTCAGATGTCCTATTCTACCACAATTAAAACATTTAGCATTTTGATGGTTCCTCATTCCTTTGGAAATTGCTTTTCCTACCCAAGATTCAGTATTATAGTAAAACGTCTCAATGTTCATTGCATGTAGGATCCATTTATCCATTGGTGCTGATCTAACCTTTAAAGGCTCAAGTATCTTTTTGTATTTTAAGTTGGCATTTTCAAAAGCCAGAGATTTAATAAGTACTCTTCTAGCATCTGGGTCTGTTACTCCTATTTGTACAGCCTTAGTTAATCTTTGCAAAAAGTCACCAAAGGGTTCTCTCTGGCCCTGTTTAACCTTGGTATTTGATTCAGTTCATTTTTTTGTTTTTGTTTGTTTTGTTGTTGTTGTTGTTTGGGTTATTTGGGTTCTTGAATCATGTCGCAAGCATTTAAGGCTGCTTTGTGGCATAGGGACAAGATTTGTTCATTGTAAATAGCTTGAACCTGTGGGTCAACATAAGTGCCTTCTCCAAGATTTTGATCTTGGGAAGTCTTAATTCCTTTTGCTCTTCCATGTTGTTCCAGAATTTTAGTGTCTTCTCTGAAATAACATTTAAACATCAGTTGAGGCCCATCATCCATGACTGCTGAAACTAACTGAAGCCAGTTGTGTGGTGTTGTTTTAATGCTAGAAGCCCACGTCTTTACCATCTCCCTAACAAATGTGGAATGAAGCTGTAAGTTACCATTGCTTTCTTAATTTCTTTCAGATCATTCCTTCTAATAGGTATCCATCTATCTTCTTTGGATCCTTTAGGGTGTTTAGAACTTGATGCTTTGTCAGAGTAGATTACCGGGTAAGAAGCTAAATCCCTGGGTAAGTCATCTCTGACAGCTACTTGACAATGTGCCTTATTTTCCTGCTCATCAGCTCCAATAATTTCCTCAATTGTTTAAAATATTTTTACTACTGTCTATTGTAAAGCCTGAATCTCCTGGCCTGTATATATTTCTAATGATATCACTGAGGCACCTAGCCTCTCGTCCTCATTCTGTACATGTGATTCCAAGGTATGAAGTTTTTCCTTTAAAGATAACATCTCATCCTTGGATATTATTTGGATAGCATGCAGATTGCCTTCCTGGAGAGATACTTTTATCTGCTAACCTATCAAAACTTTTTAACAAATTTTGATTGTCCGGTTCACAGTATGAATTCTTTCAGATATTTTCTCAGTATCCGTTAATATGGATTCAATTTTGTTTGTCAAATTAATGTTACCCTTTTCAATAGTATTAATTTTTTCAGGTAACTTTTGATTTTCAATGGTATTAGTTCTGTCAGTTAGCTGTTCTTTATTAGTCTGTAAAGACTGTACCATTTCTAAAAGTGCCTCATTCTTGGCTCTGTTATCAAACCATTTTCTTAAGGATATAATATGAAGAAAAATATCTGAGTTTCAATATTCAATAAATGGATGTATCACAAGAGCCATAAGCCTTGCAGAATACAAATCATAGTATTATCAAAAAAGTTACTAACATTTTCTATGTTAATGTTGTCTGCAATTATATAACTTTAAAGTTTATTGATTTATTAATTACCTGTTATGAGGTCCAGGAAATTGTTTTAGGTGTAATAATCTTTATCGTCCAGCAGATGTTGTAGTTTCAGAGTCACTATTAGCGACATAACCTGGTACCATGAACAGTCCTTAGCTACTTTGGTTTTTTTCGCCTTGGTGCTGGCTAAATACTGAGAAGTATGGTTGCTTGACAAATTAAAAGCAATTAAATCAATTCCATACATGGAGCAAGAAGCCCAGAACTCAGGAGCCAGTAGTACAAACCGGAAGCAGCACAAATCGCCATGAATGCTGCAGTTGTGTGTGTGTGTGTGTGTGTGTGTGTGTGTGTGTGCATGAGCTTGGCAAACTTCCAAGTCGTCTCATGCAGTTACCTTTACTGTGGTTGGGATTCTACAGAAAACCGCTTAGGTAAAAGCAAGCCAGGTGGTGGTGGGGCCTTTCTGAGTTGTGGACTGATTAGGCCTTTAAGCTGGTCCACCTGGATCCACAGGGGGCGCCAGATGAAGCCGGATGCTTAAAATCCCACACTAGCTCAGAAATGACTATAATAGAGGGTTATTTATTTAGGGGTAGACTCACAGATTATAGCCTTCATCATGAACGGGGAACAGGAACCAAATCGTGCCTCCAGAACAGAGGCCGGGCAAACACTTTACATAGATAGGCATAAGAGGCTATGCCCAAGTGGGCAGGTAACATACAGGCTACTGGTCCGGGGAATTCCTACAGCAGTAGGGAGGTGGAGACAGGAGTGATATGGCTGGGTGGAATATAAAGGGGAAAAGACAGGAACTCAGTGGAGTGTGGAGTCTGAGGTTGGTGGAAAGCATTGCAGGATCACCCTTTGTTTTTCTGAGCCTTGGTAGAGATCTCTCCAGTGACTTGGCTTCTTTGCTTTTCTGATCTTCAGGTTGAACCCTAATGTCTGTCTCTGGGTTATATTATTCGTGCAGCACTCAATTCCTCCCCTCCCCCTACCTTTTGATCACCTTAGTATAGTTCACAGGCTTTCATCATATTAAGAATTTATTGTGGTGGAAGCTAAACTGTTGCCTCATGCTAATTTTATAATGCATATGTGTACACACACACACACACACACACACACCATATCAACAAAAGAACCAAGTTAAGCCAAGATCTAGAGCTGTTGCCAAATGTGAAAACAACAATGGCACACAGAAGAAAACAGAATGTGGGGTCCAAAGCCAACAAAACCCAAAATAAATTTGCTACTATACTTGCGCTTATTTTGGCAGCTTTTGGAATTAAAAATACAAAAGGCATCACTTATACAAAAGCAAAAGTAATTGAAGTGTGAATGTGGGGCAGAATGGGCAGGACGTTTACAGTAGCTGTTTCATTTGAATGGAGAATGCTGCTGTTAGCTTTTTGAAAATTTATTATTACTTAATTTCATCACTGGTATGCTGTCTTTCTTCATATTCATTGTTGTTATTTTGGGTGACAGAAGAAGACACAACCATTACATTCAAAACTCATCAGACACTTTTTTTTGAGCCTTTCATTGCGGTCTGTAGGGTAGAACCCTTTCTTAGTGTGTTTGCAGCTCGTTTCATATTGTCAGTGTAGTTACCATCTCCCAGCCCTTTCCTCTATGGCTGTTTACACAATTAAGTACAAAAATACCTTTTGTTTTCTCTTAGGGGAAAGAATAAAACAAAGTGACTTCATACATAGTTATGAAGCTGGTATATTTGTAGATCATCTGGTGCTGTGGGTAAAGAAAATAAGAATAGATCTTTTTGGAAAACAAAGGAAAAAAACCATGGTACAAAAACAAACAAACAAAAGACCCTTGGTAAAAGGCATCTGTGTGTGGGTGATATGTATTCAAAACAGCAATTCCCATCTTCCATTGGATAATATTTTGGACACCTGAACATTTTCATTTTTGAATTTCTAATTGTATTTCTTTATTATGATAAAAATCCATATAATACAAGATCTATCCAGTTAACAAATTTTAAATGTGTAGTATAGTATATTTGGTACAGTTGTTGTACAGTAGGTCTTATCTTGCATAACTGACAGTGGGAATCATTGAACAGTAGCCTCCCAACAAACCACCTCCCCTAGTCCCTGACAACTTCTGTTTTACTTGATGTTTCTGTTAATTTGGCTTCTTCTAAAATAAGGATTCTTTCAGGATTTATTGTCTGTAACTGCCTTGTTTTACTTAACATACTGACCTCCAGGTCCATCAGTGTTGCATATGACAGGATCCTATGTTTTTCTATCTGACATAATACTACATTGTACTGTCTATATCACATTTTCCATATCCATTCATCATCCACGTGGTTAAGTTGTTGTGCTAATGCTACAGTGGACATAGAAATGTGGTTTCATTGCTTTGGTATTATGATTTCATTCGTTCTGAACAGTTGTCCAGACAGATTTGTTGGATCATAGGATAGTTCTGTGTTTGACTTTAGGGTATGTGTGTGGTGGCTGCATGTCTTATATGGTCATGTTAGGTGTGAGTATATTATCAGTGCGTACTCCTATAGGCCAGAGGAAAATATCTGCTGTCCTGTTCTGTTGCTCTCAGTCTTATTCTCTTGATATCCAATCTCCCACTGCCAGCAATCCCTGAATCTAAGCTCCTCAGCAGTGTTGAAGTTACAGGTTTGTGTGACTACACATGACTTTGTACTTGTCTTTTGGGGGGATTTGAACTCAATTCTCATGATTGTGCATTAAGCATTCATAGCCAGTGGGCTATCGCTCCATTCTTAATAGTTCTAATTTTAATTGTTTAATGAATCTTTGTAATGTTTTCCCTAAAGGCAGTATCATTATACTTCTGTCAATAGTGCAGGAGAATTTTAAAGATTTATTTTTAGCCAGACATAGTGGCTTTAATCTCAGCACTTGGGAGATAGAGGCATGTGGAGCTTTGAGAGTTTGTGGCCAGCCTAATTTACATAAAGAATTTTGGACAGGCAGGACTACAATATGACCCTGTTTCAGTATTATGTATATGTGTGTTCTGGGTGTACAAATATGTTTGAGTGTCTGCAAAGGCCATAAAGTAGCATTAGATCCCCTGGAGCTTGAAAATTATATATGATTTTGAGCTGTCTACCCAATATGGGTGTTTGGAATTGAATTCTGGTCAGAATTGGTAAGAATAGCAAGCACTCCTAACCATTGAGACATCTCTAGCCTGTAGAAAGATTTTGCTTTCTCCTCAATCAGCATTTGCTTTATATTTTATGTGTAGTATATGTGTGCATACATACACGTTCATGTATGTGCCGGCGTCTGTGTCATGTATGTGCCCATGTATATAGGTGTAGATACCAGAGGTTGACTACAGTATCTTCTTCTGTCTCTCTTCACTGAACTAGGACATAGCCAGCCAGTGACCTCTGCAGACACATATCTTTTTGCCTGCTTTCTGGAATTACAGATACTGAATTGATTTTTATCATGTTTTATGTTCTTCCCCACAAGGCATGAGTGCAGTTGCTCTACATTCTTCTTAATGTCCTGGTTATTATGCAGTCTTGTACTTAATATACTTTGCTATGTTAATATAAAACTAAGAATCTAGAAGAGTATTATTCCACATATACTTCCTTATGCTTTGTCATAAAAATGTCATAAAGGGCTTCTTATTTATTTATTTATTTATTTATTTATTTAATTGTCTGTTATTTTCCTTCATCCTAAAACCTTCAGTAGTAGTTTTGGACTTGTGGTCTTTTAGTCTGGGACGATGGTTTTTTTCATCTTGCTCTTACAGGATGTTACTCGATTGTCATCTGACACTCACTACTTCTCATGAGAAGTTCGTATTTCCTTGAATCATTTTCTTCTTACATAATATATTCTTTTTTCTCTGCCTGAACTAAAGTTTTCTATTTTGCTTTTTAATTGTCATAGTCATATGTGTGATTGGTTTATAGTTCTGCATAGAGATTGCTGAACTCGCTTTGCTTGTAAGGTGATGTTTTTCACTGATTTGAAGAAAATCCTGTCAGTCGTGTCCTGCCCCACCGTGATCTACTTGGATGAATTTTAGACCTGTTAGTATTACCAAACAGGAATTTTTGTATTTTCTCCTTTAGTTTTATTTTTGTTGAGTTTTACTTATAAAACTCTTTTGATATTCTAGTCATCATTAAATTACCCCATGCAGATTTCTTTTCATATAACATATTATTAAATTCTTGAATTCCATTTTAGATAATTCTTCCTGCAAAGAATATGCCCATTTGTTGTAACTATTTTTTCTTAAAAAGTGTTTGAATATTTATACTAGCTGCCTTAAAGTTCCTTTCTGCTTATTCATTTTACAGTGTGGGACACTTCTTTTTTCTACTTTCCATGTTAATTCTCATTTCTCTACATAGGTAGCTATTTTTTTTCATGCTTTTTTGGAAAGTATTGAAAGGTTGTAGAAATTTTTATTTTTGTCAGTTTCTGTTCTGTTTTGTTTTGGTAAGTGGCCTTTATTGCTTGGCCATCTTAAGGCTGAACTCATGCTTTATTAAAACACTTTGTGGAAGCCCAAATTATGACCCATTCCCCTTTAATTAGCATCTTCATAATTCCCAGTTACTGATAACTGTACTTGGCTATTTTAGTCTTTGAGCTGGTGCTTTCTTTTGGGCTCCTTGATATGTTTTCTATGCTTAGTTCTTCAGAGATTAGCCAAAGGCTTCAGGAGGAGATAAATGTAAACTTTTGGACCTTCTGTTACCGTGTGCTTTTTATTTATCTTAATTTTTAGCCATATTCTAGCCTCCAATTTTTTTGTTTTGTAATCCAACAAAGTAAAAAATTTAAAAATATTTAATGTCTTAAGTGAACAAGACCTGTAGATTAGGATGTCATTCCCTGACTGACTCTGTTCCTTGTTTTCTTTTGGCTTTTCCCCATTATAAGATTCTTTCCAGTTTCTAGTATTTTTTGATTCTCTTTTTGTTTTTAAATTGATCTTATTTCTTTTTCCAATTATTTATAATTGCTGTTTTCAAAAAAATTGCTCTAATTATGTTAGTGTGCCAATACTTAAAAATAGAAGCCACACTTTCTTTGTGTAGTACTTAGAGGTTCCCATTTACTATTCAGTTTTTTATGGCAGTTTTTAACTATACCAGTTCTTCTCTACTCTGGTTTAGTTTATACATCAATATATCTTTTTAATGGGTCTCTCAGTTTCACAGATTTGCAGATTGATAACTTCTTAAAGTAATAAATTAGATGCAGTGCTCAATAACCTAATCCGTAAGTAGCCTGATTATAGTTTTTCAGATTATAGAAACCGCAAAGGGACTTTTAGAAAGCTTCATCTTTTTCTGATTCCTGATTTTATGTTTCAGATGCTAATAATGTTTTTAAAAGTTGTATGAACATTTATCATGATTTACCTTTTTAAGTTTTGAAATGTACAGCACAGTATAGCTCTGACTGGTGGTGTGAACTTGGGAAAGCAGGGCCTAAACATGAAGGGGACTAAAGTCTCCAGCAATAACCTATTTTATTCAGAGTATCAGACAATTTATACTTGAGGGGTCAGAAACGTCACATGAGTAAAGCTTACAGTCACAAGGACAAGCCAGATATGGCCAAAAAAAAAAAAAAATCCATAGACTCATATGAATAGCAACAGCTGAAGTAACCTTACTGCTATCTACTATACCTAGAGGAGCATGAAAAAACATCCTCAGAAAAATTCTGTATTTAAAAGAAATTGAGATCTCAAGACCTGTTTTCTTGGAGTGTTCTCACAAGACCCCAGAATTCTCACACTACTCCATTACTGGATTATGTTCCAACAGTAGTGTACTGTCTAGAATCCCATTTATCTTATGTAAAGGTTCCCTTTCTCATTCCTCCAATCCCTTAGTGTTTGCTTGTTCTTCTGTGAGTTTTACTCTTTCTGACACTTCAAATAAGCAATTTCATGTACTATTTATGTTTTGGTGGTAGGCTTATTTCACTTAGCAACATGTTGTCTTCTAGGTTTACCCCTGTTGCCTCCTGTGGCAGAATTTGTTTTTTGTCAGTGGTCTATGTCTAATTAATCCCCTATGTGTATTAAACTTTTTAAAAAATTTATTTACCTATTTATTAATAGGTGGATATTTTCACCTTCCCCATCCACTAGTGCTGGAATTTAACCCAGCAAGTGCTCATCAAATGCTCTACACTGAGCTACAATCTATGTTGATTTATATCTTGGCTGCTGTGATAACTTTGCAATGAATCTGGGAAAGTAAATTCACTTATCACAGTTTTGTTATGTATAGATAGTTAAATTTTAGTCATGTAAATGTATATATGTCTATACGTGAGTTTGTACTTGTGAGTTAAGTCCAGGTGCTTATGCCAGAGGACCTTGATGGAGGAAGGTCATTGGTTAAATAAAAAGAAACTGCTTGGCCCTCATTGGTTAGAAGATAGGTGGGAGGAGTAAACAGAACAGAACGCTGGGAGGAAGAGGAAGTGAGCTCAGACTCCACAGCTCTCCTCTTGGGAGCAGACGCCTCAGAGAGACGCCATCCTCTCCTCTCCTGGGCAGACACACGCGATGAAGCTCCGACCCAGGATGGACGTAGGCTAGAATCTTTCCAGTAGACCAGTGCTACAGGACCTGAAGTTACAGGTGGTTGAAAGCTGCTTAACATGGGCTCTGGATTGATCTTGGGTTCTTTAGAAAAGCAAGGATATGCTATTAATGAAGAGCCATCTCTGTAACCTGGGTTTCAGTTATTTTAGGAGTTTTATAGTTTTTCATCTCCATGTAGGTCTTTTATCAATTTTGACTTCAATTTTGTACATAGTGAGATTGGAGTCTACTTTCTTTCATACAAGCAGCCAATGTTGTAATTATTGAGGTCATTGTTTTTAACAGTAGTATTCATTTCCATGAATTCCTTCCTTATGCAACTTTTGCTGCATCACATAGGTTTGATGTGCTTTTCTCTAGGTGGTTTCTCATTTTCCCTTCTTCACTGGGTTCTCACTTTCTTTTGGGTACCAATTTCTGAGTTCAGTCTTAAATGTTTAGACTTGTTTGTATCACACATCTGTTCTGTTCTAGAAAATACTCCAAAAGCAGCACTTGGGAAGAATACATGTTGTGTGCTGCTGTTGAGAAGGCTGTGGCATGTGTATGCAAAGTGTTTGGTCTGTAGTAGTGTTTACATTGAAACAGCTTTGATAATGTTAATTCTCGGACCATTTCACAATTCTTAGGGTTTTGATAGGAAAGTAACTCATATATATGTAGCTAAAGAAGCCACAGGAAAATGGTTTTAGAACCCATTAATAGACTTAATTTTTTCATTTAAAAATATTAATAATTTTGAGACAGGATCTCACTGCATAGTTCTGGCTTATCTGGAGCAAATATATAGACCAGGCGGACATTGAAGTCAGATATCTACCTGCCTCTGCCTCCCTAGTGCTGAAAATTAAAGGTGTATCACCATTTTTATATGTTTGTATGATTTTTATGTATTTTATAAAATGTTTTACTTACCCTGTAAAAGATTTTCATACTTTTTCCTAGATAGCTAACTGAGAAGCAAATAGAATGATTCTTAAATTATATTTATGTTTAAGTTGTATTTTTTTTTTCTAGACAGGGTTTCTCTGGTAACAACCTGGCTATCCTGGAACTCTTTTTGGACGAGGCTGGCCTCCAACTCGCAAAGATCTGCCTGCCTCTGCCTCCTATCTGCTGTGATTAAAGGTGTGGGACACCACTGCCCAGCAAAGAGTGATTATTTTTTAAATCATCATACTTTTGATGTTTTTAGATTGATCTGTGTATTCCTGTTATCACCTGGCTTGGTGATTTTGAGAATTAGGCCGTTTATTATGTCTATTACTAGCCCATGTCTTCGTATTGTGTTTAATGAGTAGTATCATAGTTCCTTAATACATTTCCCATTGATAATCTTCTGGATTGTTTCCAGTTTAGCTATTATGGTAAGACCGCTCTTCACATTTCTTTGTGTAGAATACTCCTTCAGGGCATATTTTTCCCATTTTATTTTATTGTAGGTGAAAACTTGGAGGTAAAATTAGGTTTAGTGTATATGAATATTTTTAAGAAATTGCCAGTTTTCCAGAATGTATTGTTTTATGCCTTCACAGGCAATGCTTAGGATTTGAGTTGCAGATTATAGTTTTGTCATAAATTATGCTAATATATGTTGATTTAACATAGCCTTCTCACTGTCGATAACTTTGTTCTGTTCGTTGATTGTCTTCTTTATTAACACTGCCTTGTAGAATCATGATGTTCACCAGAGTTGCTGAAAGTGGATGTGCATGGATAAGTAAAAAGCTGAACAGCACTGTTGTTTTGTATGTAAATTTTTTTGTTTGCCAGGTGGTGGTGGCACACCCCTTTATTCCCAGCACTTGGGAGGCAGAGGTAGGCGAATCTCAGTGAATTCTAGGCCAGCTTGATCTACAAAGCAAATTCCAGGATAGCCAGGATTGTGACACAGAGAAACCCCTGACTCAGAGAAAAGAAAAACAAAACCCTTTGTGTTAAGTCACTTTATGTATTCAGCTTTGAGGTTGTAAAATTGGAGACATGTTAGACGGCTTTTTCTTAAGAAATGTGTAGCTTCTCTACTGTGATATAGATTTGTAGTTGCGATACTTCTATTAAGGAGAAGCAATTAGGTTAGTAATGGAGGGTGCATCTGCATCTGGAAGGAGTTGGGAGCAGTGGGTGAATATATTGCAATTCACTGTAGGAAATTTTCAAAGAATTAATAAAAGTATTATATTCAAAAGAGTAAGATACTATTATCCATTGGCTTTATAAATACTGCTTTAAAATGAAAAAAGTTTTGCAGAGCAAGTTGTACAGGAGAACATTGAATGTGTGGGAGAAGGTGAAAGTGCTGAAGAGTAATAAAGGACACATAGAAGTAGTCATGGCATGCTGTGTATCCTACAGTGTGAAGGTGCTTTATGGTTCTAGTTGGCTGCAATCAAAGCACCACAGTGGTATTCCCTGACTCTTGTGTTAGTGCTATAGTAATAAATTATTTGTGTGTGTGTTAAAGTTCGAAGAAGAGCAATTACCAGTGGATTTTCAAAGATGTTTAATACACAAGGGACAGAATTTAGCATTTTTCACTACAAACATTTGGGGAATAGATTAGAATAAACATTTCATTTCAAGTTAAAGAATTTTACTCTGCTGGCAGTGAAACACTTGAAAATGCAGCTTCTAAATCTGGGAGGAATGTGTATGAGAAGTGTTTTAGCAAGATTGTGCTGGCAGGACTTCTTAAAGCAGGTGATGTATTATAAAATAGTGCTTTAGGAAGAGCAAATGAGATGCAGGAATATGAGTCTAAATAGATACATTATGAAAGCCTAGAAGAGAGAAGGTGACTAAGGAAAACTCACTGTGGAGGTAATAGAGAGAAGCAAGGGGAGAATCAAAGATTTTGCCAGTTTCCAAGTCTCTTTGACTTGGACTATTACACTACTACCTGTGGTACTATAAATAATAACAGTTAAGTGTGGGATCTCATATAGAGGCATAGGGGGAAGAGATGAAAAGCATATAGAGTGTGGCTGACATACAGTGAGGTGATGGTGAGGTACTCAAGAACACATTCAGCAGGAATGTGGAGATGGTTGTTCCACAGTCAACACTGGATTTAAGATTGGGAATGTGGGGCTGATGAAATGGTCCAGTGGGAAAAGGAGCTTGCTACCAAGCCTGATGACTTAAATCATATCCCCAGTGACCCATGTGATGGAAGTAGAGAACCAGCTTCTGTAGTTTGTCCTCTGACCTCTATAAGTGTGCCATAGTGTGCATACAAGGTAAATAAGCAAGTAAAAAATGTTTTGAAAAAAAGGCAGGAAATGCATGATTATAAATTGATAATATGAAAACAAAAATTGTAAAGCAAAATGACCAGCCTGGGATGGAACATAGATTGGCAAAGTGGGATAAGGACGGGTCCTTTCAGCACCTGCCCCAATATCAGAGCAAAAACCCAGAGGACTTCATAAGAAATGGGGGTGGGAAGTATCATTAAAACCTAAATCAGTAAATCTCAGAGAAGGGGAAGATGTGACTGAGGGCTGATGATACAGAAACTAGGGTGGGCAAAATACAGCCTATGGCTAATGGTTTTGCATTGTAAATATACCTTTTGTTTTTTAAACTTAGCTACTTCTTTGTTTACATATTACCTGTGGCTGCTAGCTGCTTTTGTGCTGTGGTAATAGAGTTGAGTGGTTGGTGTAGAGAACACTTAGTTGGTCTCCTGTCATCTAAAATATTTACTATTTGGCTTCAAAGCAAAAGTTTGTTGAAGTCTGTTACAGAGACCTAAGAAATTAAGAATAAGAGGTTAGCTTGCCTCTTTGATGACTAGGTAGAATTCAGGGGTTTTTATGTGTTTTTGTTGTTTTCTGTGAGCAAATATTTGTGGATAGACTTGTGTGTCTGGCATTTGGTTTTGTGATGTGGTCTAGAAATGGGCTAAGTAGCAAGAGATTATTAATATGTAAATGGTTAACAATGAAAGTGGTAAATATAAAATTTTCTTTTGTGTGAATGGAAAGAAATATATGGGAGTTTGAGCGGTAGAAGAAGAGAATTTTCAATACAAGGAAAATATGGAAAAGATTTTATGGCACTCTTGTAGAGAGGCAGTGTGTTGCCATTACAGGAATTAATGGTCTAAGACTTGAATGCAGGGAGTGCATGGGCCTCATTACAGGAAATGAATAGAATTGTTTGTGGAATTGAGTTAAGAATAGTAATTGCTCACACAGCTGTTTTTAAAAAGCAAATGTGTTAGGTAATCAGCAAAAATTCACGAAGATGTACTTGATAGTTATGCAGAAATCGCTGTGTTCCTACAGACCTATGATCCTGATGGGAGCCATAAAAACAAACTAGCTAAAAACCTGTGCATGCAGTTTTCACATTGGTTTAATATTGTAGTTTTTGTTAAAGTTTTATTTTCATCTTTTCTAACCACTGAATCTAAATGTACTTGTGTTTAAGAACAGCAGTGGTATGAAATGATGGGTGTACAGAGCACTATGGTGTGTGCTTGCTGAAAAGAATGTCTACTTGCTACTCTGCTTTCCTCCTAGGCAGAAGTATTGAATTGTGTTGTTAGTTTCTGTTTGTTTCATCTATATTTGTTTCATTTTATCATTTAGTTTTATTTTATTATTAGGCACTGCCTCTGCTCATTTCCCCCTTCCCTTGTACCTTCCCAAGGATGTTGTAATACAACATTAGCGTTTTAGAGACTAGAGACTACTTTGAGTTAATACAGTACAACATCAGGTAAAATGCAGCTGTCTTTCAAACTTTTAGGTCTATTTACCTTGGGGAGGGGTCTATTTGCTGCTTTCTCTCATGCTGTAGTTGTGCTGGCATTACTTCTAAATGCATGCATTGCAGCTCCTAGAAAGATTGTCGGTTTTGTTCTAAGTAGCTATGTGTTTTGCAAACATTAAAAAGAGTGCTGTCTTATCGATACTTTCCCTTTCTTTCCTCTGGTAACATTTTTCATCAGCCTGAAGAACTACTTTTAGTATTTGTTTTGTTTTAACCAATGTTGAATCCTTAATTCTCTTTCATGTGAGAATGTCTTGATTTCATTCATCTTTAGTATTGAAGGATATTTTGATTAAATGTAGAATTTTGGATAAGAGTAGGTACGTTAAAAAATCTTTTTCTGTATCTGCCATGATCCAGTTTTTGAAGGCAAGTAGTGATTTGAATTTTTCCTTTTTAGGTAATATGTCTCTTGCTGACTGTTTCTTGAAATTTTAAAATTTTGGCTGTCAGCTTGATTTTGATGTGGGTGGATAGGACTTTCTTTGCATTTTTACTGTTGGCATTTACCACAGTCTTATTTGGTAGATTTAACCTTTACCCATCTGTGCATTCTCTTTTGCTCATTGTTTCTTCAGGTAAATTTCCCATCTTGTTCTCTTTGTGCTCTCATTATATTCTAATTGATCCTGTATCACAGTGAATTCCTGAGAAAACGTATTGGTAGATTTATTTCATGTGTATATAAAACCTGAAAAAAGTATGAAAAACTGTTGGTATTCAGATGTTTATTAATTTAGAATTGATTGCATCCTTTGAATCTTATATAAAGCAGTATCATTACTTCACAAATAAAAATTGAAGAAACTATTGAAGTAAGACATTCATCGTGTTGTTTATTTAATACAGTTATTTCCAATTAGCTTTTCCTTACAAATCACTTATTGAATCCTCCTGATAGCAGATGGCAGTCCTACAAAGTATGTTATCTTTTGTTTATTTACAGTGGTACTAGGGTTAGATTTGCTGGAATAAAGAACTTCTTTCAGTGTTAGAAATAACTCTGTGGGCAGGGAAGTGTACAGTTTCCTGACTTGTCCTCCTAACCTGACAGATACCTGCTTTCTCTGTGCAGATGCTGATGTATACACATGTCTGTATTGAATTGCCATTTTGACATCTTTGCTGTGAGCTGTCTCCATCTTTTTTTATGTTCTTTTTATTTCCTTCCTTTTTTCATTGTTTTGGAGCTTGGTCTTTGTTGCCAGCAGTCTTGCCTGATACCATCCTTTTCATCTTAGGCAGATCTTTCCTGAGGTTCACCAAAGATTGAAACATAGTGTTAATAATCCTTGTCTTCAGCACCTTCATGGGAAAAGCCAGGTTGTTAGGGCATGGAAAAGTCTCTCTCTTCAAATAGAATATGTTTTCAGGCCTGGTGGCTGTGGCACACACCTTTAATCCCAGCACTCGGGAGGCAGAGGTAAGCGGGTCTCTGTGAGTTCGAGGCAAGCCTGGTCTACAGCGCTAGTTTCATGACAGCTAGGGCTGTTATACAGAGAAACCCTGTCTCAGGGGAAAAAAAAAATCGTTTTCTGCTTTTACTGGTGGATAAAATCCTAAAGAAACCCATAGGTCCATATGCTAGCATGCTAAAGGGGAACGAATGGGATGGGAACTGAGGAATAGGATTTTAGAGAGCATTCAGAGTAAAATATTTATGGTGGAGGCAATGAGATAAATGGGCAAACTGCATTTGAGTTTTTCATCGAAAAGAGAGTAATGCCAGACAGACATTGGACTTGGCCAAAAGTTTGCCTGGTCCTCCAAGAGTTTTATATATTTGATTTCCATCAAATTTCGTTTATTCCTTCTTGAAGCTCCCAATCTTGCAGGAAGCTGCCTGTACATACAGTAATTTCAGATGTATTTTTAGTGACTTGCCTTTTTTCTTTTCTTTTCCTTTTTACTTTTTTTTTGAGATAGGGTCTTGCTTTGTAGCGCTGGCTCACCTGGAATTCACCATGTAGGCCAAGCTAGCCTCAAACTCAAAAAGACACCTCTGCCTCCCAAGTGCTGAAGTGAAGGTGTGTGCCACCACACCCAGCTGTGACTTTTCTTACTAAATGTTTTTACAAGGGAAAAAAAGACCAACTTCTTTCATTCAATCTGCACCATTGCTTTTAGAAACAAGGCCTTAAGTTTAATGATTGTTCTTAAATGTGGTGGTCTTAATGAGGTGTTCCCTATAATCTAGATCATTTGAACACTTACTTGATTCCTGTCTGTGGTGCTGTTTATTCACATGTTTGTTTAAAAGGCTTTGTTGGAGGAATTATGTCACCAAGGAGGTGGTCTTTGAGAGTGTAAAGATTCCTATTTGCTCTCTCAGCTTCCTGCTTAGCATTTAAAGTGTGAGCTCAGCTTGCAATTCCAGCCTTCACGCCCGCTGTGCCACCATCATAAACTCTTATTCATTTTGATTCATAAATTCAAATAAACTCTTCTTTCTGTAAGTTTCATTGGTTATAGTGTTTTACCACAACAATGGAAAAGTAACAGTACAGTACACTTTTATCACAGCAATGGGAAAATAATAGTACACTTACTAGATAGAAATAAAAAATAACAAGCTAGGCACAGTGGCTCATGCCTGTAATCCCAGCACTTAAGAGGCTGAGCTGGGACTTTCATAGTGAGTTTGAATTACACAGCAAGAAAATAAAAGAAAACAAACTGTATGTTATTAAAAGTGGGGCACATGAAATAAATAGTTAGAAGTATATTTTATATAATTGATTCCATTCAGAAAAGCAGACTCTAGGGCATACTTTGTACATATACGAAAGGTTAAAAGAACAAAATGAAAGGAATGCTTCAGTGTTAATGTGAGTTTACTTATTGCTTACCCGTTTTAATTCTGCTGAACAGAAACATAATTATGCTTTTGAAAATCAAATAGTCAAAAATACTTCAATCTTTTAATCATAACTTAGCATTCTCATAACAGTCATTTAGATCTGTGGATTACAGAATTGGTCTAAAGTTGTTGATTTGCTATATAGCTACTAAAAATGGAAAAGTAAAAAATATGGGAATGATTTTTTTAGATATTTAAAAACATTTGCTTTCCCTCTCCATTTTGTTGTAATTCTTGTGCATTTGCTTGTTTTTCACATTTTTATCAGTTTGTTTAATATCCTCATAAAGTTTATCTTCAGGTGTCATTTTGTTTTTGTTGTGGTCGAAGCTTTGGAAGTTTTATCATTGTGGTCATATTTTTGTGTTTGTATAGCCATTGTCTTGAGCAGAAAGGAGTCATTGATAGAAAATGATTACTTTTGTCAGTGCCAGCCACGACCTTTAGTCAGTCTGGCTATGTTGACAATAAAACCACAGAGTTTGGAGTTGAAAACCTAAGCCAGATCCTTATTACTCTGAAATACCCTGTGTGCCTCTTTCCTTGTCCAGTAGCAGTGGTATTAGTGTTTAACTGTTGGCTAAATTGTTTAATAAATTACCATTTTATTAATAAATTAACCTTTGCCCTTTCTTCCATCTTGTGGAAGGAATTTTGTCTTTTGCAAAAAGTTGAGCATTTGGTTTCTATATCTAGCACTGTCTTTTCTGTGTTTTTTAAATAAATATTAAAAATAATATAGAAATCTCATTTATTAATTGTTTGCTATAACTACATTAAGGCAAGTTTTGGTCTTATTTTCCTCATCAGAAGAGGTTTTCCATTTATAATCAATGAGAATATCTTTTGTATACAAATTATATAATTACTTGTAGTTTTATATCATGTTAGTATATTCTGTGAGTTGAATCATAAATCCTATGGTCTACTTTATATTAATGATTTCAAAGAAAATGATTAGAAAGTAGCTTTCAGGTAACACATGGTGCCGGAAAGGTACCAACTATATGCTTTTCCATGATGCATTACATGTGTAGTCTCTCTATTAAATTAAGAATTCAATAGGATTTTTCTAAGAGCAAATAAAACGTGTGTGTGTGTGTGTGTGTGTGTGTGTGTGTATTTTGAAAGCCGGTTTCCTGTAAATTGTGTTTGGCTTATTCTCTATACAGCAGTTCCTCCTTACCTATGGGAATAAATTCCAGACTCCCAGCAGATACCTAAAATTAAAGATTTATCCACTCTTACCCCATACATCTGTATCTATACATAAACATTTTCTTACACCTTTCTTTTCAATACCTTCAGCTGGTTTCTATAAAGACTTGGACATCCACAAATTATCACAGAGGTTGTGACATTTTATGACTGAATACTGCATTTTTACCTGCATCACAGAGGACTTCAAGGAACAGTCTGAGAGGGTTCCTAAACTTAATAGTTTCTAACATCTATGTTTTTCTCATATACAAATGAAAGAAAACCAACATTCTCTTCCATCATAGAAAACAGCTCACAGTGGGCTAGGGAACACATACTGTTCCTAGGAATCAAAGATGAAAAAAACTGGACTTTTAAATTTAGAAAATGTAGAAATAACTAGATTGAATCAGAAAAATACAAATGACTGGATTGAGAGATTTTCCGTTTTTCTAGGACTGAATGTGAAAGTATAGAATCATCAGAAGAGCATGGTAGTGACTAAGTCTTTACCCTTGTAACACAGATCTTCAGTTTGCAGTCACATCGTGGATAAGAGCTTTGAAGAGATTGAAGTGCATTCTCACATCACAATAGTTAGCTCTGTATAGCTAGTATGAGATTTTTCTATCCTCAGTTAAGAATATTTATCTCTAGTCTGATAGAAACAAGTTTATTAAACTGAATGGTTTCTTGGCTAGATTTATTTTTGTTGTAGAGGAGCTGAATTCTTCATATTTTATAGAGAGAAAGTTTGAGAGGAGTAGAAAAATGGAGACACTTAGATTAATCCATCTGAAAGTTTCCAAGGAAATATTTTAATTCTGAAATTTCATGATATATAGGGGAATAATAATGAGAGTATCTGAAGAAACTAACTTGCTATATATTACTGAGGCAGGGAGTGAGGTCAATCAAGTTCCATAATGATGCTCACACCACCATGTGGACTGTACTATTCCAAACATCCTGAGTGTGTTTTTATATTGTCCGCTGTCTTCTTTCCTTAGGTATGGATGAACGTGGAGGAACAACATCGTGGGGCACAAGTGGTCAACCAAGCCCTTCCTATGATTCATCAAGAGTAAGATTTTTAAAGTCTTATTTAAATCTTTATTTAAGTCCTGTGATTCATCTAGAGTTTGTTTTTTAAAAAAAAGTCAATTAACTGAGCTGAATTTCTGGTTATCTTGTATTGCCATGTGGCTGTGGCTTACCAGGTAAAGTTCCATCTGGCGTCTGTTTCTGGCAGAGCTACATGGCCTCTCCCTGCCTCTGCCTCCTTTCTCCCAGCAGTTTACTTTTCTCCGACTATCTATGTTGTAGAAGGAGGCCACTTTTTTTGTCTTGGCCTCCCAGAACGAAAATAATCACACAGAAACTATATTAATTAAATCACTGCTTGGCCCGTTAGCTCTAGCTTCTTATTGGCTAACTCTTACATTTTAATTTAATCCATCTCCATTATCATGGGGTCATGGCCGTGATATTGATTGTTATTTGGAGGGAAAGAGGTGCTGACTGACTCTATTAACATAGTGGTATCAGTGCCCAAGAAAGAGCTATGTTATGAGGTGAGGTACCTTGTCAATTGTCTCAGGATTTAGACTTTACTATTGATTCCTGGATACATTGTTCTTTCTTTTTAAAATCTTATTTACTTTTATTTTATGTGGGTTGTTGTTTTGCCTGGGAGTTAGTCTGTATGAGAGTATCAGATCTTGGAGTCACAGATGGTTCTGAGCTGTGTGTGGGCCTGGGATTTGAGCTCAGATTCTCTGGGAGAACAATCAGTGGCCTTAACTGCTGAGCCATCTCTCCAGCTCATGGCTACATTATTGTGTCTTGGGAATTTTAAACTTGTAGACATTCAATATTGTCTGCATTCTTAAGAGAGTTTCTGATTCTGAAAAATATATTTTGAGTGTGGAGGTGTGTTTTCTATATTTTTGAAATAGCAGTTTTATATAGCAACAATTTATAATATAGTTTTTATGAATATTCTTAAAATTCCTTCAGAAGCTCAAGTTACTGTCTTAGAATGCATTAAGTGGTTCTTTTGTAGTTTATATTAACTTCACTTTCAAGCTCTCTGGGTTTTTCTACTTGAGTATTAGATGGGATTTTAGGAGAAGAACATGTAACAATGTATTCAAGCACTTTCACCAAATTGATGATTCTGAAGTTTTTTACCTCCAGTGATTGGACTGAAAGTCCTGTTGTTTTTGTTATTTGATCTATAGGTTAGATAGAAGAATTGTCTTTTACTTGTAATGTATTTATTAGCTTATTTTTAATGTAGGTTGTGGTTGAGAAAGTTAAACTGATTCTGTTAATGTCACCCAGCTTCCTATTTAACCCAGGCACATTCCTACACACCCATCTCACTGCTTGTGGTCATCTTCTCCAGAAGTAGGCAAAGTTTCTCCAGCTGAGTTTTTATTATATGTGACCTCTCCAGGTCTTATCAGACCTGAAAAGTAGCCTCATAGTACAGAGGTGGGTAAGTTTCTGGTTGGGTATTAGAGTTACTCACAGGCACCCAGCTAGCAAAGAGATTTTTGTGATGAAGATACTGGAGCAGATATGATACTTAATGGTGATGTTAGAGGGAATGATAGATAGACATATTTAGTATTCTTAGGCTTGAGATATTCTTGGACAGAGCCCTGCTTTTGTGGAAGCCCTTGTGCCCTCTATCTTATCTGTGCACTCTTGATAGTTTGACTATTACTGAAGAACAAACATAAAAATGAAAGGAGTACCATGATATGAAAGACATAGTTTTAAAAAATCTGTCAAAGTTAAAGCACCAGAGATGAGTAAGATTTAAATATTGCGTAGTGAAGACCTATAAAAAGTATAGGCAACATGATTTTATACGTCTTTTTATCTCCTTTAGTGCAAGAAATGTTTTCTCTGTTTAAGGCTGTGCTAGGTGTAAAGGTCAGGAAATTGGATTGTTCTTGTTGACTGCCGTATTATTGATTTGTATCTATCTATCTATCTATCTATCTATCCCCTTCTTACTATCAGTTTTATTCTGGACAGGTTATTTAAATTTACTATACTTCAGTCTTTTGTAAAATGATAGCTACTTCATGAAGTTGTAACAAAGATTAAATGGAATGGTCAGGGTCTGATTTGCACTGTCTTTAGAATTCGCTTTGTAGATGTTTGTGTCTAATCAAACCAGCTACAAATGAATGACTACATTCACAAGAGATGCTCCTTTATAAATCTAATAAATGATAATTATTTACTTACTTAGTAATTAAAATACTTTTTTCTTTTGGATCTGTAAGAAATATAAATAAAATTAATTTCCCTTACAAGTATGCATTTCTTTCTTGGTTTAAAACAGGTCTTTTTTGTCAAATGATGATTTAAAAATATTAAAACAAAACAAAAAATGGGGCCAGAGAGATGGCCCAGTGCTTAACAGTACTGACTTAAATTCCTAGCAACCATATGGTGGCTCACAACTACTTGCAATGAGATCTGGTGCCATCTCCTGGTCTGCAAAGATACATTCAGGCAGAACATTGTATAATAAGTAAATAAATCTAAAGACAAAAACAAAACAACAAAGACAACCAAACAAAAAAATGAGTGTCAGGCAGTGATGATGTTTTCCTTTAATCCCAGCACTTTGGAGGCTGAGGCAGGCGGGTCTCTCTGAGTTTAAGGCCATCCTGGTCTACAGAGCTAGTTCCAGGAAGTCAGAGCCAGACAGAGACATCCTGTCTCAAAAAGCAGTTGTTTGCTAAAGCAATGTTTTATCCATAGAAGGTGTGGTGTGCTGTACTTATTTGTCAAATATAATCAAAATTTCGGGAATCACCAGATATATTAGGTCAATGGAATTTAGTGGTTGATGGAGAAAAGCCCACAATTCCTTAACCCTATACAAAGAACTACAGACAACTAAGGAATACTGAGTGTAGTACAAAAATTCTTTTCCAGGGAAGAGCACCCCAATAGGCCACCCAGTATTAAACAGTCATACCTGAAGAAATACATACACATAATATTATACAAACTGAGCAGGCCGTATTTAGGAATGTATATGTAGATACATATTTGCATATAACAGCAATTAATGAAAAAAAGAGGCCATGCATTTGAAAGAGCAAGAAGGACGATATGTGAGAGTTTAGAGGGAGGAAAGGGAAGGGTGGAAATGATGTAATTATAATTTCAAAACAAAAAAGTTAGAAAGTGAGTGAACAATTTTTTTTTAAAGGAAAGAACAATGATGGAAGACTGGGGTTTACAGTAGATAGTAATCTTAGTAATAGGGAACAGGCCCCCTGTGTTTTTACAGATGCAAATTCCTGATAGAGAAGAACCCAATTCAGGCATTTTATATGAGGTCGGACTTGAAAACTTGTACATATGACCTTAGAGAAGACAACTTTGTTTTAGATTCTTTTTGTCTTCAAAATTATGTAGTTTTACACAGACCTTAAAGGGCTTAGATAAAAATGGATATTATAGCTATGAAATATTTCACTTATTGATACAACAAATAGAAACTATTACTGTTCCCAGTGATTTATCTCAATATCAAATAATTCAGTATGCATTTTCATCATATATTTCCTGAATACAGATTCTGTTTCTGAGATGTGACTGATAGCTGGTTCTGTTTCTCTTACAAGTGACCATGTTGTTTGGTTTTGTCTGTTCTTTTGCACACTGGTACCTAACCTCGCCCAAACTCTACTATGTACCATTAAGGTCTGTACTTCACAGCCTGCATGAGATGCAGAACTCACTTGCTGATATATAGACCAAATACTTTACTGCTTCTTTGTAAAAGTCTATATAGGCTCACTGCTAGCAAACCACTAATAGGAAATTAATTTCTTCATGTCATTACTGACTATGAGGTTTTTTCTTTTTTTAAAGTCATGATTATTTTCCATAACGTGGCTGTTAAGGTGGGTATTTATTTATCTTTCTTGTTATTATTTTTTACAAAGAACTTGAATTATCTTGAACAAAATTTGAGTGCTTCCAAATTTCCCCTAGGTTTTTTCCCTTCTTTTCCTTATTGTGCTTTGCAGAACAAAACAATCATTTGCAAGTTTGCTTTTTTCTTTCCTCATCATTTGCTGTCTCATAGAATTTCCACAACTGAAAAAATGTGTTAGCTATCATTTGCCCCAGTTCTTTTGTTTTCCAGAGGAGAAGCCAGATTTGGAGAGTGTGAGGTTGGTCAGGTAACTCCATTATTCACATGAGGAGGGTTGCACTTAACTCATCAGTCCTTGCCTCTGGCCTGTGACTATATTACACGTTGCCAATGTGTTTTAAGTCCCCTTGCCATAGAAGTTCCTAATTCAAAGAGTAGGCCTAATTTTTCTGTCATACTTTTCAGGGAAAGTAGAAAGTTAGAACAAGAAAGGGGACCTGCAGCTAGTGAAAGAAAATTTGGAACACGATGCTACTTAGCCACCTGGAGATGTGCTTAGTTGGTAGAATACTTTCCTATCTTCTGTGAGGTTCTGGCTTTGGTCCACAGCACCACACTCTTGTGATTACAGCTCTTGGGAAGTAGAGGTTGGAGGTTCAAATGTTCAAGGTCACCTTGAACTATTTAGCAAGCTTGAGCCCCTTTGGAGTGAAAGGAGGGGAGGGGAGAAAGGAGACAGGGTTATTTACGTAGCAAGAGTAGTGTGCAATGAGGCAGAATCATAGAATTAGTTGTTGAATATTCAACTTGATCCAGTTGATAGATGGTACTGTCAATGTCTATTTCTGACACCCCTCACACCTTGCTTTGTGATACTGAATAAGTTAATTTTTTTTACATCTAACTTTTTATCCCTTTTTTCTTCATTGATACAAATGGAATGCACACTAATAATGGCTACATCACCAGCCTTCAAGCTTTTGCCAATAAGTAGAGAGGGGGGAAAGCAGCTGTGTGTTGATGGGTTAGCCTTTAAATAAAGTCCTTCAGTTATCAGTTGTGTGTGACTAAGCACAGAATGATTTCAGGAACTTGTTACTTTTCTTTTTAGGTTGTGAGCCTAGCCTCTAATGGCTGAACAATTTTTCCCAAGAGCCCCAGGGACTTTCTCCTAAGGGATGAGTAGTAGACACATTTTGAGTTCTGTAGTACTTGTTCTGACTTTTGCTTCCTTCTAGCAGTGGGTTCACAGGGAGTTGAGTATTAGCAGTGTTTTGACCACAGAAAGGGGTTATACTGGCTGTAGTTTCGGATTGGCCTGGTTAGGTTTACATGTCATAGCAGAAGCCTTAGTAGTTGCTAATAGAACAGAGAGACTCTCTCTGCTTCTTTTCCTACTGGGAACTCAGTATTATGAGGAAACACCATTGCAAATAAGAATATTAATACAGTCTGTTCCTCAGTACTGGGAATTGAACCCAGGGCTACACACATACTAGGTAAGTGCTCTACCATTGAGCTGTATTCCAGCCTCTTATTTTCAAAATCATTATTTTGGAACTGGAGAGAAAGCTCAATGGTTAAAACACTTGACTGCTATTGCAGGGATCTGAGTTCAGTTCCCAGCAGCCACATTGGGTGGCTCAAAACACCTATAATTTGAGCATCGGGATCTCAGTCTTTTCTGATGCCTGAGAGCACCTAAACATATATGTGTGACATATACTCAGACACATAAACTTATTCTTTTTTATATATATATATATATATAATCTTATTTTGAGGTAGACTGTTTCTTAAAGTTGCCCCTTCTGGCCTTGAACCTATTTGTAGCCCAGAGTTATAATCATCCAGCCTTACCTTCCTGAGTAGCTGGGATTGTAGGGCTGTACCCCAGGCTTCACTTAGTTTTCTTGCCTTTAAGGGTTTTTTCTGGCATGGCCCCCACTTGGAATATTCTGCAATTGGTAAATGCATCAAGTTTTTGAAATGCTCGAGGTAAATAATTGCATATTTAAGAGTTCAGAAAGTATGCTTAGAAATATGCCACATTTGCCTAAACAGTTGCATTTTTTGAAAAATACTTTTAACTCTTTTAGGTAGTAAGATGGGAGTTATAATTAGGTAGCCAATAATTTCAAAATAATTTTATTGCTCACTCTAAATATTTATCACAATAATTTTATTGGTTAGGAAAGATATAATTGAGAGAAGTGTTAACTAGGCTGAACAAGCATTTGTATGAATAGACTAGAAAGAGAAACAACTTTCTTGAAATCTATCTTTACTTAGTAGGTGAATAGTATGAAATAAAGAGGGGTAAGTTTTCACTAGGGAAAATGTAGTCTATACTTTTGGGACTAGACCCAATTTCAAATAGACTCGTTGATAGGGAATGGCCTAGCGCTTTACAAGGACTGGTTTATTGTGGTGTGAAAGGTGGGTCCAGCATGAAATATTGACAAGAAATAGGATGCTCTGGGAAGATTCATTACATAGATCTGCTTAGGATGAAATCACACTTGTTTAGGGCAATAGCCAGACTGCAGAGTAATGGAAAGAAAAGAAAATTCACTAAAGGTGGTAGTAGTATTTGTGGGGCAGCTGGCAGGAGGAGGTGGCTGGGGAAGTGAATCATACAGGCTCTTCCCTGCTACAGAATAATAACCCTGGAATTCAATTATCTGTGGTTTTTAGGATGTGAAAAGTATGCTTTTGTTGTGTTAACTACCTGATGGCTGGATTTTTTTTTTAAAAAAAAAAAAACCTTTTGTGAGAATGAAAAGCTGAAAATAGCTTTTTTTCCTTGTGCCCATTTTTCAGGACTCAGATGGTAAAGCTTAGTGTTAACCATCTTTCCTATAGAACAGAAGATATAGTCTCTAAACTGTTTATTATTTGCTCTTTTTTTATTTTTCTGAGGGGGAAAGGCACAGATTTTATGGTTAGTAGGAAGTTCAAATGCACTAATTAGAAAGGACACACACATTTTGAAATAGTATTTTATGCCTCTTGATCTCAGGTACAAAACAGGAGATGAAGCAGTTAAATAGCAAAGCAAGACAGAAGGGACAGAATTAAAGTAAGTGTTTTCCATGTATTGCATCTATGTTCCCATTAATCTCTGTTTTGTTATGTAACTGCTCCTTCAGCATGTTTTAGATGTGAAGAAAGCTGTGGGTGAGAAAGTGTATATTTTAAGGTTAGGTTTAAATGAGTCTAGAGAATAATTGTTGTGATTCTTAGTGCTATTCAAGACAGCATCAGCCTGAATTGAATCTATTCTTTCTTAAGAGAAGGTGGATTATGCGATGTATGTAAGCATTTAAATCTCTGCCAGCACAGATTTAAGGTAAAAGAAATCACATAACTTTAAATTGCCTACTATTCAGGTTTTTTTTTTTTTGTTTTGTTTTTTTGTTTTTTGTTTTTTTTTGTTTTTCGAGACAGGGTTTCTCTGTGGTTTTGGAGCCTGTCCTGGAACTAGCTCTTGTAGACCAGGCTGGTCTCAAACTCACAAAGATCTGCCTGCCTCTGCCTCCCAAGGGCTGGGATTAAAGGCATGCGCCACCACCGCCCGGCTTCTACTATTCAGTTTTAAGACAGCCAAAGTTTCTTTCTCCAGTCTGTCAAATCTTAGAGCAAGCCTGTTGAGACATGAAGTCTATATGCCTATACAGTCCGTACTAGGACAGATTGACCTTGACAGTTCTCTCTTAGGTTCTTTAGACTTCACAGCTAATCAGTGGGTGACTGAGGTCTAGCCCATTATACAGTAGCAGAGATCTACTAGATACTAGACTGGCTACTAGACATCTGTTCAGTCTTCCAGAACACCCACTTAGCAAAAGTTACCAGGTAGCACTCGAGTATATTTAATTTTTAATCTTTGATATTCTTTTTTTTAAATTTATTTATTTATTAAGGATTTCTGCCTCGTCCCCACAACCGCTTCCCATTTCCCTCCCCCTCCCCCGATCAAGTCCCCCTCCCTCATCTGCTCGAAGAGCAATCAGGGTTCCCTGACCTGTGGGAAGCCCAAGGACTGCCCACCTCTATCCAGGTCTCTTAAGGTGAGCATCCAAACTGCCTAGGCTCCCACAAAGCCAGTACGTGCAGTAGGATCAAAAACCCACTGCAATTGTTCTTGAATTCTCAGTATTCCTCATTGTCCGCTATGTTCAGCTAGTCCGGATTTATCCCATGCTTTTTCAGACCTAGGCCAGCTGGCCTTGGTGAGATCCCAATAGAACATCCCCATTGTCTTAGTGTGTGGGTGCACCCCTCGTGGTCCTGAGTTCCTTGCTCGTGCTCCGTCTCCTTCTGCTCCTGATTTGGACCTTGAGATTTCTGTCCGGTGCTCCCATGTGGGTCTCTGTCTCTGTCTCCTTTCATCGCCTGATGAAGGTTAATATTCCTGAGGATGCCTATGTGTTTGTCTTTGGATTCACCTTCCTATTTAGCTTCTCTAGGAACATGAATTATAAGCTCAATGTCCTTTATTTATGGCTAGAAACCAAATATGAGTGAGTACATCCCATGTTCCTCTTTTTGGGTCTGGCTTACCTCACTCAGGATAGTGTTTTCTATTTCCATCCATTTGTATGCAAAATTCAAGAAGTCCTTGTTTTTTACTGCTGAGTAATACTCTAATATGTATATATTCCATACTTTCTTCATCCATTCTTCCGTTGAAGGGCATCTAGGTTGTTTCCAGGTTCTGGCTATTACAAACAATGCTGCCATGAACATAGTTGAGCATATACTTTTGTTGTATGATAGGGCCTCTCTTGGGTATATTCCCAAGAGTGGTATTGCTGGATCCAGGGGTAGGTTGATCCCGAATTTCCTGAGAAACCGAAACACTGATTTCCAAAGTGGTTGCACAAGTTTGCATTCCCACCAGCAATGGATGAGTGTGCCCCTTACTCCACAGCCTCTCCAGCAAAGGCTATCATTGGTGTTTTTTATTTTAGCCATTCTGACAGGTGTAAGGTGGTATCTTAAAGTTGTCTTGATTTGCATTTCCCTGATCGCTAAGGAAGTTGAGCATGACCTTAAGTGTCTTTTGGCCATTTGAACTTCTTCTGTTGAGAATTCTCTGTTCAGATCAGTGCCCCATTTTATTATTGGGTTGATTAGCCTTTTACGGTCTAGTTTCTTGAGTTCTTTATATATTTTGGAGATCAAACCTTTGTCAGTTGCAGGGTTGGTGAAGATCTTCTCCCAGTCAGTGGGTTGTCTTTTTGTCTTAGTGACAGTGTCCTTTGCTTTACAGAAGCTTCTCAGCCTCAGGAAGTCCCATTTATTCAATGATGCCCTTAGTGTCTGTGCTGCTGGGGTTATACATAGGAAGTGGTCTCCTGTGCCCATGTGCTGTAGAGTACTTCCCACTTTCTCTTCTATCAGGTTCAGTGTGTTCGGACTGATATTGAGGTCTTTAATCCATTTGGATTTGAGTTTTGTGCATGGTGATAGATATGGATCTATTTTCATTCTTCTACAGATTGACATCCAGTTTTGCCAGCACCATTTGTTGAAGATGCTCTCTTTTTTCCATTGTATACTTTTAGCTCCTTTATCGAAGATCAGGTGTTCATAGGTTTGTGGATTAATGTCAGGGTCTTCTATTCGATTCCATTGGTCGACTTCTCTGTTTTTATGCCAATACCAAGCTGTTTACAATACTGTAGCTCTGTAATAGAGTTTGAAGTCAGGGATGGTAATGCCTCCAGACAATCCTTTATTGTATAAGATTGTTTTGGCTATCCTGGGTTTTTTGTTTTTCCATATAAAGTTGATTATTGTCTTCTCCAGATCTGTGAAGAATTTTGATGGGATTTTGATGGGGATTGCATTGAATCTATAGATTGCTTTTGGTAGAATTGCCATTTTTACTATGTTGATCCTCCCAATCCAAGAGCAAGGGAGGTCTTTCCATTTTCTGGTGTCTTCTTCAATTTTTTTCTTCAAGGACTTATAGTTCTTGTCAAGTAGATCTTTCACTTCCTTGGTCAGGGTTACCCCAAGGTATTTTATGCTATTTGTGGCTATCGTGAAAGGTGATGCTTCTCTGATTTCCCTCTCTGCTTCCTTATCCTTAGTGTATAGGAAGGCAACTGATTTTTTGGAGTTGATCTTGTATCCTGCCACATTACTAAAGGTGTTTATCAGCTATAGGAGTTCTTTGGTAGAATTTTTGGGGTCGCTTATGTACACTATCATATCATCTGCAAATAACGAAAGCTTAACTTCTTCCTTTCCAATACGAATCCCCTTGATCTCCTTATGTTGTCTTATTGCTATTGCTAGAATTTCAAGCACTATATTGAAGAGGTATGGAGAGAGTGGACTTCCTTGTCGTGTTCCTGATTTTAGTGGGATGGCTTTGAGTTTTTCTCCGTTTAATTTAATGTTAGCTGTTGGCTTGCTGTAAATAGCTTTTATTATATTTAGGTAGGACCCTTGTATCCCTATTCTCTCCAAGACCTTTATCATAAAGGGGTGTTGAATTTTGTCGAATGCTTTTTCAGCATCTAGTGAAATGATCATATGGTTTTTTTCTTTCAGTTTATTTATATGGTGGATTACATTGATAGATTTGCGTATGTTGAACCAGCCCTGCATCTCTGGGATGAAGCCTACTTGATCATAATGGATAATTTTTCTTATGTGTTCTTGGATTCGGTTTGCCAGTATTTTATTGAAAATTTTTGCGTCGATGTTCATGAGTGAGATCGGTCTGTAATTCTCTTTCTTGGTTGGGTCTTTTTGTGGTTTTGGTATCAGGGTAACTGTAGCTTCATAAAAGGAATTTGGCAATGACTCTTCTGATTCTATATTGTGAAATACATTAAGGAGTATAGGTATTAGTTCTTCTTGGAAGTTCTGGTAGAATTCTGCATTGAAACCATCTGGTCCTGGGCTTTTTTTCGAAGGGAGATTTTTGATAACCATTTCTAATTCTTCGCGAGAAACCGGTCTATTTAGCTCATTCACCTGGTCTTGGTTTAGCTTTGGTATATGGTACTTATTTAAAAAAATGTCCATTTCTTTTGTATTTTCCAGTTTTGTGGCATACAGGCTTTTGTAGTAAGATCTAATGATTCTCTGAATTTTCTCTGTGTCTGTGGTTATGTCCCCCTTTTCATTTCTGATCTTATTTATTTGCGTGTTCTCTCTCTGTCGTTTAATTAGTTTGGATAGGGGTTTGTCGATCTTGTTGATTTTCTCCAAGAACCAGCTTTTTGTTTCATTGATTCTTTGGACTGTTTTCTGTGTTTCTATTTTGTTGATTTCAGCCCTCCGTTTTATTATTTCCAGTCTTCTACTTCTCCTGGGCGCGTCTGCTTCTTTTTTTTTCTAGAGCTTTCAGGTGTGTTGTTAATTCCCCAATGTATGCATTCTCCGTTTTCTTTAAGTGGGCACTTAGTGCTATGAACTTTCCTCTTAGCACTGCTTTCATTGTGTCCCATAGGTTTGAGTATGTTGTCCCTTTATTTTCATTAAATTCAAGGAAGACTTTAATTTCTTTCTTGATTTCTTCCTTGACCCAGGTGTGGTTCAGTAGTTGACTGTTCAGTTTCCATGAGTTTGTCGGTTTTTTGGGGGCAGCGTGGTTGTTGCCTTCTAACTTTAATCCGTGATGATCTGATAAGACACAGGTGGACACTGATATTTTTTTGTATCTGTGGAGGTTTCCTTTGTTTCCGAGTATGTGGTCAATTTTTGAGAAGGTTCCATGAGCTGCAGAGAAGAAGGTATATTCTTTCCTATTTGGGTGGAATGTTCTATAGATGTCTGTTAAGTCCATTTGCTTCATTACCTCCAATAATTCTCTTAATTCTCTATTAGGTTTCTGTCTGATTGACCTGTCCCTTGGAGAGAGAGGTGTGTTGAAGTCTCCTACTACTAGTGTGTGTGGTTTGATGTCTGCCTTGAGTTCTAGTAATATTTCTTTTACATAAGTAGATGCTTTTATATTGGGGGCGTATATATTCAGGATTGAGACGTCCTCCTGATGAATTGTTCCTGTTATGAGTATAAAGTGACCGTCTCGGTCTCTTCTGATTGATTTTAGTTTGAAGTCAGTTTTGTTAGAAATTAGTATGGCCACACCTGCTTTTTTCTTAGGACCATTTGCTTGAAAGACCTTTTCCCAACCCTTTACTCTGAGTAGGTGCCTGTCTTTGTGGTTGAGATGTGTTTCTTGCAAACAGCAGAATGTTGGATCCTGTTTTCGTATCCAATCTTTTAGCCTGTGCCTTTTTATAGGTGAATTGAGCCCATTAATATTAAGTGATATTAATGACCAGTGGTTGTTTACTCCGGTTATTCTTATTGCTTTTGGTAGTAGAGATTGTGTGTCTCCCTTCTTTGAGATGTGCTCGTGAAGGGTCATTAGATGCCTGGGTTATTGTAGGCAGTGTTGGCAGTGTTGGATTCCTTGGGTTGCGATTTTCCTTCTATTACTTTCTGTAGGGCTGGATTTGTGGCTACTTATTGTTTAAATTTGTTCTTATCCTGGAATGTCTTGTTTTCTCCATTGATAATGAACGATAGCTTGGCTGGGTATAGTAGTTTGGGTTTGCCTCCATGGTCTCTTAGCTTCTGCAGAACCTCTATCCAGGACCTTCTGGCTTTCATAGTTTCCATCGAGAAGTCAGGTGTAAGTCTGATCGGTTTACCTTTATAAGTTACTTGCCCTTTTTCTTTTGCAGCTCTTAATATTCTTTCTTTAACCTGTATATTTTGTGTTTTGATTATTATATGGCGAGGAGATGTTTTTCTTTGATCCAGTCTGTTTGGTGTTCTGTATGCTTCTTGAATATTTAAATGAATATCTTTCTTTAAGTTGGGAAAGTTTTCTTCCATAATTTTGTTGAAAATATTTTCTGGGCCTTTGAGCTGTGACTCTTCTCCTTCTTCTATTCCTATTATTCTTAGGTTTGGTTTTTTTCATTGTGTCCCATAGTTCCTGAATGTTTTGTGTTGAGAATTTGTTGGCTTTGCTGTTTTCTTTGATCTGTTCGTTTATTTTCTCTATGGTGTCCTCAGCATCTGAGATTCTTTCTTCTAGCTCTTGTATTCTATTGATTATGCTTGTTTCTGTAGACTCTGCTCGTTGGCCTAGATTTTCCATATCCAGCTGGTCCTCAGTTTGTATTTTCTTCTTTGCCTTCATTTCAGTTTTCAATTCTTGAACTGTTTCCATTACCTGTTTGATGGTTTTTTCTTGGTTTCCCAGGGTATCATGTACGTATTTACTCATTTCTTCAAACTTTTTGTTATACTTCTCATCCATTTCTATAAGGGCATTTTTACATGTTGTTTAAGGGACTCTATTATCTTCATAAAGTCGATTTTTTCCACTTCTTCTGTGTTAGGTTGTTCAAATACTTCTGTTGTAAGATCATTGGGTTCTGGTGTTTTCATGTTGTTTTTCGGATTATTGGGTGAATTCTTGCCTTGGCACCTGCCCATCTCCTCCTATTGATCCTATCCAATGTGTCCTTTAAAAACCGGATCAGGTTTCCCTGCTGGCCATGGGCTCCGCTTACAAAATGCCCTCACTCTCTTTCGTGGTTCCTGCTGCAGGCCAAGAACCCTCTCACCCCTCCGAAGGATCTTCAGGACAGGACCAGGCTCCCCTTGTGCCAGTGACCTAGCCAACCAAAGGCCTACCTCTTTGATTCAATTGTAGTAGAGCGATCTGCTCTCCTTATTGCACGCCTGTCCCCCGCCGCTTGGGTCTGCTGCTGCGCCGGTCCCCGAAAGCCTCTTCCTGTATGCGGTGTTGCTCCACCGCGTCTGGCCGCCGCCGTTCCTCCGAGTCTGCCCGCAGCCGCTCCGCCTCTGTGCGTCTCTGATATTCTTTTTTATAATTGTTGAGCTAGATCTTGATAGTAGTCTCTGTAGTATTTCCTGAGTTTAGAGATCTCTTATTTATGAAAAAAACAATGTAGGATAGATTCTAGCTGAATAAATTTTTATAACTAGCTTACTTTTGTTAATAACTAAGGGTTCCCATTTATCACAGTTACTACTTTATAGATTTTGCTTTGATCTTCAGAATATTCGACAAGTAAGCCATTTTAAGATTCTTTTCAATTTGAAGATGAGGGCATCAAAGTTTTGAGTAGGTCTAGTAATGGTAACCAGTCTTGATGACTAACTGGCCCTGTTATTATTCTGACTTGTCAGAGTGTGTAAGAGGCCTTAAAAACCCTTCACATTCTTATCGTCCAGGACTTTAAGGAACAGTACTCTAGAAAATTTAAGGTTATGCTACCATCAGCATTTCCTTTTTTTTCTTGTTTCATTTTACTCTTCCTCCTCCACCTTGTTGTTATTATAGTGTCTCTTTCTCTCTCTCTCTCTCTCTCTCCCTCTCTCTCTCTCTCTCTCTCTCTCTCTCTCTCTTCTCTCTCTGTCTGTAGAACAACTGGGGAAGTTTGTTTCATTCTTCCACTATGTGGGTCCTGAGTGTGGAGCTCAGGTCATCAAGCTTAGTGGCAAGCACCTTTACCTACTAACCCATATCATCAGCCTCACTATATTATTTTCTTACAAATAGAGAGAGAGAGAGAGAGAGAGAGAGAGAGAGAGAGAGAGAGAGAAAGATCTTCTTTTCCAGACTGTGAGCTGTTTAAACACAAGGATTGCTTTATTCATTTTGTAGCCTACAATAGTGGACTGTTTAATATGATAGAGATAATATTACACACAATGTATTATGTGCATATAATCCATATGTACTTTAATTTCATTAGTAACTATTAAAATGACATGATAAGACAGATAAAATATACAGGATGTAAGGGATAGGTAAGAAGAAAATGAGAGGAAACATAAAGAGAAGGAAAGAGATTGACAGTGTTGACAAGCATTTATGTTGACGTCTGAGATAGAGATTGGCAGTACACATTGAAAAAAATTAGGACAGGCAGTAAAAGAGAGAATGCACTTGTTCTCTTTAATATTGAGAACTGCCATGTTGATCATACATACACACACACACACACACACACACACACACACACGTTTCAGTTTATGCTGCTATTAGCCCTAATGTTAAAGAGGTACACTTTCCAATCTCTTAGGAAGTACATAAAAATGAAGCAAAAAAAAGGTACTACTGTGAGCAGTAGAATATCAAAGGAAGGCTAGCCTGTTTGTTCTGAAAACTCTGTACTGTGTGCATTCATTCATTTTTGTAACTTCTGAATCTTTCATTGACAAATTAGATAGTACCAATTTTGACTAAATGCCTGAATTAGAAAATATTTTCAAAGAACACAATTACCATTTTACTTGCACTTTAAATCTTACACTCATTCTTTTAATGCAGTGCCCTTAAACTTGTTGACAGTTTGATTGAACTAAGCAGAATACACATGTTCATACAGATCATTTTCTTCTGGTAGTGGATTAGGTTGCAGGTTTTTTTTTTGTACTAGATGAAATTTCTTTTGTGTTTTCATAATCCTGAACTATCTTGCCAGCTCCACACAATATTTTTTAAAATTAAAAGGAAGAGGGAGGGAGAAATGTGCATATGCATGAAGATGTGGAGGGGTGGACAGTGGGTGCTTAGCTCCATCACTCTCTGCCCTATTACCTTGTGTTAGGATCTCTCACTGAATCTGGAGCTAGACTTATGGCCAGCAGCCCTAGGAATCTTGTGTCTCCGGTAGTACTAAGGTTACAGGTGTGCACAGCTACTATTCATGGCTTTGTTTATATGAGTGCTGAAAACTCACTCCTCTTACTCCCCTCCCCTTCCCTGGACAGGTTTTATCTGTGTAGCCCTGGCTGTTCTGGACTTGCACTCTAGACCAGGCTGACCTCGAACTCTGAAATCCATCTGACTCTGCCTCCTGAGATGCCTCCTCAGATGGATATTGGCCATTACCTGGCTCAGGTTCTCTTTTTTAAACATCAAGTGTTCTTATTTACTGAGCTCTTTTCCCCAGCCCCCTAAAAATTAAGATTTAAAATTTTTTTTCAACAATGGGACCAGGATTTATCCTGGGTGCGTGAACTGGTGTTTTGGAACTCATTCTCTAAGTTCATGCTCACTCTTGATACAGCGGGGAGGGCCTTAATCCTGTCTCAACTTTGTATGCCAGACTTTGTTGACTCCACAAGAGAGGCCTTTCCTCCTCTGAGGAGTTGATAGAAGGGTGGAATAGGAAGGATGTAAGGGGGGCAGGAGAAGGGGAGGGAGGGGGAATTGGGGTTGATATGTAAAATGAAACAAAAAATATTTTTTTTTTTTTTGCTAAAAGGTGATAAGCACATACCTATAAAGGTCACAGTTATTCAGGCTGAGATAGGAAAACCACTTGAGCTTAGGAAAAGAAAGACTTTGTTAATCTTTGATTGATTGATTGATATATCAACTGGATTTAGAGTGCTAGGGCTTATGTATAAAAATTTTAAGTGATTATGTGTGGCTTAAATCTGTTAATATTGAAGCAGCTTTGATTAATCATTTTAAGTCTATTTTCTTATTACAGCAAAGACTAACCTTTCTAGGTTTATGCAACATAAAGTGAGCATAAAGTAGGAAGTGATCTTATAGAATACATTTTATTTATTGAGCTGTGCTACTTGCTATTTACTTTGAAATATATAGGTAAATACAGACGTTGAAAATATTTTAATTGCTTTGAGTTTTAACTGGAATTCTTAATTTTCATATATTTATTCATCTGTTATGGAATAATATGACTGAAAATTAGCCTTTTTCTAGAGTCATACCACTTTATAGCCTCAGCAGATCTCAGTGAGTATATCGGCTGTAATGCCTTGTTTTCACACTGCCTAAGAATGGCAGTGAGAAGGGGGTGACAGAAAGAATACTGAGGTATATTGGATCATGGTATGTTAGTTAGTACTTGTACACTGTTTATTTTTAAAATAAAAGTAAACTCCAAGGAATTACTCATCAATGCCATCCTATTTTGTACATCTCTTTGGGTATGGCAGATTGGACTATGATTGTGGTCACCAGTGTATGTTCTTACAGCCATTATCATGTTGAAAATATCATTTTAACTTTTGATTGTCTGACACATGTATCACCAATTCTATTATAGGCAAAAACGAAACCCATTCAGTTTGAAGTTACTGAACAGTGGAAGTCATATGTGCCATCTATAAGCAGTTGTAATGATTCAACAGTTAGTTAACCCTTGGAATATAGCCTTCTGGTTGAATTAATACCTCATTCCACAGAGAAAGTGAAGTCTGTTTCTGCTTCTTTAATGTCTTCTTAAATGCTAAGGTGCACTCAGGAGAATGATAAATTATTCAGTGATACAACCCCAAGAAATGCTGAATGGTCTCAGTCAGGCAGGCACGTTCTGTCTTTGTTGGTTTCTCTTCAGTTTTAATCAGCTTTGCTGTCATAATTTTAAGTTATCAGAGGGCTTATTATCACCTGAAGTTTTAAAAAATTGACTAGAAACACTCCAGATTTGGAGGCAGTGCTGTGTTGTGTGTGGGAACCTGAGAATCAGAATAGTTGTAACCCTCTGAGACTTTTGAAAAGTTTCTTCTGTTCTAGCCTTGCCTTTAAGAAAATGTATTAGATGGTAAGAGAAATATAATAGCTGCCATGAAATATTCTTAACATTATTATTTTATGGTATTTATAATTTCCTTTTCAGGCTTATAGATTTTATGAGCTATTTTGTTATTTTCCCTTTTTTTTTTTACTTTTTTTTTTATTGAGAAAAGGAAGAAAAAAAAAACAAGTTTCCACCTCCTCCCAGCCTCCCATTTCCCTCCCCCTCCTCCCATCCTTCTCCCCCTCCTCCCACTCCTCTCCCCCTCCCTCTCTAGTCCAAAGAGCAGTCAGGGTTCCCTGCCCTGTGGTAAGTCCTAGGTCCTCCCCCCTCTGTCTATATCTAGCTGGCTTTGTGGGAGCCTAGCCAGGTTGGATGTTATTTTCCTTTTTTATATGGTCCAGATTCCATAAGAGTCGATCTTATCATACTAATTTTGTTCTGTATTTGTTCTACATTTAAGAATGGATATATTTCCAGTTTACTTATTGTGAAGAATTTAAAGCATTTTAAGTTCAGCCTGTAATTACCTGCCTTTGTAAGAATGGTAACTAAGGAGGAATAGGTGAAGATAAGCATTTTTCTAATGCATTACAGCTTGGTAGTATGTTTTCTGGGTTTTTTTTTTCTTCATTTTTTTTCCTTTTAATTGTAGTGGGAAGACCCACTTTTATTTTATTTTATTTTTTTTGGAGACAGGATCTTTCTACATAGTTCCTGGAACTTGGTGTTTGTATTTTAATAAATAAAACTTGCCTGAGGATCAGAAAAGTAAAACAGCCATATTGGCCAGCCTTAGAGACCAGGCAGCAATGACACACACCTTTAATCCTATTAGCCATACTAGTTTGTCATAGAAACCAGGTGGTATTGGTGCCCTCTGATAACTTAAAATTATGACACCCTTAATTACAGCTAGAGAAGCTTATAAGATGGAAGAGGCAGCTCTTAGTCTCAGTCTGATTCTGAGGTGTCCTGGAGGCAAGAATCACTATTTTCAGACTGAGGTGGAGGTAAAAGCCAGTGACTGGCTGCTTTGCTTTTCTGATCTTTAAGGTGAACCCCAATGTCTGTCTCTGAGGTTTTTATGAATTGTGCTTTATTTGGGCGCTCAACATGGGGCTTAAACCCACGACCCTGAGATTCCAGTCTCATGCTCTACTGATTGAGCTAGAACTGTCCTTCTGGATGCAATGGGAGCATGTCCAAAGATCTTTCCCTTTGCATGATTTGAGGTCTTAGATGATCTCAGTGATGGTCTGTAGAATATTTATAGCCTTTCTTTTCACTGGAAGCATTGAGAACTTTGAAGACAGTGGGCTAATGTTTGTGTTTGTTTTCAAAAACTTGTTTTCCTTTAAGAGCATAAGGATTTTTTTTAAGTAAATTTTGTTTATTGACTCATTTTTGTGAGTGGAGGGTGTTGGGTTGCTGAGGTTAGCACATGAAAGTTAGAGAATAACTTGCAGTAGTCAATTTTTGTTTTCTGTAATGCGGATTCCAGGGATTGAACTTGGGCCATTAGGCTTGGAGGCAAGTGCTATTAAGTACTGTGAATGACAAATAAGAAGCTCAGTTTGGAGACCCTGTGTAAACCTGTGCATTAATAAGGTAAGTGCTATTGTTCTCCCTTTAACATTGTTGTTCTTTCTCCCCTTAGGGTTTCACAGACAGCCCTCATTACAGTGATCACTTGAATGACAGTCGATTAGGAGCCCATGAAGGCTTGTCTCCAACACCTTTTATGAACTCAAATCTGATAGGTAAGTTTGTGACTCTATGTAAGTGTCTGTGCTCAGAGACCCTTTCTGTTACCATGTCCTACTTAAATATATAAAGTAAAGCTCCCTTGTTGCTAGAGGAATCGAGGTTCTCCTTGCTTACTTCAACTCAAGGAACTAGCATCTGGAATTTGGGGTCTTTCCTTTAGAGCAGTACTAAGAGTGGATAAAGGGAAGTAGCTGTGTTCTCTTAGTTTAGGACATGTCTCTGTGATGTTTTTTTGCCGGTTTTCTGGGCTAGAAAAGCATTCTTTCAAGGACACTTGTGGTTTACTACTGTTTGTTGTATTATAAATATTTATGTATTAGTTAAAAATACGACAGAATAATGACTTCCACAAATTTAACTTACATTGGATCTTTTTTCTTTGGGTACTATTTGATAAGAAATATTTCATTTATACACCATATAGGGTCTGTTTAAGCATGTAGATTCTTATTGAGATATGTAAAAGTTTGTCTGCAAGTGAAGTGAAATTTAAAGGGTGTGATTTCTTACCTACACCTGATCTTTATGTTTTGTCACCACTTTTCTTGTTGATCATCCTTTCTGTCTCTTCCTGTCACATGCAGAGTACTTTCTTAAGTGATAATTTGAATTTGTCCAGTTTGTTTTATGCCGGTCAAACCTCTTGGTTTGGTTATCACTCCTTTTTAAAAGGCAGTATTTAACCTTCTTAGAAAAACTGTTTGAAAAAAAAAAAAAATCTATGCCTTGTAACAGCATTTTTTTTTTTGGTCTTGTTTATGTTGTAGCTGAACACATTCTGAGGGCTTTATGTAATCTCTTGTATTAACTGTCATTGACATCAGATAAATACACATGGTTTGTGTGATGGACATTGATTTCACCATTCTACCTCTAAAGGGTTGGTTACACTGTGATCTTAGAATTGACCTTTTGCGTCACAATCATGTAAATCTAAGTAGGTTACTCCATCCAAAGTGCTGGTGGTCTGTAGATGCTTTGTAAGGGATCTTGCTGTGTGCAGTCTTTGTTTTCTCTTCTTCTCTAGTTTTGAGGAGTGAGAGTCTGATATTCTAGTGTGAATTTTGCCTATGGCAACTGATAGTCTAAAGCCAGAATCATTGAGTGGGACACAAGACCTGTATAAGCAGTAAAACGTGTGCTGAAAACCACTGGCTTTCAACATAAGTGCAAATAAAAGTTATGCTGGTAAGTGGGTTACTCCAGGTAAAACCCATAATTACATTTAAAATAAAACAATAGTTTCATCAAGAAAATTTCTACATTTTTGTTTTAATTTTCTGTTGAATCTTTCATCAAGGTAAAATGTTACTCAGTTTAAAAATTGCTTTTTTATTTTAATTTTTCCCTCAAGCAGCTTTTATTTATACTGTGTGTAACAGGGCAAGTGAAAATTGATGTTAACTGAGGCTGTCATTTTGTTTTTATTATTGTTATTATTATTATTACAAATTTTCCCCTCCTCCCATTTCCCTCCTCCTCCCCCCATTCCCCTTGCCCCATATTCCCCCTCCCCCTCCCCCTCCAGTCCAAAGAGCAGTCAGGGTTCCCTTCCCTGTGGGAAGTCCAATGTCCTCCCCACTCCATCCAGGTCTAGGAAGGTGAACATCCAAACAGGCTAGGTTCAAAACCCAGTGCCATTGTCCTTGGCTTCTCAGTCAGCCCTCCATGTCAGCCATGTTTAGAGAGTCCGGTTTGATCACCTGCTCCATCAGTCCCAGTCCAGCTGGCCTTGGTGAGTTCCCATTAGATGGGCTCCACTGTCACAGTGGATGGGCGCACCCTTCGTGGCCCTGACTTCCTTGCTTATGTTCTCTCTCCTTCTGCTCCTCATTTGGACCTTGGGAGCTCAGTCCAGTGCTCCATTGTGGGTCTCTGTCTCTATCTCCATCCATCACCAGATGAAGAAGGTTCTATGGTGATATGCAAGATATTCATATATCTGAATATATATATATATATATATATATATTCATATATCTGAATATATCTGCATATATATGCAAGTATAGGGCCAGTTCAGGCGCCCTCTCCTCAGCTGCTCAAGGAACAAGCTGGGGACATCTCCTTGGACACCTGGGAACCCCTCCAGAGTCAAGTCTCTTGCCAACTCTCAAATGGCTCCCTTAATTAAGTTATATACTTCCCTGCCCCCATATCCACTCCTCCTTCATCCCAACTGTCCCATTCCCCCAAGCTCTCCCCATCCTCTCCTTCTCACTTCTCTCTCTCCATCTCCCCTTACCCCCGTCCCACCCCTACCCCCAAGCTCTCAATTTTTGCCTGGAAATCTTGTCTACTTCCAATATCCAGGAGGATAACTTACATGTGTTTTTGCGGGGGGGGGGGGGGGGTTCGTCTTCCTATTTAGCTTCTCTGGGATCATGAATTATAGGCTCAGTGTCCTTTATTTATGGCTAGAATCCACTAATGAGTGAGTACATACCATATTCATCTTTTTGGGTCTGGGTTACCTCACTCAGGATAGTGTTCTCTATTTCCATCCATTTGCATGCAAAATTTAAGATGTGATTGTTTTTTACCGCTGAGTAGTACTCTAATGCGTATATATTCCACACTTTCTTTATCCATTCTTCCATTGAGGGGCATCTAGATTGTTTCCAGGTTCTGGCAATTACAAATAATGCTGCTATGAACATAGTTGAACAAATGTTTTTGTAGTATGATAGGGCATTTCTTGGGTATATTAATTCATGGTCCCTCTAGAATGTATTCTTACCTTCAGACTTGCCTATAGAGATGGTGCACACCTCGTGGAATTACATCTTTAGCACAGTTTTCGGCCAAGGTAACTGTTAAAATTGTGAGAGACAAATGAAGTCTCTAGTAGATATATGTTTCAGTCACTTCTGAGCAGCTGTTAACTAAAAAATATTCCCATAATTCAGTTTGAGCTTATATTTCCTCATTTGTGGCCTCTACGAACATACACTTACTGGTTTTTCCCCCCCCCCAAAATTGGAGAATTATTAGAATACCTTTAAAGTTTATCCCTGTTTGGTAAAATCTATATCTAAAGTAAGACTTGTAAACAGACTGATCTTTTTCACTATTCAAATAGGAAAAGAATTTATTGAACTACCTAGTATAATAGTGAGTCCAGTGCAGTAGTTCAGATCATGTTATTCACTATATCTTAAGTGCCTAATTTTAAAGTATTCTTTTTATATTTAAAGGAGAAGGGGAGAAATAATTCTTCAGTCATTAATTAGGATTTGCCAGCCATTGGCATTGTCCGATTTACCCCTCTTTACCATATTCCCCCCCAGTAAAATGATTAGATGAGTACCTCAGTATGGCATCTTAAAAAAGTGATGTACATAGTAGTACTTGTTTTGAATATGAACGTTTCTTAAATTAGTCAGTTTCATAGAGCAGCAGGAAATTCAGCAAGCTGTGATATGCAGTAAATGAACCGTCAAGACACCCAGATATATTGAATGATCATACTAGATGAATTACAAGGGAGTCTCTTTTGCACATGTGTAATAGTGTAGGAGAGTTTGAGGTTTTTGCCTAACAAGCGTTGGTAATGATTTGATAATGAATAATTTACCACAGAAAACAGATTTCTATATTCATTTAGGTATTTTGAAGTATTTTATGTAGGAAGTAAAGCTATGTCAGTGTATCTTTTTATGAATTTCAGAATTATCCTCTTGATTCGTCAGTGTGCAGTAGTGGAATACTTTTTTTTTTTTTTTTTTTTTTTTTTTGGTTTTTCGAGACAGGGTTTCTCTGTGGTTTTGGAGCCTGTCCTGGAACTAGCTCTTGTAGACCAGGCTGGTCTCGAACTCACAGAGATCCGCCTGCCTCTGCCTCCCAAGTACTGGGATTAAAGGCGTGCGCCACCATCGCCCGGCTGGAATACTTTTCTTATGTTTCAAGATAAATGACTATATTCTTTTGGCACATAAGCAATTAGTAGCAAACAGTTCTGCTAAAGCTGTGAACAGAGTCTTGACCATAGCCTTGAGTTGCAGTGATATCATCATACGGTTTTGTCTATTGTAGTATTCAAAGCTTTGGCTTATCATTTCACTCTTGATTCCCTCAATAATTTTCATACAGTTTGTTTTCTGGGGCTAGAAGGAGAACTCAGCAGTAAATTGCAGAGCACCTGAGTTTGGTTCCTGTCATCCATATAGCAGCTCCAGGGGAGCTAACAAACTGCTTTCTCTGGCCTCTGGTCCACATATATGTAGCCAAAACATTCACTCACGTAAAGAACTCTTTAAAAACCCAATCTTGAAAAACAAAAAACAGAAAAAAAGCAGTTGTTTTATTGATTGGTAATATTTTGGGTGAAGAGAGCACCAATGAATTGAACTGAGACGTGGATTATTCCTCAGGTGATGTGGAATGAATATCTGCAGCCCTTTCTTTCTTTCTTTTTTTTTTTTTTTTTTTCGGTTTTTCGAGACAGGGTTTCTCTGTAGCTTTTGGTACCTGTCCCGGAACTAGCTCTTGTAGACCAGGCTGGCCTCGAACTCCCAGAGATCCGCCTGCCTCTGCCTCCCGAGTGCTGGGATTAAAGGCGTGCGCCACCACCGCCCGGCCTGCAGCCCTTTCTTTTCCTCCATGCTCACTTTGCTCATTTAAGAGGACATGTACAAGTGCGTCATAAACAGAAGACAAAGCTTCAGGTCATTTTGAATTTTTCTTTTTTCTAAGACACTTATTTCTCTTCCTCTAGAATTGCTTTGTTAGTATTCTGTGGAAGAGTGACATTAAAATTTGGTAGAATAGGGGCACTGGAGAGTTGAAAACTAGGACCTGTAATCAGCCTTTATGTTTCAGTTAGGGTTTGCTTGGGTTCTTGGATGTATTCAGTAGCTCTTGGGTTTTAAGATTCCATAATGTTGTCCTGGAAAAGACTGAAATTAGCATTATAATTTCTATCTTGCAAATGCTGAAACAGAGTTAGAGGGAAATTACATGTATATTTGAAGCCACAAAGCCAGTAAATGGCAAAACTGAAAGTAAGAAAGCCAGTCTCCCAGTTAACTTAAGCTGCCCATTTATAGAGGTGCTTGTTTTTTCGTTACAGTGCTTCAAGAATTTGACTAGGCCAGCAGTTCCTAGCCATAATTATCTGCATTTTGAACTTGACAAGTAATCATGAACAAAGGTTCCATAGTCAAATAACCTCAGACAGTATTTTCTGTCAGTTCTTTTTTTTTTTTAAGAGGCTCAGCTTGTTCGTTTGTTAAAACTTTCAGAATAACAAGAGCCTATTTTTCCTTGGTTAGCCAACTACATCCAGATTTATATGATGTGTTCAAGACTTTTAATAAATAAAAAAACACCATTAAGCTTTGGAAAACTATAGTTTTCTATAAAACACGTGCCAGAAAGTACTTTCTAGCTGTATAAAGAAAAGTCAAAGCAAAGTAAAGTAGCACAGTGTTTACTGCACAGTGGTGGTACTTACCTTTAACCGGGAGGCAGGAACAGGCAGATCTCTGTGAGTTTGAGTCTAGTCTCATTTACAGAGCGAGTTCCAGAACAGCCAGGGCTGCTCAGAGAAGAAACCCTGTCTCAAAAAAACCAGAAGAAAGAAAAGGTGGCACATTTCCATCAGATTGCTTTGGGTGTTTCTGTAACTCATTCTAGGCATCTTTGTCACTTAGTCCCAGTGCTCCAGTAGTGCAGTGCACTGTTGTCAGGTCTCTACTTTCAGCTGAGAATAGCCATTGTTTTGTTTCATATAAGTAATTAAAATAGATTTTTGTGGGGTTTGGGGAGGAGGGGGTACTTTTTCTATGCATTGGGTATTTCAGAGAACCAACTTTCAAGAAAAACTTTTTGTACAATTGATATTGCTCACACTGAAATTAATAATAAACCCAGAAGTGTTATATAACCTTAATAAATGTAGTATCATCAAAATATTACACTACAACAGAACTCTTACCCTAATGATTTGATACATGTAAAATTTCTTTGCTGGTATAATGAAAATGGAAATAATTTTGTTTAGAGGAATCAGAATGACTTAACATCTGACTTCATAGTGTTTCACAAATGACTCTTTTATGCTTTCTCAGTGTTGATTCACTCCAGAATTTTGAAAGGATATGATCTTAGGACCTGCATTGTCACAATAGCAGCGAGAGTCTGTGCCTAATCCCAGCCCAGTGAATATGAGCTCAAAAACCAAGGCTCTTCTGGGTTCTACCTGTAATAGAGTGAATGGCAGTTGCTGTGGCTATTTGGTTACTGAAGAACAAAAGCTTAAAGGATTTTTGAATTTTTTTAAACAACCTTTGCAAGTTACCTAAATGCATTGAATTGGAGGGAAGCAACTTAGCAAACAGTTGAACATTTTGGCGACCATTTTAATTTGAAAAAGTTATAGGGTAACATTATCAGATCATACCTCTTCCACTATAATGACTCATACTCACTGCTTAGAGTTGTAATGATGATTCCTGAATTATTAAATAAAGGTTATTTAGTATTTTATTGAAAATTGTATTCTAACCTTCAGTTTAATTTTTTTTATTAAATAAATCCCATATTACTGTAGCCATGAACTTGATGTGATCCCTGACACACACTCCTCTTTCCCTATGAAGTAAAAAGATAGATGACCACACACACACACACACACAGCAGAAAGTTGTAAAAATAAATTTTGTTTATATCTGCCTTTTACTTGGTAAGAGACAAGATTTGAAGATTAGGTTGGCTGTAAAGAATTATCTTCCTCTCCTTAAAATTCTACTCTTAGTTAGAAAGCTCCAAAGCAATTGTTAGGTTTTTACCAGCTGCAGGAAGCTGTTTCCACAGGAATTGTGTAAAGGTCTAGGTGAAGCTGTTCTGGGTCCCCAGGGCTAGGTATTTTAGGCAAACAACCTCTTCAAGCCTCTTGAGCTAACCGAAGGGAAAAATAGGGAATGTGTTCTTGAAAATTAAGTTGAGAAAAACACCAGTAAGCTAATGCATAACTTCCCTTGATTGTTTTTTAAGGGTTCTGCTGAGTTTATCAAAACACCTTGGATTTTGGTTAGAAGTATTTATACTTTATACTTTGAATGTATACAAAAAGCTAGTAGTAAATACAAATTTTTGTTTTGGAACAAACAAAGACTAGTTTTTTGGTTGCATCACAATTAATGTGTGCATAACAAGTTGAAGTTAAAACTATTTTTTTATATCATAGGTAGCAATATGGAGGAGTTCTTAGGGTCATGCTTTTTTAAAAAAATTATGAAATCTAAAGCAGAACAAATCAGTCTTTGCTTAAAAAGAGGCTGAACATGAAGTATCCACATCTTGACTTTTTTACTTTGCTTCCGTGTGTCAGTTAATGTGACTGTAGGGTGCATGTGTCTGTTGTGCAGTCACTGATGCATGCAGACTGAGCAGAGGGTCATGCTCCCCCAGTGGGCACTCTTTCTAGGGCATTTGTAACTGTGGCAAGTCTGTAGGGCCAGCGGAGAAAGCTAGAAGGGCTAAGATGTCAGCTGGTATAAAAGCAGTAAGATTCTGTTTTAAGAAAAGATAGGGCCGGGCGATGGTGGCTCACGCCTTTAATCCCAGCACTTGGGAGGCAAAGGCAGGCGGATCTCTGTGAGTTCGAGGCCAGCCTGGTCTAGAAGAGCTAGTTCCAGGACAGGCTCCAAAGCCGCAGAGAAACCCTGTCTCGAAAAACCAAAAAAAAAAAAAAAAAAGAAAAGAAAAGAAAGGGATATTTTGCTTTTAATGAAAAGAATAGTCATTTTAAAGTATTCTATAAGGCAATTTGGTGAATGCACAGTGATGATTTATTGATATTGTAAATAGAGTGATCTTTTAAAATTTGTGATCTTTAATTCTATAATTTTTTTAACTTCAATTGCTTTGTAAGAATATTTGAATTTGTTTCCCTTTTCTTGATAATTAATTTGTTTTTATATTTAGTAACTTAAACCAATGGCATGGTGAGCTATTAAGTAATTAGACAGACTAGTTTAAATCATTTATCATAACCAGTTATTCATATATTATTCATATTTATATTGAGATAAATTCTTAAATATTACTGTGTAGCCTATAGAAACAGAAATTATTCTCACCAACTTCATTTGGCTTTCAATTTTCTAAGAAAATTTTCTAGTGCTTATTTTTTTAATATTTTTAATGGTTTATTTAACTTTTTTTATTTTATGTACATTGGTGTGAAGTGTCAGATCCCCTGGAACTGGAGTTGCAGACAGTTGTGAGCTGCCATGTGGGTGCTGGGAATTGAACCCGGGTCCTCTGGAAGAGCAGTCAGTGCTCTTAACCACTGAGCCATCTCTCTAGCCCCTCCAGTGCTGATTTTTTTGTGATTCAGTATTCTCTGAGATCATTTTCACATCATCATAAGTTAGGGTTACACACAGACATGGTGGTTTCCCATTCAGAGAAAATAAACATGTCTACATTGAACTCTAGAAGTAACATGATAGAATAGCCACCAAACTGTTGATAGAGAAATTCACTCAAGAAAAATAATAGTGAAAATATCTCAACTCTGTAGTAGACCACCTCTGTACATTGGAAATAGTGAAAATCACTTCTGAGTAGTCCAGCAGATTGTAAAGCTACATCTCTCTGAGTGTGCCTTCATGGTAAACAGAAGGGTAATATTTCTAATTAGTGTCTAATAGTATGCTTGAAAGCAATGTTTCCAAGCATTGGTAGTGCACACAGCAGGAAAAAAGTAAGCAGTATAAGTAACCAGTCTCAGTTCAAAACAGTGGTAGTTTTTGTTGAGTGGTTTATGAAGATGTTTTTACTCCACAGAATTCTATTTGCAGATATTTAATATCTGGATAGCCGGAAAGAGGACCATGCTCTTGCTTTGTGCGCATAGGCATGGTCAGGTAGTGTGAAGATGACAAGCATGGAAAAACTGAAAACTAGTTAGTTTCAGGCTAGACTTGCCTCTAGATCTTAGAGATTTGTTGTGAGACTTAGAAAGATGTTTTGGATTAATTGAGAGAGTGTGGTGGCAAGTGCTTTTGGTGGAAGATTCAAGGATTCAAGGATTTCTTACTTTGGCATTTTGTCTGTATGGAGTAGTGGGATAGGTTTGTGGTTTTGCTTATTTTTCTTGAAAAGAATAAAACACTTTGTAAGTAGGAGAGGGCCAAAGAGAAGAATCACCCCAAAGGGCCACATGAACAAGTGGTCACTCCTTTACTTTCCATGCCATAGAAGAATAAAAGTCCTGGGTAATTATAACAGCACACCTGGAGTTTGTAGCTTGTGCTTTCCTAATGGAATTGGAAAGAAAGGAGTTGCACTGATGCTTTCACTCTTCAAAACTGAGAATGAGAATTGTTCTGGAAGTTTCCTGTCCAGAAACACAGGTTTCTGAAATCTAAGGACTCAGCTCTCTAGAGAGGGATAGGGAACCATGGACTGGAAAGTTCTCAGTACCACACTTGCCCTGTGCTCTGGCAATACTTCAGTTTCCTAGTGATCTGACTTTGTAGCCATCTGGGTAACTGCAGTGTAAAAGAACTATGCCTCAACTAGCATTTTTAGGGTCAGACTCTTGAGTTAGCCCTGCTTGCAGGTAGATAGCCCTGCTTTGGCTCATAACTAGGGGAATAATGAACAGGTTTCTATGGAATGCCCACAGCTGTTGTCAAGCTTGGAACTTGATCTCAATAGCTATTTGAATGAAGGAACTGCAGTGAACAGTTTGGCAGTTTGGAGTATAGCAGTTGAGCTTCCATCCTTTCAAAAAGTTCAGGTGGACTTGATTTTCTGAGAAAATAGTGTGGGTAGACAATTCATTTTTTTCCTTAAGATTAATTTGGTGTTGCATAGACTAATATTTCTCTTGTAAAAGTTGAAGTATTACCTGTCTTCACATTTTATTGATTGCTTTCTGTGTACTAAACACTATGGTTAGGAGTGTCAGATGTTATCATCACTGAAATTTCAGTTTATACAAAATAAATTCCTAATGTGTAGTGGTGCACACTTTAATCCCAGTACTCAGTAGATAGAGGCAGATAGCTCTATGTGAGTTTAAGGCCAGCTTGATTTTCATAGCATGTTCTAGATCATCCTGTGCTACATAGTGGGACCCTGTCTCAACAAGAAAAATGATACAGTTCACAGTTTATGTTCTGGTACATTTGTGTCGAGTAAGAAAAGAAAACAAAAAATATAAAATTAGCTAAAAGGGAGTCACAGATCTCTGCATATTAGTATCCTGAGAATTCCATTTTTTTTTTTTTTTTGCCATCCTAATGTCTTGGAAACTTACACCTCAGTTATACCAGTGATTCTTGATTCCTAAGTGTGTCACTTATCACCACAAATTTTTGCCTGCGCAAAATGACATTAGCTTTATTTTCATTAATCAAAAAGATCAGTTTGCCTTTGATATCTGCAACTTCAGATAAATTGCTTGGTAGTAAGTGCTGTTTTATTTGTAATGTGTCTATATCTTCTAGTATAAGCCTGTGATACTGTGTATTTTGTAAATTATCTGGCCCTGTGTGAGTGGCTGTCCTTAATCTTTAAAGAAAGAGTACACTAGGGGAGTATCTGCCTGCTAGATAACACAAACAAGTAAATGTCTCTAGACCTGAAACAATCCTTGACATTGGTAATGACCCTCTCCATAGAAATAGAAGACTTCAGTTATGAACTTATTAAAAACTGTATTTTAACCTATAAGTATTTGTTTTTATGATTTCTCTGAAAGCATATTTATTTCAATAACAAGTGACCATTTTAATGCTATTTAACATGTGGAGATATTCCATGGCTTCTAGTTTATCATTTCATTGGAAGTTTGTTATTGGGGAAGTGGTTGTGGTTGATAACTATCTCAGAGTGTGTCACCCAGTGAAAAGTATTGCACACAGTGATTAAATGTATTGTTGTGTTTTCAAAACAGTTAAAATTTAATTTGAAGCAGTAGGCAGACTTTTCTATCCTGCCAGCCAGCTCCTAAATAACCACTCACACAGTTATTATTAATTATAAATGCTTGGCTTATAGCTTAGGCTTGTTATTAACTAGTTCTTACAACTTAAATTAGCCCATATTTCTTATAGCTCTTTATTAAACCAAAGAGAGCAACACATCTTCACAGTGTATGAAAAGATTGTTCCACAACATGAAGCAATGGTAGGATAAATAGTGTGGCGAGGGTTAATCTTTATAAGTACTTTTAGAAAGCATTACTTCTCTAAACATTGACTAAAACTTGACAGAACACCAATGTTTGCATCTCCTACTTCTTTTCAGATATAAGTATTGGTTTCATAATATAGTTTGGTTGATTTTTTTCTATTGTTTTATATCTTTGATACTTAATGTCATGACTTTGATAAAGTAGGCACTGATAAAGACTTCAAATAAATAGGTATGCTAGAACTTTTTCTTATCATTCTCTGGATGCAAGTGAGTTGTTGTTTTTTTAAATAGTGAGCTAAGATTAATTTGTTGTTTCTGTTTTTTAATGTTTGGAAAGAAAATTGAGGATTAACATGATTCATCCCTTTTTGTTCATTTCTTATTTGACAGCAATTATAGAATATCCCCCAGAATGTCTGATTGATCTTTGATTTAGGCTAATGGTACCTTGCACTTTTATTTTTACATTAAAAATGATTTATTTTTATATTGTGTGTATGGGTATTTTGCCATATATATGTCTGTGCATGACATGTATGCAGTACCCACAGAGGCCAGAAGAGGCTGTCTATCAGGTCTTCTGAAACTGGAATTAGAAATGCCATGTGCTTGCTGGGAATAGAACCTGGGTCCTCTGGAAAAACAGCCAATACTTTTAATTGCTGGGTCAACTCTCCAGTTCTTTGCTTTGAACTTTTAATTTTTTTCTGTTTCTATAGACATAGAGATTATTTTGGGTTCTGTTTACTTCATAAAACAAATAATGTTTTGTCTCCTCCTTAACTGGATGAATTAAAGAAAGCCGAAGGTGAGAATGGTGTTAACAATTATGATGTGGTCACATTGATTGATACTCAACAGTTATAATGCATTTTATTAAATCACTGATGGAGAGCTATAAGAGCAAATGATACCCAGGTGTAATTATAAAGATATTGGTGGCACATATTTGAGTTACTGACCTTGTCCATAACACTGACAATGTTGGCATCTTGAGCCTCATCTATTACAACTATGGAAGTTTATTTGACAACACTCAGAACCTGTTGGAAATGATTTATCAAAAGAAGTAGAGTCTGGTAGAAATTACTTCAAGGAGCAGCCTTGTAGGTAGGATCTTAGATAATACTGTTTTACCTAAATGCAAATTTTGTTTCATTGGTTTACAGTCCAGTGATTGAAATAATAATAATAGTAATAACCTTAATCTTTTATTAAAAATAAAATCAAGTTTTATGAATTCTAGCAGATTTGTTCTTACCTGGAAGGGAATATGTTAGACATTTTGGAATGTAGTATATATGTTGGGAATCTGCAGTAGAGAGCTTGTTATAACAGCACAGATGCTCAGAAGAATGAATTATGTAAGATGAGTGGGTTAGGAAGGTAAAGCTGACTCCTTATAGACCTGTTCAAGTCTCAGATTATCATTTACGTAGTAGTATTTTCCTGTATCAGTTCTACACTGATTATTGTTATAAACTTGCATGTTTATGCTTATGTTTCAGCACTAAGATAATTTGTTATATATTCTGTGGCAAACACTATAAAATTCAAAAGTTAGTTTTAAAATCCAGAACCTTTTTTATTTCAGAAATTTTGGATATTTAGTCTGAATAGGGCTCCTTGGTTTTCTAGTTTCAAATTTTCATGAAACATACCCTGCAATTGAGGTATAGCTACTGTGTACTCAGATTTGCTGTTCGTGTAGACTTGCTTTAGATAGCAGATTTCTTGAGAATAGGATATTTTCACATTACCCCCACCCCACACTCTATTCATTACCTGGTGTACACTGGCTATTTAGTAATTGTTTGTTAAGTTACAGGTAAATTTTGTGATCCCTACCTTTAGTACCATCTGAGAACTTAAAACTATGCATGAGTATATTTGTGCCCACATCTTTTCATTAAATTGCCGACTTCTTGAAGAATATCATTTTATCATATGTATATTATTGTGCCCTATTCTACCTAATGCCAAGAGAAGGGAGTGTGAGACTGCCCCTTTCCTTGAGCCACCCAGGTGAGCTCATAGATATGAGGAGCTGTTAGAGTCTGGAAGAGTGTGATTAGTGATTGGCCTCAGCAAATACCTGTTATTCTACCTTATAAATAATACTGAAAGATAATCTTCAACAGGAGTTCAGTGCATTTCAGTTTTGGAAACTACGAGCAATGGCAAAGTTCTTAAGACCCAGTCTATAGGTGATATGCAGTTTAGAAGCTGTGGTGACATCTCCTAATGAGGTATTCTCAGATAGAGACTTTGACCTTACTGATTGGAGGAGCCAGGCTTCATTACAAGAATACTATTTTTGGTAACTAAATACGAATTAATTACCTTCTGAATTAGAAATTAATAAATTCATTTACAAAGTAGTATTTGCTGTGGTTTGAATGCTATGGTTTGTTTCCTCAAAGATTCTTGTTGAAACTTAATCCTCGATGTAGTAATGTAAAGAACAGCCTCTGAGGGCTGGTTGAGTTATGGGGAGGTACTGCTCTCTATATGGAGTAAACACTCTAGTCTGGGACCTGACATTGAAGGCAACACCTTTTGCCACTATGTTTTTCTACTTTTTAAGTGCAGTTCTCCTCCCCTTCTCTCGTCTCTACCTTCTGTTATGTGAAGCAGTATTCTTTCCAGAAGTTACAGCCATCTTAGAAGCAGAGAGTAACCTTTAGCACACTGTTCCTACCCCTTTGGTCTTGGACTTCCCAGGCTTTGCATGAGAAACTGATTCTTATTATTTATAAATTACCCAGTCTGTGATACATTGTTAGACCTGCACAGATGGAATAAAAAGGTTTTAGTTGTTGTTTTTGAGAGTTGGGGTTAGGATTGAATCCAGGACCTTGTACAGGCTAAGTAAGTACTCTTCTATAAAACTGTATCCTCAGTTCAAGACAGGCCCCCACTTTTGTTAATGCTTGCTTACAAAAAGAAAAAATGTTTATGAATAAAACTACTTTTCCCAGCATGACCTGTGGAGAGTTTCTTGGAGTTTTGCGGAGCAGCTGTAACCTATTAGATTGTCCTCGGTGTGTTTTCATTATATATCCATGGGTAAATTTGGAATAAAACAACTTTTATTCATGCATTGCATATTTAGTCAACATTTACAATCTGAAATATTTAGTATTTCTGCTTCTCATTTCTCTTTCCTGCTATCAGAAATAGAAACAAGCAGACAAACTAAAACAAAAAAAAACAGCCTATGTTTTATAGTGCAGCCCAAATATCACTTGTTTTGTTTTTCCCTCTGAGTAATTTTTCTCTTTTCCGTGGTGTCTTAAAGGCAGTGTGAAATTTGTTTATACCACATAGCTTAAGTCCCATTAATCTTATGTTGAGTAACAGAGAAGAGTTGCTTATTTGATTTACTCAGTCACTATTACAGAATTTTTAGTGTATTTATGGCCAAAACAATAAAGAAAAAAGTGCTTTTCATGATAATGATGGTATGATAGTTGATGCCCGTGTGCCAGATTCAATAAGAAGTGCCTCAGCACTACTTCATTCAGTTCTTACTGCAGCCTTGTTTCATGTATAAAGGAATGAACTTGGGGCCACCACTGGTGGACTTGTCTCAGTAGGTGTTGAGTTGTGAATATGGAGTTAGAACTCATCTGTCCTCGGAGTCCATACTCTTTAAATACAGTTTATCTGCTATTCGTTTTTTCTCTTCAGATAGAAGTACCAAAAGAGCTAGTTCATTCTCACATTGCCATTTCCTGTTTTCACTCATATTAGTGCCCTTGGAAAATCTGAAATAAATTAATTGTGGAATATAATTTGTTAAATGTACATTTAGTAAGCCTCTTGTAAATAAGCTAGTCATAAACTAAGCCTGGTTAAAAAATAAGGTTTATAAATTTGAGGATGTGTTTATGAACTATGGAAAAATGGCTTAATGGAACTTATTTTTAAAACATAAAATGGTTATTTGGGAGAATTTCAAGATTCATAAAAGCAATATTGTTGTATAAATTAAGCAGGCAGCACAGTAACTAAAATGGCTCTAGAGAATGATTTAATGGAAACAGGCAGTAATGCTTGTACTCAGGAGTCTGAAGTATGAGAATTGCTGGTAGTTTGAGACCAGCTTTGGGGACCGTGTGAGATACCTTAAAAAAAAAAACCCTGAAAAAACTTTCCCAAGGGGGTGGGGGAGATTTAAGAACTGTTTATTGGCCTTGTTGGAGTAGGTGTGGAATTCTTGGAGGAAGTGTGTTAGTCACTGGGATGAACTTTTAGGTTTCAAAAGCCCATGCCAGGCCCAGTCTCTCTTTGCCTACTGAATAGGATGAAACGCTCAGCTACTACTCCGGCACCATGAATGCCGCTATGCCCTTACTGTAATGATAATGGGCTAGGTCTCTGAAACACTAAGCAAGCCTCCAATTAAATGTTTTCTTTTATAAATAGTTACCTTCATCATGGTTTCTCTTAATTGCTATAGAATAGTAACAAAGACAGCTAATGAAATGAAGTGAATGTATGGCTGGCTGGCTTTTGAGGTGCTAGGACTGAAACCCAGGGCCTCAAGCATGCTAAGCAAATGCTTTACCACTGAGCTGAAGCCACCTAAGGGAATTCTGGAGTTCAGGAATGCCTGAGGCTTTCAAGTATGTAGTTGGTAGTATTTTTGTTAATGGGCTTTATTTGAAGCTAAAATCATTGCTTAACATTTATTTATTAAAATTTAGGATCTAGAAACAGTCCTGTGGTGAGAATCATTTTTAGTCAACTTCTAATATCTCCCTTCTGATTACAGAACTGTACCTACACAGTTCCCACTAGCTGGTAATGAAAAACACACTATGGATTTAATTTGGAGTCTCCCGTTGACTGGAAGAGAAGCAGGTGTTAGACTCAAAGTGTGGAGCAGAAAGCTTTTATTTACAGCAGGAAAGCTTTTTCATCATGTTTTAAGCTTTTCACATGCTTCTGTCTCTGTTTCTATCTTGTTCCATGTGGGCATGATATTTTAGTTTTCAGTGATTTGATTTTAAAAAAATCAAGAAAATATTAATTAGTAAGTATACCTATAAATAGTACTTGAAATGGTCTGAGACTGAGGAGGTGTGTGTGTGTGATGATTGGGAACTAGCATTCCTAGGGTATCTTTGATTATGTTTGCTTCTCTGGAATCCTTAGCTGTCTGACAGATTTCTAAACTGGATTACTAGTGAGTTTTTCATGGACTGGTTCAGATTGCCATGTTGTTTCTTGGCTTCCTGGGTGTTGGCAGGTGACAGATTTTATTTCCTTGACAAAAATGAAGAAGGCACAAGCAGCTTTGTCCAGAAAGGTAGTCCTTTGTTTTTGCCTCCAACTGCTATGTCTTCAATGTGTTGACAAATCCTGGCTCTCAGAATTATTCAGTTTTTTTCTTCGATTGGTCACAGCATCGTGATTTTATTTATGTTTTGTAGTGGATGTGCATTGCCTTACCAGGAATGAAGTGATTACACAGATTCCACTGGGAACAAGAAAGTGAACTCGTGAGCCTTGGATCAGTGAACCTTTTTAGATCTAAGTATGCAGGGAAACCTAAGAAGCTAAGTGTGATGTGAGGTTCTGTTCTTTCTTGGTGAGATTGTCCAGAAGTCACTGAGGCTGAATACAGTGTTTCTATAAGTTTTATTTTTCTGGTTTTAAAAGTATGACCTAACTAGTTAAGTTACAGCAAACAGCACATGAATTTCTATTGTATTGCTACACTGGACCAACCTGCAGTATAGTGAGTATGGGATTCAGGAAAATACAAAATTATTATATAGTAGCCTTTAAACCCCCAGACAACAAACTAGCTAACAGTTAGCTTCTGATCAACCCTGATGGTAGGCTAAGTTTTAGTCTATTGCTTTTTAAATCATAATTTCTAGGAAGTAAGATGTCTCTTATCAGTGGTGAATTTAATATTTGTGGTGTTTGTAATAAATAACAGAATATTCTGTACTTAAAACTACTTTCCTACAGGATACAGCTTAAAAATTTATTGTATAGCACTTTAGATTAATGCTATGTATATCTGTAATGCGCTATAACTATAAGCTGGTCTTAGATTACATGTTCTATTTAAACAAGGCTAGAGCTGGAGAAAATATATTAAAGCAACTAATAATTCCATTGAGCTTAAGGATAAAATATTATTAATGTTCTTAACTCTGGTTTTTAAAAGCAGGACCTGAATTGTACTTAGTTTTTCTTTAGTGTGATGTCTGCTTTTCATGGAAGTTGTGGCAGAAAGATCAGAAGTTTGAGATCATCCTCACCTGTATAGACAGTTTCAGTTTGAGGTCATAAAACTGTGTGTCAAATAAATAAATAAACAAGCAAAGAATGCTTCCTGTGTTGTCATACTTAATACTGTTATAAGTAAAGTAGTTAATCTCGGCGTTCTTTTCAGGTGTATTGGAAGACCTTTGAGTTTCTACATAGTGTCTAGTGTAGCATGTTCTAATTCAATGTTGCTGGAGAATATTACTCATTTAGTTTAAAAACCAAAATCTCCAAACTGCCTCTAACCTTTATCCACTTACTAGAAAAGTTTGGTTGCTGGAAGTTAGATATATCTCTGATAATGCTAGTGCCCTGGTCAGATTCCATCTTTCTTAACTAATGTACCTTAAACCAGATAGCATCTCCCGGTCTTTATTTGTTATCTGATCATCTGTCTCATATCCCTGTTGAGTCCAAAAGGGCCATATTTGTTCATGTTTAATGGAAGTTTCCCTTGATAAGCACCCCCTCCCCGGTAACCATTATGGAGATTATGGAGAATCTCTGTAATTTTCTTTAATTAAGTTAGTCCAACATTGTAGTCTATTTGGAGGAGATGTGTAGGACTTTTTTATTCTCCCCTCCCCAAACAGGGTTTCTGTGTGTAAAAGTCCTGGATGCCTTGGAACTCACTTTATAGACCAGGCTGGCCTTGAACTCATAGAGATCTGCCTATGTCTGCCTCCCAAGTGCTGGGATTAAAGCCATGTGGCACTATACCTGGCTGTAGGACCTTTTTCTATCTAATGGAAACAAATCAATAAATATATTCTTTCCTACTCTTCTCTCTCCTCTTCTCATTTTTTTCATATACTTATTAAACATTTATAAAATACCTAAAATATGCAAATTCCGATAAACTTTGAGGAGAAAAGAGTGATTAATGAACATTTTCAATGTTTTTTGTTGTTGGTCATCCAGAGTTTCAACAAATGCAACCTGTAAAGGAGGCACTTGCATAAATACTATTGTAGTTTAATGTATGAAATTTTATTTTTCCATAGATTTGCTCTCCTTAAGGTTATCTTACCAGTGCTTCATACAGTGGTTTAAGCAAATTGAACTCCCCTGTTGAGTTTGAGGAGTATTTGTAGTGTGATGAATGAGTAAATATAAGACTGTTCTTAGAAGTAAGGTCAGTTTTCTGCTTATTCAGTGATCATACTGAGTGAAGGAGTAAGAACAGATGTAAAGAACTTCCTGAGTGATGTCTCCCTTGTATTATTCACTGTCCCTGCAGTGATCAATTGATTGGCATAGAAAATTCTGTTTTAATCAGTGTTACCAATTCTTTAGAGAGCCATGTGTTAGGATGGCCTTAAGTTTGTTTGTTTTTTTTGAGACATGTTTTCTCTTTATCTTTTATTTTATTTTTTATATAGGATCTCTCTGTTTAGCACAAGCTTATCTGGTGCATCCTCTTGCTTCTGCTTCCTAAATATTTTGATTAAAGTTCTGTACCACTATAGCTGGTCAGAGGAAATTTTTGTTTGCTTATTTGGAGATTTTTAAATTAAGTACTTTACCTTAACATCAAATTATCTAACTGATATTAGAGCAATTAAATGAGCTTATTAATGTCAGCAGTGTTCTGTTTTCAGAAGAATATAGTGTTCATAGCCAAGCTGCATTGTGTTCTAGAATGATTAGGTTTATTTCTGGGGAACTCTGGAGTTCTGTTGCATTCTGTACAACTCATTTGGTTGTCTTCGGTATATTTTAATTGCTTTTAAATCAACTTCAGATGCAGGTTCTTAGTACATTTTCATTCATATTAGTAGTAGGTAGACTGATGGACTGATGTTTGTAACAGTACTGTACACTTGTAAGCTTGCAGTTGTATTAGCTGCCTGCTGTTTAGGTGTAAAGAAATGGGATAGTTTCATGTAGTCATTAGATTAGAGTCAAAGTCATATTTAACCTGAAGTGTTTGTTCATTTGAGTAAGGAGAAAGGAGATGGAATTTCATGAAGAATTGTCAATGCGCCTTGATCACCTGCATGGTGCTTTACCTTTATTAAATTTGATGGCTCTATAGAAGTACTATTTCTTAAACCTTTGAAACTCAGTTTATTGTATATTTTTGTTCTGTGGTAATTGCCATTACATTTCTCTGCTTCAGTATTTTGAATAATAACTTTTGTTGGTTTTTTTGTTTGTTTGTTTTTTGAAGACTGAGTTTTTTTGTGTAACAATCCTGGTTATCCTGGAACTTGGTATGTAGACCAGGCAATTCTTGAACTCATGGAGATCCACCTGCCTCTGCCTCTCAGTGCTGGGATTAAAGGTGTGCACCATCACCCCCTGGTTTGAATAGTTTTATAGAGATATGATGATACACTAGTATCTTCAGACTTGTGCAATACTGCATACCCCATTCAAGAAGAAATATCATTCCTATTAGATCTCCCTTCTCCCTTCTATTCAGCCCCTGGCAACAGCTCGTCTGTCTGTTTCCATGGATTTGTCTGTTTTGGACATTACATATAAACAAATCATAAAATAAGTATTTTGTGATTAGCTCTTTTCACTTAGCATATTTTCAAGGTTCATCCATGGTGTAGCTTATATCAATACTTAGTTCCTTTGTGATTGAAAAATATTCCCTTATTTGGTTGTACTACATTTTATTTATCTTTCCATTATTTAATTAAGGTTTGTTTTGTTTTACCTTCTGAGGAGTTGATACCAGAGTGAACACTTTTGTCAATGATTTTCCAATTTTCTTGTATATAATCAAGTATCATTTATGAGGTTTATTCTTAGAAATATATCCTTATATATAAACATACAATGTACTTACACAAGCGTTGGTTAATCTAACAATGTGGCCTCTTAATGTATTTTAAAGATGTGGTAAATGGAAGATGAATAAAACTGCTGCCAGTTTAACACTATGGTGTTTAACAGTGCACTTTAAAAATGCAAGTATAAGGAATACACCCAAATATGGTGGCGTGTACCACACCTGTGGTCATAGCACTTAGGAGGCAAAGGTTGAGAAACTTTTGAGCCCAGGAATATAAGAGCTGCACAATGAGACCCCAACCTTAAAGCAAAATTATAGTAAAAATTATATGAACAGGCAACACAGCTGTTACCATTGTTGCGTATAATGAACTTTTCCTAATGGTGTGTGTTGTACTTTTATATCATGGCAGCACAGTATGTATGCTGTTCCAGCATCACATTAAGCATGTGAATATTTCATTCCTTTAAGATATTAAGCTGGTACTTAAGTCCCAGTTGTTGTCTGACTCATCAGTGTGTATCTTATGATTGTACCAAGGACAACTCTATTGAACCAGTTGAGGAACTAGCAGACTTCTCCAAACTCGGTTCAGTTCTTGATTTTTATTTTTTTTGCCAAAACTTGTCTTTAATTTTAGACATCATAGTAAATATGAAGCCCTCACTGAAAACTTGATGTATATTTTTTTTAATGATTAATGATGTTGAACAACATGTCATGCACTTGCTGACTATGTACCTTTTCAATTTGGAGAAATGTCTGCTTGGGACCAATGCTTTAACTCTCTAAATGGAAATGGCAGGTCTGGCCTGTTTTCTTGAGGTCAATGTGATGAGAAAGTATATCTCATGCTTGACATGGTTCTAGCACTTAGAAGAAATTTTTCATTAATTCTTTCCCATTCCATCTTAAATCTCACAAATGAAAAGTCTGAAGTTTAGAGGAAGAAGCCACATAATTCACCAGAGTTCATTGGATAGTTGTGAACACTGGTTGCAAATCTACATTTTTCCAGTTGCTAGTAGATTTTACAATGTTCTTGCCACAACTCTGCCTTTTGCCCATGATGAAACTCTTCTCTGTGAAACTGTTAGTAGTCAGCTTAGTTATACAGCTGTATATATACTTAAAAAAAAAAAAAGCAAACATAGATGATTTAATTCAAAGTTTAATAAAGTCTTTCTTTGGATTGACTTGGAATGTGCTGTACCTAAGTAAACACAAGACTGTCTTTTTCATACAATCTCGCCTCTAAGATAAAATGCCGTTAACAGATGAAAGGCTAAATTTGGATGTATTTCGTAGATGACCACAAGTGCTGTCTCAGCTAAAATGGTTGAAGAGCTCTGTTTCCCAGATGATGGTCACTATTAGGCTAGCCTGCTTTAAGATCTAGTTTATAGTATACAGAATAGCTGACACATTTTTATTGACCATTTGGGCTTTTTGTGGAATCTAAAGACGCAACATCTCTAAATCATGTGCAAATTGACTTTTTCTTATGTGTTGTACTATTGAAAATAGCTATTGAAAATAGAAAGGACAAAATGAATCATTCTAAACAGAAGAGAAACTAATGTTCTTTGGTTGGATTAGTTGGGTATATTGATCAATATGTGTATTTAATTCTTTTTTCTATAAGATAGCCATCAGTTCTGAAGCACTCATGAATTACTGATCTTTTAAAGCAACAGTTGAGATAAGTAATGTCTGCAAATCAAGGTAAGACCATTAGAAATTGTTCTGATTCATGTACTTTCAACTGGAATGTTTTTTATTTAATAGCAAATGATTTTGAAAAATATAGTGCTTGTGATTAGCCACATTTCTAGATATGTCTTACACATTCAGTCTTCAGATGCATGAGCTGTGTCTTTCAAATCAAGAAACCAAAGCTTAGAAAGCTTTAGGTTATTGATTCAAAAGTCACAAAGTTAATGTCACTGAACTAGAATTCTGCTTGATTCTAGAGCTCTACTGTTGTGTCTTTTTTTATGTTCCCTAGAATAGCATTTTGTATTCATACCAGCTAAACAAATGAAAATTCAGTTTTTTATCTCACTTTCCAAAGCATCATTAACAGGCAAATTTTGAAAAATATATTTTGGTGGTCAGACAGGAAATGCCCTCTGGGTATAGCTGTGGATACTGTTGAATCATGCCTTCTGTCTTGCATGAGTCCAGTGACCATTCTTTCTGTTATTTTCCCTTCTCTGGTCAATCAGTTAACCTACAGCATCCTTAGTGTTGTTGCAGTAACTGTAACACAGTACTGCATGGGAAGCAAATCTCTGTGTAAATCATTTCAGAAATTTATTTTCTTGTTATTTTAGAATGATAACATATTACTTCAAATGCTATTATTGTATTTGTGAAACAACGTGACTTTAGTTCAAATATTATTTTTACATATCCTTTTGGTGCTGGGTATTAAATATAGTGTATCCTAAGCACTTCCCCCTACCATTGCACGTCAACTGTCAGCTCCTTACTCATACTAATGTTAAGAGGAAGCAATGTTTTTCCTTTACCTCATGAAAAGAACTAGAAAGTATCCATTCATTTTGCCTAGCTATCTGTGGTAATGCTGAACACGTATCAGTATGCTACTTGTTAGATTTTGGAATTGTCACATTTAGTTGCTGGTAACCTCCCAAATACTTGGAAAACAGCTATACACTGCTATTAGTGTAAGCTGTGCCGGAGCACAGAAGAGGACCATGAATTAGGAGAAACCCTAATGTTCTTTCTAATCACTGGCTTTATCTAGCCTGATAAAATCTACATGATTATAAGCTGTCCTTGACTTAGAATGGTTGATTTACCATTTTTGACTTTGTAAAGGTTCAGTATGCATTCAGAGAAACTGTTTTGAGTTTTGAATTTGGTGTTTTCCTAGGCTAGTGGTAGATACTGACATTACTCTGGTGGAGCTGAGCAGAGGTAGCAAGGTATGAACACATTACCATAACAATTGCTAACCTAAGGATAATGTGTCACCAGGATTTTTTTGTTGACAGATAATACTGTGAGATATACCTTTGTTATAGGCTTTGTGCTAGGTGATTTTTGTCTAGTTATAGGCTAATGTAATATGAATGATTTAAGACAAGCTAAAATATGTTTACTAGACTAGATGTTAAAATGCATTTTATCTACTAATTTTATTTACAATGGGGTTGCCAGAATATAAACTCGTAAATCAGGAGCACCTGTAACAATTAAAGACCTAACATAAAATCTTAACTAATCTGTCTGAAATTTTGTATCATTTTCTAATTCATATCTCTATTTGGAGAGAAGTTAGATTACTTTCAATAAATGGTAAGTAATAATCTACTAGTGAAGTTCTTTTTCCGGTTGTCTCTTTGTGGAGTAATCATTGTATCTTCCTTCTGCTAATCACCAAGACTCCTTTTCCACAAGGATTCTCTGTTAAGTATATTTTATTGTACGCATACATTTTTTCCTTTTGGTCTGCAGAATATATTATCACTATTAGCCTTATGTGGACAAAGTATGGTATTCATATCTTTAAGAAAGTAAATTCACATATGTTTAGAATCCAAATCTCAAATATAAATAACGAGGTTGTTATGGACTGCCTTTATGAGAGATAAAATATCCATGGTATTAGCATAAAAATCACAAGTCAACTTTTAGGGTTGTCAGAAGGTCAGTTTATATTCTTTTACATGTCTGCATGGACCCTGGCATGGTAATTGATGTTCCTAATGGGTTTTAAGCCCCCTGAATTATCAAAGAAATCTGTTAAGAGCAGATGTATATCCAGCCTTGTTCCACCAAGGATTTCATCTGACTTGTTTGCTTTTTAAGGTTGAAACATGTAAATTTTTTTTGCTTTTCTTTTTTAATTAGGTCATCTGTAATGTTATACCATGATTAGCTTATTCAGATTATTTAGTTATCCCAGATATCTCTGCCAGCATACTCTCTGAGTAAAAAAGAACAAACTGGAGCTCTATTCATGCTACCTAACAGACTAAGGAATTCTAAGCTAGTAGAGTTAAAGCAGTGTTTGCTGAAAATTAACCTATTTATCTTCTTATATAATTATGAACTATACAAAGTCACCCCTCAAGCACTAGAACCACATGCAGCAAACAAAGCCCATCAATACACATTTACGGTTTCTTCCTGCTCACCTACTTTTATTTGCAGTTTATTTTTATTTAGATTGTTTTAGAGGGATGCAGAGCTTTTTTATTCCCATACAGAATTACCAACTACCGTTTTATTTTCATTTTCTTTTGTCTTTTATCTCTCCAAGTATACTATTGTTTAACAGTTGCTTTGTGCACAATACCAGCCTTGCATGCCAACTTTAATGTTGCAGAATGAGTCATATAGCCATTGATCTTATCCCAAACAAAATAGACATTTTTAAATAGGAAGAAGTTTTTAGCTTCGGGTTGCTTCAGTTCTGCATACCTTGCCTAGCCTGCCGTGTAAAGTCAGTTGCTTCATTTCAAATAGCACTGTATTAATATGCACAACATGACCATTTTCAGTAGAAGGTTATTAGAATGCTAGTTTGTATCCTCTAGTGAATGAAATGATGTGTGATTATGAAGTCATCAGGCATGGACCAGTAAGACTCCAGAGAGCCTGCCCCCTCCGAGGTCCTCAGGGTGCCATTGATTGGTGGCCATGTGTTTGTGCCCGATAGACTGTGAAATGGTGTGTTGCTACACGGCTGTGTTGCACCTGCGCCCCACCGAGGTGATTGATTGGTTTGGTCATGTGGAATGTTCCCATCTGGTCTGCAGTAATGTGTTTTCTTTCTTTCTTTTTTTTGAACTGCGAATAGCAAGTACTGGCTGGATAGTTATAGCAAACTGTTTCAGGAGCTAAATAATCCTTTTCCTCTGAGCACAAGTCAGATTGTGAAGGAGTTTGTTTTGCTAGCATTGTTTTCTGAATATTAATTCTCCATCAGGTTCTTGCCCCTTTCCATAGGCTGTTACATGCCTCTCTCTCTTAATGGATTTCTCGCTCCTCCTCACACAAGATTAAGATATACTTTATGTATTTCTAATTTGTACAAGCTTAAAGCAGATTCAGGTTTCCTTTGCTGCTTGTTTTTCTGACAATGCTACTTGAGGTGGCTTTCTTTTTTTTTCTTCCCAGAGATGGTTTTTGTGATCGTAATTGGATTATCAAAGTACTGATGTATTTTTAAGCCTTCATTTAACCCCACAAAAGTAGTGCTTTATTTACGAAAGCTACTGATGTTGCAGTTTAAATGTCAAGAAATTATTTATTAGGTTCTTTAAAAAAAAAAAGATTCTATAGCTACGTTGGGCGGTCTTGTTTGATATTTCTTAATCTTAGTCCTTTTTCATAATTGATCTATTCATTCCACCTAATGACTAATTACATATCAGAGCACATCATCAGCCACATTCATCATAGTAGAATGTAATAATCAATGACATTTCAACAAAGGAAAAAATAAATATGCAAATAAGACCTCATTAACATTTGCATGGGTTGTTTGAATAATCACGTTGCTGACAAGGCTGTAATTAACAGAAATTGATGCTGAGTTCAGTATTTGATAGTGTGTTTTCTCAGCGTTTTATTGTTGTCACTGCGGGGGCTGAAATGAAGTTCTGCTCTACTTGTACCTTTCTGGAGTTGATTTGCTGGGCTGTGCCGGGTACCAAAGGCTTCTGGGAGTCCTTGGTTCTCTGTGACCTGCACTTACTGCATATAAAGATACTTTATTTAAATTTTTTTTTTGTTTTAAGTAAAGCTCAGTTGCATTTTAGCAATTATGAAACAAATGTAGGAAGAAAACAAATATGAGAATTCAGATTTTGTTATTTTTCCAGAACTGATTTATCTGAATCAGATTCCATTAAAATTTCAAGGTTTAGGTTTGCACATACCATGGAAAATTGCTGCCATTAAATTTTTTTCCTGTCTGCCCAAGTAGATCACTCTGGAAATGTTGGTGTGCTTGCTGTAATTGAAAATCACTTGCTTAGGCCAACAGCAACAATGACAAAAGCCTAATTATAAAATGTACAGTTTGAGGGTGTGTGTGTGTGTGTGTGGTGATTTTTTTTTTTAAATAGCACTGCTCCCCACATTCCTCCTCCTTTTCCTGTGCTGTTTCCTGTTTTTGTCATGGATATTAACTGAAATGTGCTAAACACAATAAAGCTGTTTATGTCAGTTTTTTGGATGACTGCAAGTGCTGATTATAACAAGTTTAAGGAATTTCCTTTGTTGAATGTGTACCCGTGCCATATGGCTCAACATGGAACATTAACTTGACAGGGATAATGGATTGTGGTGTATGGAGACAATTTTGCCTGCAGCTTTACTATAACTCATTCTGGTTGGGGATCACAAGTTTCTAGTATGGTATGGAGCAAACATCCAGATGGATTTACTTTACATAAAAGAGTTGCGTTTCTTTTTATTTCCTCTCTGTAATTGGAAAAGGGAGGTTTATTTTTAAAGAAGCAAAAATATTAAAATGAATGAAAGATTTAAAAAAAGAAAAGATCCTGGATTTTGTGTAATCTTTTTGTAAAGTGCTTTGAAAGAAGATTATTTCTGTGTATTTAGTGTGGGGGGTTTTAAAATCAGGTTTACATAAGCTTATGACACTATCTTTTGGGGCAGTATCTAAAGTTCCTCCCCTTCATGTTGAATTTCAGGACTGGGAACACGAGAATCAGCGTCTTTTCTGACGTTCTTTAGCAATGGTTTTCCTAAAATGATGTGGGTTTGTAAGTCTTTAGAAATTCTCTTCTTTTTTTATACTGATATTTTTAAAATGCTAACAAAGTTTATTGGTTTTGTTAACAGTAATAGAACAGAATTGCTAACTATTGGCTCCTTGGTTCTTTTCTGTATCCCTATGAGAGTCACTTTAATTTATCTAATGAGAATAGGAAAACCAAAAGCAACTCCAGAAAACAATAAATGTAACCACATGTTAATTACTGGGCTACTAGGAATACTGAGTTTAGGTCAGGGAAAGAAATGCAGAACCTATTCTTCATGGTATGCTCGTCTGCTAAGAAACTGTAAACTTTAGGTGAGATGTAGAACTGACATTATCCATTACACTTCCTATGTGAATTCCATCTTGATGCTATTTGTGTGTGTGTGCTTTCATTTTCAGTGTTGTAGGTTGAACATAGGCTTTTTGTGCTTTAACCAAGTAATCTACTCTGTCAGTGAGCCCCAACCTTGGTTTTTGGAGACAGAACCTTGTGCTCATAATTCTTTTGCTTTAGCTTATTAAGTGCTGAAATTTCAGTTATGTGCCTACATGTATTACTGATTTTGTATCAGAATCTTTTGATACAAAGTTAATCTTCTTCCATTATCTTACTAAACTTTAGCTTTCAAATCACTGCTGTTTTTAAAGTTCTACTTTAAGTTCCTGAGACCTTCTCTGAAGTCAGAGGCCATGCCATAGACACTGGAACCTCGTAGGAAACTGGCCTGTGAGGTGTGTGGAAATCCACACTTTGCCTCTTCTCTTTCTTGTTTTTTGTAGCATTTTTTTTTTTTGGTCTCTTATGAAGTCATAGTGATTTCATAGACTGCAATGCCCTTAGGGCATACTTAGGACATACCTGTAAACATTTACTCATATTTTTTGGATTCAAAGTATAAATCAATCATGGTTTCCTATGTACTACCTCACTAATATATAAAAATACAATACAGAACTGGCCCTCAAAGAAACAGAAACATTTCCAGACATGATTTTTATATTCAGTTCCTTAATTTTATAGAACTTTCTATAGTCCTAGCGTGTCCTCAGCAACACAATAATCTTTGTGGTTTTTAGTGCTTATGTGCATACATTTACATGTGTGCATGTTTGCGTGCATGTGTGTGTGTGTGTTTGCAATGTTTGCGCACATACATAGACCACAGTACATGTATGGTGACCAGAGAACAACTTTATGGTGCCAGTTCTTTTCTTTTTCCTTTTCATGGGTTCCAGGTCATCATTTTTTCACAGTAAGTGCTCTTATCCACTGAGCCATCTTGCTGGCCCATATTTTTTAAATACTGTATTTTTCATAATGTATGACTGAATAATAAGATAATGGTTTTTCTACTGTTATAAAAGTTTGGTACTAAACAAAAGTAGTGGTGCACATCTTTAATCTCTGCACTTGGGAAGCAGAGGCAGGTGGATTTCTGGTCTACAGATCAAGTTCTAGGACACAGAGAAACCCTTTCTTGGGGGAAACAGTTGATAACTTAGATATAAAGGGCTTGTATTGTTTGGAAGTGCAGTGTACAAAATCCTGTGAAAGTTTTTTTTTTTGTTTCTTTGTTTGTGTTTTATTGGCAAAGCTTGTAGTTCTGAGACACTGTTTATCCCATGATATGGAAGTTCTGTCTTAAAGATAATACCATCTGTTCTGATTTTTCTTCCCTTTTTCTGACCTGGCCTTTGTCAGCACTCTCCTTTATAGGCCTTTATCAAAGATAACACAAATGGATAAAGAGAATTTAGAACTTTTCTGTTTTCTTTTTACTTTTAGCATCAGAGTGTTATGAAACTTTTTCTTAAGATTTGGCTTTGCTATCTGTATGTCAGAAGTGAGGCGAATATGATCAAAGAGCAAGGCTTTTCATGGTTGTTGTGACATTGTTTCTCTGCAGTCAGAACTGGCTCTTTAAATCAGATCCAGCAAGGATCTTTCCTTAACTTGGAACCAACCGTCCATTTTCTAACCTTTTCTACCTTAAAAAAGCCTTTGAAAGGTAGTGCAAGCAGGATTGCCTGGGAGTCTACTTTGCACTTGGGCCTCTCTGTTAACCAGGTCTGTTTACATCTGCTTCAGAAGCTTTGTTGTTTTACGTAACTATTTTCACAGCCAGTTGTAGGACAAGGGCATCCATCATCTTCTTTTAGAAATGACTTCCTGTCAAATAATTGATTTACAGACTTCGGATAGAGGACTAGGTAGATTTAGAAAAGAGTGTGGGAGAAGGAAGAGAGGATAGATATGATAATCATAATATATTTTATTCATATGTATAATTGCTTTAAAAAAACTTGAAAAGAAAATAATGGTTTGAAGTTTTTATCTGCATTCATAGAGAAAAATATACTTGTATTCAGAGGATAGATATTTAAAAGACTTTGCTGAGGCTCACTGACAAGGATCAAGTGATGCCATCCAAGAGTGCTTTTTTTAATTTGTTTTCATTGAGTACCTTAGTAATGTTTACTGTAGAAACTGCAGATTCCAGTAAACCAAATGGAGACTGTATACTTTATTCACCCATCATCAAATCACAGCAGTAACAGTCACAGGAACATTTCAGCAGGGCCTGTGTCTTTGAATTCAATCAGCTGTACACTTAAAAATACTCTGAAAATTGTAGTTAAACAATATAACAACTATTTTTATAGTACTTACATATTATTTGGTAATATAAGGAGTCTAGAAATTATTATTTAAATATAGGCCGATGTGGGTCGAGTCTTTGTAAATACTGTACTGAGGTTTATAAGGCACTATATCTTTTGGTTTCCCTGGGTGGTGTTGGAGCCAGGACATAGGGTCACCTGCATAGTAGAAACCAAGTCCCCACAGAAATAGAGCAAGTAGTCTGTCATTTAACTAAAAGCAGTTCATCCCTCCAAAAGTTGAACAAAATTGTCATATTGTTCACCAGTTGTACCTTATACTTGAGTTAAACAGGGCCAGGAATAAACTTACATAGTCTGAAATTCTTGGTATTTTTCATGGCTGTAGTAAAATTGCTCTTCATAAATAACCAAATGATTGAACAAGTATTCACTGATGGTAAATACACATAAAGTGAAACATTCATGCAAAGGAATGTTTGTGTGCCTTACATCTGCTTCAGTATGGAAGGACCTTGTGCTGATTGAACGCGTATGCTTGAAACAAATCAGGTATTACAAGATAGATTCTGTGAAGTTCCATGTGTAAGGATGCTCGTCTCCAGAGAGGTAGGAAGTATAGTGGTTGTTTGGGGATAAGGGCTGAGTTAGAGAAGAAAATTCGGGAGTTATTTGATAGGTAGTTTTTTTTTAGGAAGCAGGCTCTGAGGTTGGTTGTTTAACAGTGTCAAAACTTTTAATTTTTCAAAATGGTTAGGATCCTTGTCATATTTGTGCTGCACATACTGAGAATATTTGATGAAGCAAGGATATTGTAACCAGCAGTTATTTATGTCTTTAATATTTAGTGTATATGCTGTGTATGTGTTGGTATAGGGGCTACTGGCTGTGTTTGGGAATCAGAAGATAACTTTGAGAATTGGTTCTTTCCTTTCACCACCTGGGTTTGAGAGATTGTACTCCAGTTATCAGACTTAAAGGAAAACACCTTTAACTGCTGAACCATCTCTTCAGTACATGAGTATTTGGCAATTGGATCAAGGATGTCTTTAATGTAGGAATAGTTTGAGTGCCAGTTTACCTTTCTTGATTAGTTCTTTGTACTATCTAAAACTCACAGTGGCAAATTACAATTACAGATTAAACAAAACCATAGTCTGTAAAGGCACAGGAGTCTGTAAAGGCACAGGAGTCTGTAAAGGCACAGGAGTCTGTAAAGGCACAGGAGTACCTAAACCCCTGTGGACCAGTTGTGTACTTTTACCACAGCCCATCACCTGACTTCAGAATTTGTCTAGCCATTGGGTGATGCTGTGAGTGTAAGTCCTTGACCTACTCAGCTTACTTTTCATTGACATAACCTTTCTTTTCACATTTACATTTCCTTAGTTTGTTTTTTGTGGTTTTGTAATTATACAGTTAGTGCAGAAGTACAATAGTGCAAAGCAGATTTTGGAGCTTATAAACTTATCTTCTGTGCTTCAGTTAGGGGGTACAGGCATTAAGAAAACAGCTTCTCACCTATGAACTTGGAGTTCCTGTGAAGATAGCTTGCTGTCTTTTCCAGAGAGAACAGAGAGCATCAATGAATCCAGCGGGTTTTTAAGATTCCCTAATATGTACAGTGGTATTTATTGATTCTGACACATAATATTATTCATTATTTTCTCCTAGGAAATGGGTTTGGGAAGTACTCAGTGCCTAACATATGCAGTGGATTCTAAGCTGATACATTTTGAACAGATACAGTGCTGTCTGTTTTGAGTCCTGACACTCAATATCTTTTGTACCTTCTTTGTTGTTGTTGCTATTGTTTTTCGAGACAGGGTTTCTCAGTAGCTATGAAACCAGCCCTGGAACTTACTCTGTAAACCAGGCTGGCCTTGAACTCAACAGAGACTTCCCTGCCTCTGCCTCCAGAGTGCTAGGATTAAAGGCACACGCCACCACCGCCCTGTTCTTTGTACCTTCTTCAGTGGTCTGTCTTATTCATGCAGCATTTTCTGCAAACCTGTCTACTTCCCAACTTTTTCCTGCCTCTTAGGAAGTGCCATATGTAGCCTTTGTCTACCAGCTTTTGCTTTTCGAATTACTTTAAAAATTTTGAACAGTTATACATACCCAGAAACAGCCCTAAACAGAACACATTGTCATAATTTCATGAAGCTTTTTTTCTCTGTTGTTACATGCATTGTGTCATGTTTCCTCGTTTTGCTAACTAGATTGGAGGTAAATTGTTAGCCTTATCAACAGGTAAGCATTTTACATGTACCAAAAAGGAGATCACCAGAGATTATGGAAATCCACGCCAAGATTTGGAAGTAACATTCTTTTAAGACTCACCATCTAGCAATCCTGTGGTATTTTAATCCCCTTTCCCGCTCCTTCTCTTCCCTCCTTTTCTTGCTTCCACACAATTAATCAAAGCTTATTGACAGAAAATGGGGGTTCAACCTGAAGATCAGAAACACTGAACAGCCAGCCACTGGCTCGTGCCTCTACCTCAAGTCCCAAATCGTGATCTTGCCTCCAGGAATCTCAGAATGAGACTGTGTCTGAGAGCTGATGTTCTCCCCTTTTATAATCCTCTCTAGGGCTGGGATTAAAGTGTGCACCGCCTGGTTTCTTTAGGCATGCACTGCCCAGTTTCTGTGGCAATTAGTGGAGCTACTGGGATTAAAGGTGTGTGTGTGTGTTACCATTGCCTGGTCTGTAAGACTGACCAATGTGGCTATTTTACGTTCCCTATACCTCCAGGCTTTATTACACATTTATTGAAATGTTACTACACTTTATTCCTTACTTCCTTTTCTCCCTTTTCTCATGGCTTTTTGAGACAGGGTTTCTTTGTGTAGCCTTGGCTGTCCTGGAACTCGCTCTGTAGGCCAGACTGGCTTTGAAATCACAGATATTCAACTGCCTCTGTTTCCTGAGTGTTGGAATTAAAGGTATGAACCGGTATTTTAATCTTTTATTCAATAAGTATTTGTACATCATGTGTAGTATGTTAAGGACTAGGGCCCGAAAGGGGATAAAGTGGATTGGATAAGTTTTTGTATGCGTATACGGAATGTCTAATACCAGCTGCGTCCATTATTTTGGACTTGCTTATCTCACTGTGATACCTAACTATAACAGCATATATTAGTCATATTTTAAAGACAAATATCTGTCTTGTATATACTACGTTTACACAGTTCAGTGATATGGACTTGTTTTCATTTTAGTTTAGGCATCTGAGGCTGAAGTAATGAATTTACACAGAACTGAACAGTTTACATCCTGACTCTCCATTTTGTGTGGTTCTTCATTGTAATTTAAGTCAGTATTTTGTGACTTCTGACTCCAAGTCCAGTATTTTCCTCTTTGTTCTTCTCTGTACCTATATGTAATGTGTCTGTCTGTGCTGTGCTCAGAAGTGGCTTTTCTCTTTTGTGGGAACTATTCAGCCTGTGGTTATCTCTGCTGGAATGTTTTTTTATGATAAGCTTTTTTTTTTAATGAAAAAAGTCTTTCCCCCTAGAGTTTTCCTATTTCTGCCTAAATAATTTAGATCTCTGTCTATGTCTCTGTCTCTGTCTCTGTCTCTCTCTCTCTCTCTCTCTCTCTCTCTCACACACACACACACACACACACATATATATATATACATATCTAAGGTATTGAAACTGTCAACATCCCCACCACCACCAAATCTTCACTGGTAGATACATCCCATTATTTTTAGATGTTTCTAACATCTTTAATGACTCAGTCACGGCTGATAAAGTTTAGGTTGCTCATAGGTTTTTGGGGTGTGTGTGTGTGTGCTCGCATGCGCTGTGATCCCCAAAAATGCTGTGCTTTCTCAAGATAGAAAGGGGTTGGGGAGTTGTTTAGCCATTAAAGATGCTTACATGTTAGGATCAGTTTTCAGATTCCAGAAGCCACATAAATGCAGGACATGGTGGCCCTCCCGTATTTTCAACCTTAGAAAGTGAAGATTGAAAATCCTCAGAATGAGTGTAGCAACTAACAGTTGATTATATGCAAGGGAGTTGATCAAGTAAGTAAAACATATTACAGCTAGATGGTCGGTATTTTACTTTGAAGAAGAAAATTATAAATATGGAAGAAAGAAAACTAGAAGAACTCCTACAGTGTTGGGTGACAATATTGGTTTGAATTCATAGTTCAAATTGCATGGTAAGAAACAGTAATACAGATACAAATGTGGCTTGTATGTATGTATATATGCCATATGCCACCCACACTCTCTGCTCATTCCTCCGAGCAGTAGAACCCCAGTATCATTCCCTGTTTCTAGATTTTGACTTCTACGTACCAGCACTCATTAGGAACCAGCACTCCTCAGAGAGGCCTAGTTCTAGGGCTATTGCAGAAGAGTACAAGGTGAGTAAGGAGCACCATTTGCTGTGAGGTAAGGGTGTTACTAAAGAATGATGGCAGCTTATTAGAAAGCCGGGGAAGTCACTGTCCTAATTTTCAACCACTTTTTGAGGCAAAATAAGTAATAGTAGCTATAAAGTTATATAATCCCTTGTGTAAAATAGCTAACTCATGTTGATGTAAATTTGGAGCTTTATGGGAAACAGGATTCTTACTTTACTACGAAATACTTTGAAGTTATAATTGGATAAGGTAGTTTTTCAGTTGAGAAGTACTGCAAATACCATCTTGATGCAATGGCTGCTGATAATTCAAATTCATATGCCACCTGACAAAATGAGTGGAGCAGTCACATCACTTGTGACGCACCTCAAATATGCATAGCCTGAGACAGAGCTCCTGACAAATTAAGAGCTGTTGTGGCCTGTGACAGCAAGGACCTAACAGTTAAGAAAGCTAAGAGTCTAAAGAGGATATATACTGTAGAACATACTGCTTCCTAAAGAGTTATCCAGACAGTGCTGATGAAAATAATAAATGTGTAAAGATTAACTAGGTCATTTTGGTCTGTTATGTACATAGTAGGTATTTGAACATAGTAGAATGTAGTCTATAGCTGACTTTAAATAGTCCCAAAAGAAAAACTTCCCTTTAATTGTAACCTTTTTTGTAAATTTAGGACTTTCCAGAATTAAAACAGCATCCAAAAAGATTGTTTAGAACCTGAATGTGGATATCTTTGGGTTTTTAAGATAGATGTTGTGAACTGGAGAAATTAAGAGCCAGCCCACAAACATGATGACTAAGTGCAGATCCCTAGGACCAATAGAAAATCTTCGTGTAGTAGTATGTGGTGGAGGTCACTTTAGCACTTGGAGGTAGGAGGATCTCTGCAGCTCACTGTCTTGCCAATGTAGCTGCTTTGTGACCTCCATATTTCTTTCTGTGTCCTTATCCCAGAAAATAAGATGGAAGGTGATAAGGGAAGATACCTGGCATGAACTTTGGCCTCCATACACATAATACACACATATGTATATAACACACAGACACCATCATTAATTAACAAATTTAATAAAAAACCAACTTTGTATCCTCTTTGTATCTAATCACCTATGTTAGATTCTTCTGCTAGAGCCTAGCAGAATAACAAGAGAAACACAAGTTTACTAATGTGTATCACCACCATGTGTGCATCCAGAGACCAGTAATTCAAAGGGATGACTGGAGCTGACTTTCTGGAGGGAAGAAAAGACACTTAGGGAAGATGACTTTTTTAGTGACAGAATTTATCTGGGTGTGGTGCTGAATCCTGTCTGTGAGAAGAGATTAGGATTTTTTCTATAGAGATTTTTTTTTTGAGAGAATTTGCTTTTAAACAGATAAAAGGATTTTAAGAACTCATACTTTCAGCACAAAATGATTGTGACAGAATATCACTGTATAACCCAGGCTGACCTCAAACACTGAATCCCTGCTTCAACTTCTCAAGTGCTAGGGTTACACGTGTGCATCCTTCCCCAGTAAAATAGAATTCTTATGACCTGCTTTGGTGCTGTATTCCAGTCCACTTTCAATCTGAACAATTGACTATAGTGGTGATGGTGCTCTCAGAATCATGGAATTGTCTGAATGGATAGTTACTGTCAGAGACTAGGTGATAGCTTACATGCTGGGACCAAATCAAACTGAGGTAGTGGCAGTTGTTGGTGAAAAGGAAGGGATGGGATATGAGACATGCCCTAAGGGTTGTCTTTTGGGTATGTAAACATCTAAGTGTAAACTACAGGAGTAAGTGGGTAGTATTTGGTTCAGATAAACTCAGATTCTGGCCAGTGTTATTGGTGTTCCTGAGCTTATTTGCAGATAATGACATAATTCTACTTTATTTTTTAACATATATATTTATTTGAAAAGAGAGGATTTAGCGTGTGCTCTGTGCATTATTGTTTGCCTCACTGATCCGTATGCTTATTCTGTAAACAAATGATGCCAACTACACAGGGAACTGAAACTCTTTACCATAGATGCTCTTTTGGTGTCTGTTTTGTATTGTAATGATGATGTGGCATATCTTTAAGGGATATATTGTGTGTTTTAAAAATTTCCTTCTCTATATTAGGTATAAAACATCAAAATATAAATGATTTAAAAGAAAATAACATTTCTGTAGTATCACCAAAGATAGACTGTTCCTTACTTTTCAACATTCAAAGTTTAGAGATAAGAGATACCACACAATGGAGTTGGATTTTAGCCTGTGTCTGTTTCATTCTGAGTCTATCACTTCTTCATTTGAAAGTCTGACTATTTGTTCAGTGTTTTAACCATGTATCACCCATTCCTCATACTGATATTTCTCTGATTGACAAGGAGATTTGTCACTTCATGTGGACGTATGAACTGGCATGTGAGCATGTGTGTTCTTAAAGCAGTTTGCTGGTCGTTGGAAGCCTGTACATTTGCCCCTGTGAATTGCCCTGTTAGAGGTAGTAAATAGTCAGAACTGGTTAACATGTGACACATAATAGATATGAATTTAAGTCCAGCAGGAGGAGTGTTACAATACAGGGCCAAAAGGAAAAGTACTCAGAAGAAAGGATTTGTTGTCTTTTGCCTCACCCAGTCAGCAATAAGTGGAGTTTGTCTTTGGAACCTCCCTGCCCTAGTGTCTGCAGCCCCTTCTGTCCTGTAAGCAGTTTTTAAGTGCCCCTTCTGGCCATGCTGCACTAAGTGTATCCCAGCTTGTTCCCTCTGTACTTAGCTTTTTCTCCAGTTGTTTTTCCAGTGAATTAGCCTCAGTTTCCCAAGAGTGCCACTACAGAAATGAGCAGTGGGACATGGGGGTACAGTGCAAGGAATCAATACCCCAGTCTTAGTCTTCTGCTCAGCCTCTGCAACCTATGGAAAGCTGGGTCATTTAGTGACCTAAATGATTCTTAGTCACTTCCTTTTCTGTTTTTTTTTTTTTCTTTACCCCTTTTTCTTTGAGACAGGCTCTCTTTATGAGTCCTGGATATCCTGGAACTTGGTGATTAGACCAGGCTGGCCTTAAACACATAGAGATCTGCCTGCCTCTGCCTCCTAGTAGTGGGATTAAAGAGGTGTGCCACCACACCTGGCATAGTAATTTTATTTTCAAAATGAGTTTAGTGAAACTGGTATTAGTTGAAATAATGTATATGTTAAATATGAATTGAATGTGTGCTAAGTACGTATCTATGTAGGCTTCAAAATTTTTGTATTTTAAAAAGTTTCTTGATTATCAAAATGGCAAAATTTTAGTGATTATTTCAGAGATAGGATAAAAAGATTTGGAATAGGGTAGGGCTTACATAGTAAGAAGAGATCAGTTCAGAGATACCTCCCAAAGCTATGAGTATTCTTTAAGTCCACATGCTTGGGGAACTGAGGCAGGAGAACCACAGGCTTAAGGACTGTCTGTGGTGCGGAGTGAGTTGGCCTGGGCAGGTTAATAATGCCCTTTCTTAAAATAGTAAAAAGAGATCTGTGGATATAGCTCAGTTTAGGGTACTTACCTAGCATGTGCGAGACCAGGAATGGGGGTGATGGTAATAGCAGTAGCAGTAGTGACTGATGTGCTTAGACCCCTTCTCTGGCTCCATCCTGTCTGATGTATGGTGTGCACCATGAGGTCACTGAGTTCAGAAGACTGCTTCTCCAGTTTTTGTTTGTTTGTATTTTGGTTTTTTGAGACAGGGTTTCTCTGTATAACAGTTCTGACTTTAATGATCACAAAACATCTAAGAAATTGCAGTTCTAATTTAGATCTTCTGAAATAGCACTGGGATTCTGGTAGTTTCACAAACTTTAGTATGAGTGTTACTCTTTGAAACATGAGAATACCTTTCTGTAATTTCTAAAACTATTTGTAACTTAAAGAATTATTTGTTATTATGGATAATTCTTACATTTATATCCTACACTTGGTATGAATTGTTCTCCCTAAAAGTAAAGTATGAAGCTTTTTGTTGCCCATATGTTACAGTGAAGAAAACCTGTATATAGTGTGACAAAGTTACAGAAAAACGAGTACCAAAGGAGAATGTAGCTGTAGTTTTAGTTTTTCCTTTTCATTCTTAAAGCTTAGTTAGTGTGTCTTACTATTAAATGAAATTTAAATAAAATTCACTACTGAATCTGTAGATTTATTGCATAATATTAATATTACAGAGAACTCTTTTTAAAACCACATACTTATAGCTACTGTACTTATAACGTATTTAATACGCTGGTATTTTAACTTAGTGTTACTAGAGCTGATTATCAAGTTCTCTTAATTTATATGATATTAAAAAAATTTTAAGTGAAAGTTTAGAGCCTAAGTAATACAGAGTTTAATTGAGGAAGAAGTACCAAGACACAAGGGGGCACTGTCCTCCAATAATCTGAATGAATTTTACCTAGCTTTTTGCTCACTGTAAATGTTCTTCTTTCCCAAATTTTGTCTTCTTGATAATCATGTAAGCTAAAATATTGAGTGTTTCTCTAAAGCTACAATATATATAGCTTTTCTAGTTTAAAATCAACCAAGACTATATCAAAATGCTGAATCTTTCTATATACATGAATTTGGGAAAGACAGGTGATTTTTTTAAAAGAGTGGAGGTAGTTAGCATGCTCAGCTGTTGCTGTTTGGGTTTGGGTATGGACCACTGGAGAAGCAGTTGGGTTGCTCTGGGGAAATAGAGTGCCTGTGCTTCCAGAGAGGAGCAGGATAAAGACTGAACTGTTCTGAACTGCAGCTGCATTTTCCATCAAGTACCAAGTTGGTCCTGATGACTGTTTTGTTTTTATTGTCATGGAAACTTGGATCTGTAGATGGATATTCTATTCATCTGGGAAAATAGCAGTTCCTTGCATAAAACATAGGGCCTTCCAGAGCAGTTCCTAAAATAGATATTGTCTGAGTATGATCCAAAAATTTGAGGAAGAGTTGAAGAAAGCAGTTATCTCTGATCAGAATTAACAGGACAATTCTATTAACCTCATTACTTTCTATTAGAAAGTTGAAAAGCATGGCATTTATTTAAAACCAATGTAATTGCATTCCTATATCTAGGCATTTCTTCCTGATACTAAGATCTGTTGGTAATTCTGAGCATATGTACTATGAAGCAAGTGCTCATAATCCCCAAACAACACTTTAACTTCATAGCTTCATCCTGCTTATCTGTTAAAATCTTCCACTCAAATATACTATGTCATTTAAAAGTTGTTTTTTTTTAAGAATCTTTACCCAAAATGAAGAAACGCTACTAGAAATTATTGTTTGGTTTGGGAATAAAAATAAAGGACAAATTTAACAGTGAAGTAAAAAGGTATAGTGTGTCCTTATATCTAGTTTTATAGAGTTGTGATTGGAAAGTAATAATCATGGAGCCGTTTTCTATGTAGTCCACAGGAGTTCTAATTTCAGTTAAAATAAATGTGATTTAGAAAATACAAATGTTAGTAAATGATAGTAAGATGTAGATAATGTGGGAATATGAGTTAAAAAGAATTCTCAGACTTGTATTAAGAAAGGGGATATATGTTATGATAGTTTATTGAAAGTTACTGGTGAGGCTTTCTACAAAATAAAAAAAAAATGACAGAAAGAAAAATCAGAGTGCTTTACATAGGGGAATCAATGGTCACCTCTAAGAGGAAGTGCCGTTTGAACAGGGAACACAATGCTTTCCCAAAGAATAGTTTGTACCAAAGGGCTATTGAGCCCAGTAGGCTTTTGTAGGATTTGAAATGTTGAAGGGGGGGAAAAAAATGACAGAATACAGTCTAGAAAAATGTTCAAATTGAAGGACAGGAGAGGTGGTTCGGTTGAAAAAGTACTTGTATTATAGGCGTGAGAACTTGAGTGGCAAGTGCTTGTAACTCCAAACCTGGGGAGGCAAAGACAAAAGGTTCCTGGGGTTCACTGGCCAGTCATTCTAGCACAGAGGGCTATCTCAGACTCCCAGTGGGGCCTCAGTCTTTGAGTGAAGAGGATCACAAGTATATTGGTTCAGACTGGCTCTAAGATTAATTTTTTAAACATAAGGTTTTTTTTTTTTAATGTGTATGTTTATGTGGGTGAAGTAGTTGCGTGGGGTAATTGAATGTGAGTTCAGGTGTTTTTAGAGCCCAGCAGCCTCAGACCCTTCTGGAGCTGGAGCTATAGGCAGTTGTGAGTCATTCAATATGAGTGCTGGGAATTGAACTCAAGTTCTCTACAAGAGCAATATGTACTCTTATCCACTAAGCCAGCTCTGCAACACCTTAAATATTAGTTTTAGTGTTGATTTTAAAAAAATATTTTACAGAGATTAGTCATTTTGTTGATTATATATAGTCTGATTTAAAATTTTAAAATCAAGTGTAATTCTGATTTAATATGGAGACAGATGTTCTGAGAAATAATGACTTCTAAATAGTATAACTTAATAACAGTTTATACAAATACTTATGCCAAAAATTTTTAAAGCTTACACAACCATATGACATTGAAGTTAACTAGCCAACAGCTGATGGCAGAGAACTAAGAACTGGACGTTATATTCTGTAACTGAAATGATGGGAGAGAGCTGGACTGTCTCCAGCTTTGTAACCTTTGATAAATAACTACATGGTTCGCAGGAGATAATACTCAAAGCAGTTTGTTGCTGTGAAACTTAAGGTGCTTTATAAAGTGTCTCATGTTAGAAGCAAGGCACTCTCTCTACCACCTTGTAGAAGTGGCTAAATTTTAGATTTTTCAAGAGGGTTTGTTTGCTTGTGTGTTTTTGGCATCCACTATGAATTATGATAAAATATAGCTGAATAGGTTGCTTTTTATTTAGGTCATTTCAAAATGTAATGGTGTTAACAAATTTTGAACATGGCATTTTAGGTTATTTTCTAGTGTTTTCTTTATCAGAGGGTGATCTACAAGATTCAAATTTTACCATATTCTAGATAATTTCTCTGTACAAATGGGTTCACTAAAGAAAGTCCAGAGGAAAACTGCTTCTATCTTCTCTGCCATACCCTGCTTTGGGCTTTGTGTGGAACAATTGTAAAGAGAAAGAAGCAGTACAGGAATTTCATAACAGTCCTGAATTCTTGAGTGACGAGCAGTTGGCAGTCTTTCAGAAGAGAGAAACAAAAACAGATGGAGTACTACAGCTGCCCTAACACACTACCAAGATTTCAAGCAGCACTATGTCGAAGAGGAGATAGTCAAACATAACTTGACAGTCTTCCCTGAAGTAAAGAGTTGAAGACCAGAATTCAGGACAAATAGGATTTGGAAGACTGCAGGTGAGGAAGGGAAAGACAGAGGAGGGAACTCAATATTTACATTGTTTCCTGAGTACTGCTCTATGTCTGCATGGGAAGCAGTTTAACTTGAGACCAGAGAAAGATTCCCCAAAAAGAATAGACTGAGTAATTCCTACAACTCAGATGAAGCTGAAAATGATTTTTCCAAGTAGAAAAAGCTCCTATTTAATCAAGTGTTTTTAGAGCCCTTAGTAAATTAGTAGTGTTCTGGATGCATTGCTACAGACTTAACGGCAAACCTTGGAAGGACTAAACTAATTCCAAGTGCTTGACTATTGCCAGAGCAATGCCTTGGCATTTTTAAATGAATACAAGAAAACCTAGCACCCCCCAAAATATAGATTTTCTAATATCTGGCTTTGACTTATTCAACACTAGGACATGAAATGGAGCAAGAAAATTCCCTAGCAGCAGTAACTTGGAGAAACATTCCTTGGTAGAATGGTAAACCCAGAAATTATGGGGATATGGGATCAGCAAAGAAGAATATTGAAGTATCTGTTAGAAATGTGCTTACAAGCTCAGGTGTGTGTGTGTGTGTGTGTGTGTGTGTGTGTGTGTGTGTGTGTGTGTACAAGAAATGGGAGAGTATAATGTAGAGTAAAATGAAATTACAAAAGGAGAGAGAGCTCCTGGAATTCTGAGTGAGTAAGTATATTACCTGGAGTGAAATGTGGAGTGTGAGATTGACGACCTGATACTTGAAGCAACAAAAGTTGTTAAGATCTGAGTTGTAGTCATATGACTTAAAACACCAAGGAGAAGATAAATTTGGTAGCAAATGCCTATTTATGATCTCAGAATTCAGGAAGCTGAGACAGAATTGCTACAAGTTTGAGGCCAGTTTAGGTTACAAAGTAAAACTATGTCTCAAAACACACACATGCACACCCCAGAACCCAAGGGCACATGGACATGATACAAAAACTATCTTAACAGTGACAGGCTAGAAAGAACAAGTATCACACCATTCCCAAAAACCCAAGTAGGTAAAGAAGCAGGGTGTTACAGGACTGTGATGTTTAGTGCTGATTATCAACTTTTATAGATAGGGTCTAGACTTTCTAGCAGACAAGCCTCTAGAATACATTTGTGGGATTACTTAGTCTCTAAGCATGCCTGAGAGGAAGGGATTAATATTGATTAGATTCTATCAATGGAAAGAAAGATCCACATTAAAAGTAGGTAGCACCATTTTCTCAGCTTGGGTTCTGGATTATATAAAAAGGAAAAAAGTTGAACACAAATATTTGTACCTCCCTGCTTCCTGACTGAGAATGTGATGTAACTAGCTGCCTTGAACTCTTGCCACCAGGGCTTTCCCACCGCAATGGATTGTACCCTTAAACTGTGAACAAAATTAAACCCTTCTTCTCTTAAGGTTTTTTGTTGTTCTTTTAGACAGAGTCTCTCTGTGTAGCCTTGAGTGTCCTGGAACTCATAGATCAGGCTGGCCTCAAACTCACAGGAATCCCTCTGCTTCTGCATCCCAAGTTATGGGATTAAAGGTATATGCTGCCATGGCTGGCTTTCTCTCAAGTTTTTGTCTTGTCAAGTATTTAGCCACAACAACAGGACAAGTTAACTAAGACAAGGATGTATGGGTAGTTGAGCCTGAACCAAAACAAAACAGGAGAGATGTACCCCAGCAGAAGCCTAAAAAGTATAAAGAAAGAACAGAGTGTAACTTGGGCAGTACAAGAGAATGGAAGAACTCACTGCCTACATTTAATGCCTTGTATAAGAAGAGGCATGTCCATTTCTTGGACTGGGCTTTCTTTTCTAAACACAATATCTTGAATTTAATCAAAATTATAAGCCAAATACATGAATTAAGAAACAAACATTGTCAGAAGGCAAGATAGTAGAACAAGACTCTTGGCAACTCTGGCATTAGAACTAGTAGACAGATTTAAAAGTAACTGAAGGATCTAGTGGCACACATATACATCATGCATTTATAAGTGAGTTTTTTAGCAGACAGAAATAATGAAGAATCAGCTGGAAACAAGGAGCATGATATCAAAAATGAACAATTCCATCAGGATCATTAGTAGGTAATACAGTTGCTATAGCAATATAAACCTGAATATAGGCTGGTGAGAATTATCTACACTATAGCACAAAGAAAAATAAGATTAGAAAAGGAACAGCTACAGGATAGTGATTAGTATTTGGAGCCTTGTACCTACAATCTCAGAGCTCAGGGGGTCAAACCAGCAGAATTGCCATTAGTTTGAGATGAGTCTGGTCTCCTAAATAGTAAGTTCACAGCCAGCTTGGGTTATAAAGTGAGACCCTGTCTCAAACCCAAACAAACAAAAACCCAGGTGGAAGAGAGACAAATAAAAAGATCTCAAAATGGCAGACCTCTATTACCCTGATCAGTAACACAACATTAATTGTAAGTTACCTAAATAATACTCAGGTTGAAACCAAGAATTGGAAGGAAGGAGTTTGTTGTTCTTTTTTTCTATGCTTCATATACACATTTTAAGAATAGCTTCTTCCCTAAGATGAAAACAAAGTTAATATTGCATCTCTCTATACACTGCTCACTAACTTCAGTCCTCTTTTGTATCTGATGAGGGTGGTCTGCACATCTTTTTCTTATAAACTATAGACATCAGTCAGACTATACTGAAATTATTTGGAACAAAAGTCCCAGGTGATCTCCTGCAACATTTTTCCTACTTATTTAGAAAAAGGAGAATAAGAAAGTTTATATTCAAGTCTACCTACTTTCTTGTCTTACATTGCAAAGTCTGAAACTCTATAAAAAATGTTTTTTATACTTTCTTTTATGTCTCTTCTTCTTTTCAGATAATTCTGCCACATTGTGTACTTTTCTTTTAATCTTTCTACTCATTCTAGTTTCTGAACTAAAGCTACTTGTGGTTATATATACACAAAATGGTGCTGTGTGGCAGATAGTTATGTCTTAGGGTTTTTATTGCTGTGAGGGGACATCATGACCCTAGTAACTCTTAAAAAAGAAAACATTGAGGCGGCAGCTTTTAGTTTCAGTGGTTCGGTCCATTATCATCATGGTGGGACATGGCAGCTGCAGGCTGACATGGTACTGGATAAGTAGCTGAGAGTCCTACATCTTGGATACAATAGGAAGTCGACTGAGACACTGGCAGTATCCTGAGCATAGGAAACCTCAGAGCCTGCCCCCACAGTGATATACTTCCAACAAGTTCATATCCACTCCAACAAAGCCACACCTCCTAATAGTACCACTCCTGATGAGATCATGAAGGCCAGTTGCATTCAAATTACCACAGGGTGTGCATGTACCTGTTTGTCAGTGCTAAGGAATTCAGAAGCTTTTAGGTTTTAATGAATTTTTGTGAAATGAAAGGCATAATGAATCACCACATTAGCCAGATGTGGTGGTACACTGCTTTAGTTCCAGCATTTCAGAGGCAGAGGTAGGTGGATCTCTTATGTGCTCGAGACCAGCCCGAGCTAGTTCCAGACCAGCCAAGCTACATAATGAGACCATGTCAAAACAAAACAAAAAAATCTTAAAACTTTTGGAAAGAAGTACCCAGAAATTCCCTTTAAATTCTTTTCATACAATTTATTTTTCTTCTGTAATTGCCTTTTTCTCAGATACTAATATTCATGGTACTTATTTCTTTTTTTGTCTAGTCAGTGGATTTTGTTGAAAAGTAATTAAGGGGTTTGGTCTATAGCAGCCCCATTGATATGGTGTTCACTCATCTAACCTGCATGCATCAGGCTCTAGATTTGATTCCCAACACCATATACATGGGTGGTAATGCCCACTTACGATCAAGCATTCAGGAGCTTGGGACCAGAGGATCCAACATTTAAGGCCATCCTAGTCTGCATAAAACCATGTCAGAAAAGTAGTGATATTTGAGTACCTTTTTTTAAACCATTGTTCTAAACCATTTTATATTTCAGTGCATTTTATCCTTGCAAAACCAGTAAGGAAACTGTCTTTATTCCCAGTTCTCAGTTGCAGCAGCTGAGGAATAGAGAGGTTCCATCCTACAAATGATCTGCTACAGAGTTACAATTTAAAATGAAGGTAGTCTACATCCAGTGTCCCTTTTGAGCATTGTGTGTCTCATTATCAGTTTCTTTTCTTTCCCTTTCTGCCTTCCTTCCTATTCTTCGAAAACTAATATACTCAGGTATACCATTTTCACTTGAGTAGCCATTTATATGGTTTTTTCTTCACCTTTTTTATATTTTGCCCAGCAAGGCCTCAAATGCATGATCCTCTTATATCTACTTGTCCAGTGCTGGAATTACATACAGGTACCACTACATCTTCTTGTTTTGTTTGGTGTTTTGAGACTGTGTGTGTGTGTGTGTGTGTGTGTGTGTGTGTGTGTGTGTGTAGCCCTGGCTATCCTGTAACTGACTTTGTAGACAAGACTGGCCTCAAACTCAGAGATAGCTGCCTTTGGCTCTGCCTCCAGAGTGCTGGGATTAAAGGTACAACCAGCTACCACCACACCTTTTATATCTCTGTGTATGTCTTTGTGCCTCTGTCTCTGGTTCTCTCTCTCTCTCTCTCTCTCTCTCTCTCTCTCTCTGTGTGTGTGTGTGTGTGTGTGTGTGTATGAGTGTGTGAGAATGCGCACACACCAGGAGACGCTAAATCTTCAATCATTTTTTTCTAGCTCTTTACCACACTCTTTTATTTAGCCATTTCGATTAGTATTTAAACTTTTATTTTGTCAAATGTCTTGAGCTTTGAATTTTGATCCATTGAGAAATTGAAACTAGTTTTTTTACTCATTTTCAGTTTGCACAGTTAGTATGACAGTAAGTTGCAATACTTAGTGAGAATAACATGTGGCATAAGTTATCCTCAGAGTACTTGTCCTGTAGCAGCACCTCTAATTAATGTTTAGCAGACCGTAAAAGGGATTTAATGCTTTATTCTGGGCTTTCACCATCTGTTTCAAAAGAATGGGATGGTCTGCTTTTGATGGTTCTGTATCTGTTTTTCTATTCAAAGTGCATTGTATTGGTGGAGGATACATTAAATAGACAGAGGGTGTTAAACCCAAATGAGAAAATACATATTTTAGAAATGCTGCAAGATCCCCGGTGGGCCCGCAGAGCAGCTAGTCCCAGACAGAGAAGGCTGCCAGAGTGGTTGCTGGTCTCAGCGAGGTGAATGGCTGGGCAGGCTGGTCCCGCCATACAGGCGGGTGTGAGCAGGCGGCAGGTAGAAGGAAGGCATATGGGCAGACACGTTGTACAGAATAGAATTGGATTATTTATTACTTAGAGGAAAGAGGGAGTGTCGGGGAAGAAGAAGAAAAGAAGAGGAGAGAGACAGAGAAGGGCACCAAGAGGGAACAGATAGAATCTAAGATGGCAGGGGAAGAGCAGGAGTGGCCGGGAGTGGGCGTGGCTTGCAAACCATAACAACATGAACATGAAGAGCTTTTTCTCATGAGCACAGTAAAGCCTTGGTGATTTCAGTTAATTTTTTGAAAGTAATTTATTAATGGGTGGGTATTGCTGATTCCCCAGAACTGGAGTTATAGGAAGGTATGCATTGCCATGTATGCACTGTAAATTGAACCTAGGTCCTCTACAAGCTCAGCTAGTGTGCTCTTACCTACCTGCTGAGCAATCTCTCCAGGCCTCGTGGTTTGGGCTATATTGACACAGAGTTAGCCATATTTGCAGATATCACAGGATATGTAGAATAGGCAGTTGATGCTCTCTGCTTACGTGCTCGGTTTTGGTACTGCATATCATCCAAGTTCCTTTGTTTCTTTACAGCTTGTTCTTCCCTTCTACTGCATGCTGTACCTAAGTTTATATCTCAGAGGAAGGAGAGTGCCTGACTCATAGTTGATAGGGTTATTAATTTTAGGTGCAATTAAATAGAAACCATTGTAGTTCAAATTTGCTGTATTAAGCAGGAAGAGAAACTGAGGGTTAGAGAGGTTCAATAACTTGCTTGTGGCATCACAGCTAATGCAGCAGAGATTTTACTCTCACTATGACCAGATAAATGATGACTATAGTAACAGTTCTATTGAGTTGTCTTCCACTTCAATTCTCACTGTCAAGAGAATTTGCTAATTAGCAATCATTTATTGGCCACTATTTTACAATATAATTCTTTTTTTAATTTAAATTTATTTATTTATTAAGGATTTCTGCCTCGTCCCCGCAACCGCTTCCCATTTCCCTCCCCCTCCCCCGGTCAAGTCCCCCTCCCTCATCTGCTCGAAGAGCAATCAGGGTTCCCTGACCTGTGGGAAGCCCAAGGACTGCCCACCTCTATCCAGGTCTCGTAAGGTGAGCATCCAAACTGCCTAGGCTCCCACAAAGCCAGTACGTGCAGTAGGATCAAAAACCCACTGCAATTGTTCTTGAATATAATACAATATAATTATCTACAATCTACAATATAATTCTTTGCTGTTTTGTTTCCATGTAACTATATAATTTAGTTAAAAGCCTTGGAATACTGGCACACAAAAGTCTAGAATTCAAGACCAGTGTTCCCTGAACAAGTGGTATCTGCCTTCTGGCTCTAGGGTGCCATAAAAATCAGACTTCCACACTGACCTTGCCTAATTAAAGCACCAGAATACAGAAAATGAGAATATTATTGAACAAACAATACTGACTTAATATTCTACTCATTTTTATAATACAAGACATTTCCAAGAAGATTATTGGTAATGACTTGGTAGGAACAAAGTCAGTCTGTGACGAGAGGTTATATAAGTGTGTGGCTACCAAAATATGCTAATGCCAGAAAGGAAACGCAGTGCCAAAAGTAGATGCATTTGAGAATTTGCTGTTTTCAGCCTCCAGCTAGGTTATTTGTTGATGAAGTGTTAGTTTATTTTGTATTATTTTCTTGATTTGTGGGTTGTGAGCCTAACCCTCTCTCCAGCCCTGTATTTATTTTCTTGTGGATATGGGTAAGATGCTGGATAACTTTGATTTACTTAATCACTTGGAAGCCACTAATTTTAAAATACTTTAAGATACAAATGTTATTATTATTTTAACAGATTACACATCTATGACATTTTCTCCTGAAATGTAGCCAAAAGACAAAGTCTTAATCCTCTAATCTGTTGGATTGCTATAAAGATGAAACTGTATTTTCTAAAGTAAATTAAACATGTGGTTGAACAAGTACAGAGACATCAAGTCAGAAAGCACACAGGCGTTCTACTAAAGGGACAGTGACAGTGCAACATTAGCAGTGCATAATTGACTGGAGTGATTTTAAAGAAAGCTTAAGGATTACAGTTATTGAGTTGGGGTGATAGCTCCATGGTAGAGTGAGGAGTGAGGGTAAGCAGAAAATGCAGTTATTCAGTAAGACATTTTAGGGAAATGAAGTTTAAGTTCTGCTCCACATATAATGAGCACCTTGTTATCTGTTTTGTACATGAGACATTGGAACATAAGATAGCCCACAATTTTGTTAATAACAAAAATTGCTAGTTTGTCTCAGTGCTAATTTCTTATTGTCTACCCACCTCACCTTTCTGTCTGTAACTAAAGACAAATTGTTCTGTATAAATCTGCTCCTCCTTAACTGTTTGATTATACTGAATTCATAAATCTGATGTGGGAAGAGAGAGATCATGAATAATAGAACCAGGGCATCCTGGATGACTTCATCTTGGGGTTAAATGTCACAAGAAGCCATGTCTAAGGAACTTTCAAATTATTCTGCCTTGGCAGTTCTGCTGAACTCTGGCTAAGAAGCTTTTTGTAGCTCTGATGCCTCTAACAGCAAGTTGGTATGAGCTGGTTAAAACAGTTAAAACTACACCTGGGTCTTTGTTAATCACTGGCCTTTGTAGGGATCCTCGTTGTGTATTTGAACTCATTTGACGTAACCATTTGCTTTGCTGCAGGCCTCCTCTTTACTAGCTTTGTAATTTGACATGGAGTGGACAAACAGGAGGACACAGAGTCCAGCAGCTGTGCTGTTGGCACTAGGTATTTAAGTATCTTAAGTATAGCCAATGGTGTGCCTGGCACAAATACTCACCAGTAGTACTTGAAACAAATTGTTGTGAAGAAAATATGTAGACATTTATTTGAAAACCCTCCTCAGTTTTTTTTTTTAAAGAAACTGTTTGATTAAAACCATTTTCTCCGTAAATTTGAGCAAGTTACTACCCAAATGAAGTTTTGATGGTAGATAGCATTGGCTTTAGGTTCTTTCAGACAAGAAATTCCAGATACTTTATAAATGTCAATTAAACTGAGCATGCCTATGTGAAGTGTTACTGAGTTGATTATCCTAGTGGAATGAATGATGTCATTGATGGTAAATGACTTGTATCTTAGTCCACTTAGTAAAAGAGAAGCAAGAGTTAAGAGATAAATTTAGTAATCAAATTTCCCAAGTCTCATACTGGGTGTGTGACTCAGTGATAGAGCACTTACCTAGCAATTTTAGAGCCGTCTGATAAAATCCCTCGTACTGCTGACAGTATGTTTGCTTTGTTTTTATTTTACTTTACAAATTCTCAAATGTATCTCCTTTGGCACTTTGTTTCCTTTCTGACATTAGTGTATCTTGGTAGCTACACACTTGCATAACCCCCTCCTCTCACAGACTGACTCTATTCCTATCAAATCATTACCAGTAATTTTCTCACAAATGTCTTGTATTAAAATGAACAGACTATTAAGTCACTGTTGCCTGTATTGTACAATTGCTTACTTTAAGACAGCAGCTTATGTTTCGTCAGATAGTTAATAAGAGCATATTACATGGAATTGGCAATAGGGTTTATCCGTAGGAGTGGAGGAGCAGCCTATCCATGCACAAGTGTTAGGTAAATGACATTTTATATGTACCCAAAGGGTGGTTTGCTCAGAAGGCTGTTATCAAAATTAGAGGTGTCTCCAAATGTTTGGATTAGCGTGTGTCAAGATTTCATATTGTTTCTCTGAAAAGCAACTATAGGAAAAACTCAACATGATTCACGCATTAAGATATTTAGGTTTGAACATAGTAATGTTAATAATAGCAAAATTTTTGTTGTGAGTCTAATGTTTTAACGGTTGAGCTATTTCTCCAGACCAGAGGGATTCTTGTTTCTTTTTTTCTAGGTTAAGATTTTTTATCGGGGTTATCGCTCTCTCTCTCTCTCTCTCTCTCTCTCTCTCTCTCTCTCTCTGTGTGTGTGTGTGTGTGTGTGTGTGTCTTTAAGTTTTTACTACTCTTAGGACATGAAATGATTAATGTACTGGCGAATTTAAATTTGTAGTTACAAAGGTTTGGGCCTTGAACTTTCTCAGTCTCTCACTCAAGTGTTGGAACCACATACATGTTACACCCCACCAGCTTTAACTGTTTGAAGTTTATACACACAAAGCAAATATTTACATTGACCACAGGAATAGCTTCCTAGGTTGCCATAATGCAACTTCTCCTCCTACTCAATTTAATTCATTTTTAAAGATAAGGGAACAGGTCCAGGAAGCTAAGATGGAGTAAACATTTTTCTACAGGTAATTGAAGCTAGAATAACCTCATCATATTTTTTTGTAAGAATGATAGCAATAGTGATTACGTGTGAGTGAGACTAGCATAGCTGACTATCAAAATACCCCATAAGCAACGTAAAGGAGGAAGGGTTTACTTAGGCTCTCAGTTTCAAAGATTTCATTCCATAGTTGGCTGGTTCCTGTACTACATGCCTGAGACAAAGTTGAACATCATGGCAGGAAGTTTATTGTAGAACAAAGCAGCTTACAATGTTGGGTATGGGTGGAAAGCAGAGAAGAAAAGAGAGGAACTTAAGACCAGATGCACACTTCTATGGACCCCCACATAACAGTGGGCCCCGCCTTCCATTGTTTCAACCCCAATAGTCTTCTAAATTCATTAGTGAATTAATCTGTTGATAAAGGTAAAACCTTCATGACAGGATAATTCTAGAATGTTTCCCTCCAAATTCTGCTTCTTGTGAGGACCAAGCCCTCATGATGTTCAAACCATGACACACAGAGAAACCTTGGGTTCTTTAGATTTTGCTGTCAATTGCTAAAACAGGTGCTTAGTGTGTTTGAGGTCCTGAGTAATCCCCAATGCATGTGTGAACACAAACAGAGAATTTTGCTACTAAATTATGACCTTAAGAAAACTGTCTCTACTTATCAGTGAATTTCTCTTTAACACATGATACATGTGTCACAGAATAAAGCCAATCTGTGGGTTGCAACCCCTTTGGGGGAGATCACATATCAGATATTCCGTATATCAGATATTTACATTATGATTCATAACAGTAGCAAAATTATAATTATGAAGTAGCAATGAAATAATTTTATGGGTGGGGTCACCACAGTATGAGGAACTGTATTATGGGGTCACCTTAGGAAGATTAAGAACCACTGATTTAGATTATTTTAGTAGTCTTTTAATTGACCTAGCTGTGCTTATTTCTTAACATAGGAATCACTGTATTTTTATTTTATTTTTTTGAGACAGAGTCTCTTTGTGTCCTGAAACTCATTCTGTATTCCAGGTTGGCCTTGAACTCACAGAGATCTGCCTGCCTCTGCCTCCGGAGTGCTGGGATTAAAAGCATCATATCCACAATGTCCCTGCTGAGTTATAGCATTTTTAAGATACGGACTATCACATTAATTATTAATTAATGTTTCACAAACTGCTAAAGTCAGGTAGTTTTCTCTATACATAAAAACATGTGCCAGCATCCTCAACCAAACACATAAAAGCCAAATTCTGGTTTTAATGTGAAAAATAAAACAGTAAAGGTTTCTGTGAAGATTTATAGCTAGACTCCTCTGTATCTATGGTGTTAGTTGATGGTAGGTTTAAAGTTTTCCAACGTGAACCACTTGTGCATCTGATCTGTGTGTAAACTTTTAAAATTAACAGATTGTCCATTTTATTCAGCTACAATCTAATAACTCAAAGTATAACATGTAATTGTAATAATGTTCACATAATTTCCAAATAATTTGGATGAATTTTCATCATATTTAATTACATGATTATTTTTTTTACCTTGAAATGGAGGAAAATATCTTGGCATTGTTTTTCTCCCATTTTTCATGTCGTCATCAAGTGGTGTTATCTTTGCTGAAGTTGTAAGCAGTATGTTGTTGTAATGAACTAGATTGTATTTGCAAGCTTATTTTACTGAATATACTTAGACTATTAGAAACAAATGAGTGGGTGCTAGAGAGATGAGCCAGAGGTTGAGTGCATAGCTGCTCTTCCAGAGGACCAGGGTTTGATTTGAAGCCATGTGGAGTATCACAATTGTCTTTTAACTCCAGTTCTTGGGGATCCAATGTCCTCTTCTGATTTTTGTGAATACCAGGCACTCGTGTGGTGCACAGATATACGTGTAGGCAAAATCTTTGTAAAATACATAAAATAAAATGAAATTGAAGATATGTAAGAAAAATAAAGATTGTCTGAATGTTCTGTTTACAAATTAGTACAGTGGCTGGAGAGATGGTCAGTGAGTGAGATGTCTGTGTATTCTATCTCCAGTATCCACATCAAAGCTGGACATGCTTGTAATGCAGTAGGGGTGGGGTAAGAGACAAGAACATCTCAGGATTATTGGGTAGCCAGCCTATCCAAAACAGAAAGGTCCATGTTCAGTGAAAGACTCAGAAGGTAAGCTGGAGAGCAGACGATATCTGGCATTGACCTCTGGTCAACATACTTGTACAGACAGATGGATTCACCCACACACATAGGTGCACTCATGTATATACCATAAGCATAAGCACACATTCACACTCAAATGATGTGCACACATAGACATAAAAATTGCTGTTGTCAGTTGCTGGTCCTGTGAGCTACCTCCTGTCCATCCCCTCAGCATCTGCCAGAACTGTTCTAGGCTTGGCTGGCTAACTTCTGAACTGTGACTATGGAACATTTTGAGGAATTCTAAAGGAGAGTCAGTATTACTAGAGACTGCAGCAAGGAGTAAGGCAGTGCTTTTGGAACTAAGTGTGACCTGTAACTAGCCACCTGCCATGTATACAACCTGGAAAAAGCTGCATTATCAATACATTCACGATATTTGCTCGTGGCTCTCTGCCTATAAAATTGGAAACTTTCAGCAGACAAGCAGATAAACTATGCTTTTATGTCCATAATGAGACAGTAATAGAACTTAGCAAACTAGTCACCAGTTTATCTTAAATATACAATATTATATAAAATGCAAATTTCAAAAGGGTATATACCATATAATTCCATTTTTTCCAATGCATTCAAACTGTTCTATGTATTGTTTGAGTGCATGAATATACACTCATTCACAAATTGTACATGAGCCTCACAGGCAACAGCTTTCTAATAGAACTGCATGCATGCATGCTCATTCAGCTTTGTCTGTACTGTTTTCATATTTGAAAGAAAAAAATGTCCAGTTTGAAACAAATATGTATAAATATTCTGAGTCATGTTGTTAACTATTTAGGTGTCAAATATTTATTGAGTCTAAATTGAATAGCTTTGAAGCTGAACTGATTATTCATCAATGAAATTTTTAACACAAAGTTGTTTTCTTGGTTTTATAGGAAAAACATCAGAAAGAGGCTCATTTTCCCTGTACAGCAGAGACTCCGGTTTATCAGGCTGTCAGGTAAGTTTAGTAAGACTTATATGTACAGAATGATAGAGAAGATAGAAATGTATCCACATAATTTCACAATTGTATATTCATATAATCTTGTGACTTCATGTAGTGAGGTTGTTTTGTTTTTAGCAACTTAACATACCTTCTTTTCCATTGTCCTCCTCTTAAAATGGTTTTCTTTCCCCAATATATATTTTTTAGCTTCTGTTTAAATGGAGACAAAGTAGACAAATTTTCTACTGCTTTCTAAAATACATCTCACATCTGGAAATGATTGTTTTTTCCAGAATTCACCTTAGGAAAAGCAAATTGTTGGTACATACAGGAAAGAGCTTGTGATTTAGCATATGTTTACTTTAATGTGCTGTACTGGTGACTTTGTTGTGGTTATGAGAAGTGCTTTTCATTTCCATTGTACAGCTACCAAGTGTTTCAGGCCTCAGCTGGCTTTGACCTGGTTCTACTGGCCTGGGTCCTGAGCATATCTTGGGAAATTCAAGAGTTAGAAAAAGTAAAGGTGTTGTAGGCATGGTGGTGCTCCCCTGTAGTTGTGGCACTCCAGAGCCTGAAACAGGAAGGCCCTCAAATTCTAAGGGCTGCATGCAAGACCCTGTCTGATAATAATGATGTTGGTAGTCATGATGAGCAAAAACCAAAGCATATTAACTTTCCTTCAAAGAAAAACCTGTATTCTAGATAACACGTATTTTAATGGATTAGCAAAACTATGCTAAACTAACTGTAACATTGTCATATATATTCACAAATGACAAATATACAAGCGAATATATAAATGGCAACTACAGAATTATATCTAAAGCCCCCCCCCTTACTTTTTTTCTTCAGTAGCATCCCTCAAGGAACATTAACTCTGCTGCTAATACATATAAAATGCTGCTGACATTCTGCAGGATTCAGGGTAACTTAATAATGCTTGATGGGCCTTACTTCAGGTTAAGATGATATAACAATACATTGCTAAGTGAGTCTTCTTACATTACCTTCAATTGTAGAACTTATAGGCCATTAAATGGAAGGGGTATAGTAGTTTTACTGGAAGCACTGATAGATTATTGTGCAATTGAGTTTTTAATTGATCCTGCACAGAGGATAGTTACACCATTTTTAATTAATAATAGGCACAGTAACTTTTAAACTACCTAGTAATTTGAGCATTCTTTCGTCATTATGATAGTTTTTCTCTTGATACTTATACAGATATTTGTTTGCACAGCTAAATAAATTACTCAGAACATGAAAAGTTAGCAGTGTTAGTTTTCCCCCCAGAAGTTTAGTTTTATCTAAGTTCATTATTAAGCCCTTCCTTAGGAACAAGAACTTTAAAAATTCAGTTAAGTGTGTGTGTGTGTGTGTGTGTGTGTGTGTGTGTGCGCGCATTTGTATTGAAAATTATGAGTGAAATTATTAAGAAAATGTAGGGGCTGGAGAGATGGCTTAGTAATTAAGAGCCTGCTGCTCTTCCAGAGGTTGTAAGTTCAATTCTCAGCAACCATATAGTGGCTAACAACCATCCATATTGAGATCTGGTGCCTGCAGGCAGACATACAGGCAGAATACTCTATAAAAAAATAAATAAATAATTTTTTTAAAAAGAAAACAAAGGAAAATGTAAGTGACAAATGTGTTTACACCTGTTGAGAACTTAAAAATAAGTAAAGCAAAATAGTGTGTAAAGTTAGAAATAAATTTATATAAATGAAAATTTGAAAATACTAGGTGCTGGAGAGATAGCTCAGCCATTAAAGGCAGTGTCTGCTCCTCCAGAAATGACTGGCTTGATCCCCAGGACTTACACAGCAACTCACATCCAACACCCTCTTCTGGCCTCCGTGGTCACCAGGCACTCAACTATTACACAGATTTCTGTGCAGATGAATACCTGATGCATATTAAGAGAGAGAGAGAGAGAGAGAGAGAGAGAGAGAGAGAGAGAGAGAACAAGATTTGAAGATCTTTTTCTCAGTAATTGTCTCAATAACCATACAAAATCTTAATAATAGAGCTGATTTAACTCTCAACAACTTGGCCTTATTGGTACTTACAAATCTCTACATCCCACAGTTGAAGAATGTTTCTTTCAAGGACACATGTTATTACAGACAGAAGATATGAATCATATACCAGCTCCCCCAAAAGAACACCACCAAGAAAAAATAAAGGTAGCACAGTGACTGGCGTAGGCCTGTAATCCCAGATACTCAGGAGCCTGAAGCAGAACCACTCATAAATCATATGAGTCCAGGAGATTGAGGCTAACCCTGTGCAACACAGCCAAATCCCATCTCCATGATGAGGGAGGGAGTGAACGAACATACATATATAATCTATTCTAATCATACACCCCATTACTCTCTTCTCCTCTCTTGCAGAACTCCTTCCTAACATATTTTCTTTCTATTTTCATGCCTATTCACCCACCACCACCAAAAAAGAAGGAAGGGAGGGAGGGAGGGCGGAAGGAAGGAAGAAAGAAAGATAGAAAGTCTGCTGAGTTTAATTAGTCTGGTTGCATGAGGGTAGATAGGAGTGAGTTACTATGTCACGGGCCACTTACAAGTAGGTACAACGCTGAAGAAAGCGATTTCCTATCTTTACCTACTTGGGGAGGAATGGGACTCCTGTGAGACTCTCTTCCATTCTTGATGGAATATTGACAGGCCTAATCTTGTGTGAGTAACCACAGCTGTTGTGAGACTTCCTTAGGAAACTTGTTTTAGTGGTGGGTGCAGATAATGCAGAAACTCTTTTTAACTAGTCAAAGTTTGGAGAGAAAAATGACTGCTGAGTGTTTAGCCCCTAAGCAAGACATCTCTATCACTTCTTCTAGGGACTATGGTAGAGGAATGCTGTAAGCACTCGAATATGAGGTGTACGAATAAACTCAGCACCTGTGGTTACCTAGATGGGGTTTTTGTTTTTGTTTCCTCTAAACAAAGAGAAGCCAAAATTTAGAACATATCATATATATTTTCTAAAATTATAATTTATCTTCTAAATTTAAATTTACAAATAAGATATATAGCACATATATCTAATAGATCTTGTGTATAAAGTATATGAAAGTTCATGATATTGTAATATGAAAAGTTAACCCAATTTTTTAAATGGACTTGAGCACTTGAACAAACATTTTATAAAAGAAGAAATATAGTAGGTTGGTTCACATGTGGACACCACATTATAGCTATCTGGTGCATATGAATTAAAATTGTCTTGGCATATCACTACATATCCACCCAAATAACTAGATTTAAGATAATGAACAACATCAAATATGGAGCAACCTCAGCCTTTCATGTTGATAGTGGGACTATTATATGACACAGTGACTTCAGAGGACTATTACTAATTTAAACTTAAATATTCAACTACATTATATCCTACAATATTATTCATGAATATTTTTCAAAGGAAGATGAAATTATTCATAAAAAAGATTAAGTAAAAAAGGTGCATAGCAGTATACATATTATCTTAAAACTGGAAGCAACCCAGATGTTCAGTAACATAATGGATAAAAAATCTTGTTCTGTGTTCATCCATTGAATATTGCTCAAAAAATGTAATGAGTTGATGACATAGGTGGAGGGACATTTGAATCTCAGTACGGCATGTAAGAGTGAGCAGATCTTGAAATACTTTATGTATGAGTTTATATTCAAACATCCATAAAATGGCAAACCTGTCTATTGATAACTTAATCTCTGGTTACCTCTGGGAGGAATGTTTTACTGGGTAGAGCGTGGGAATGATGGATGTCTTAATATGTATTCATCAAAACTGATGGATAAACTGAATGCTCAAACATTTTATTGCACATAAGAATATATACTTCGAAGCTGGGTGGTGCTGGCGCACGTCTTTAATCTCAGTACTTGGGAGGCAGAGGCAAGTGGATCTCTGAGTTTGAGACCAGCCTAGTTTACAGAGTGAGTTCCAGTTCAGCCAAGGCTACCTAGAGAAACCCTGTCTTGAAAACCAAAAAACAACAACGAAAAGAATATATGCATTTAAAAAAATTAAAGTGGAACTGAGGGTGGTGAAATTACCTATAATCCCCAGACTTGGGAGGTGGAGTCAAAAGGGTTAGGAGTTCAAGTCCTGCTTCAAATATTTTGTGAATTGTGAGTTCAGGCCTGAATGAGACACTGTCTAATATGTTTGAGGAGGGAGGATATTTATTATAGCTTCTAAAACTAAAGTAGTAAGAAATAATTTTTAATAACTTCTTTGTATTTTATGTACATTGATGTTTTGCCTACATGTATATGTATATGAGGCTGTCAGATCCCCTGAAATAGGAGTTGTAGACAGTTGTGAGCTGCCATGTGGGCGCTGGGAATTGAATCCAGGTCCTCTAGGAGAGTAGCCAGTGCTCTTAACCACTGAACCATCTCTCCAGCCCCATAAGTAAGGAATAAATTTTAACAGCAACCAAAAATAACCTCCACTGAAAACTAGCCAGTGCTTCAAAATGTAGGTCATCTCAGCAAATGGGTAGCTACACTACTATCCCATCTTGATTATATTCTGATATTATAAGTTCTTTCCAAATGGATCTAAAGGTTTTAAGGCAACCTCAGTTATTGTCCTGTCAGGGATAACTTTGTGTGAGAATTAACAACTCACTATAAAAACTTTAGAAATACGAACGGCCTGGAATATGACAAGCACTGGTTTTTGGGGTTTTTTTGTTTTGTTTTTTTGAGTTGAGCAAAGTCGAAGAATTTATCAACTTAACTACATGACTTAGTGAAAAAACAAGCTATGGTAACTAAGCAGTATGACACTAGCATGATTAGAAGCCCATTAGCCAGGCCAAGATGTCCAGCACAATAGAGCTCAGAACTTATAAACATTTGACTGATCTTTTGACAGTTGTATTTTTCCAAAGAAAATATGTGCATATCTATATGGGCAAATATGAGCATCATTCTTTCTTTACACTAAACACCAAAAGTGATGATTCCTCACCAATGTGATGGTAAGCAAGGATAAAACCAAGAGAAATAAATTCAGTTAGACTTGATCAAAACTAAAGGATTTTACTAATCAAAAGTTAACACTGTGATACAAAAGCACTGTGAGGCTTCTATGGTTTTAGTTGGAGTTTTTGCTTGTTTGTTGTTGCTTTGAGATAGGGTTTCTCTGTATAACAGTCCTGGTTCTGTTATCTGTGGTGCTGCCTGGGTAGAGCCTGTTGCCTCTTTTTTGTTTTGGGTTGGTTTTTGGATTTTTTCTTTTTCTTCTGGTTTTTCAAGACAGGGTTTCTCTGCAACAGCCTGGCTGTCCTGAAATTTACTTGTAGACTAAGCTGGGCCTGAACTCACAGAGATCCACCTGTCTTTGCCTCCTAAGTCCTGAAACCAAAGGCATGGCACCACCACTGCCTGGCGGTTACAAGTTTGCAGTCTCTTTCTAGGCTGTTTTCTGTGATAATTTCGAAACATGATCATTTTTATTTGGGAACAGATTCATAGCTATAAATTATTTCAGTAACCTAAGTAATTAATTGTTTTGATTTCTAGGTAGACTTTTACTTAAGGTCATTATTCTCTTATAAATTTCTGCAAATTTTAATAAATTCTTTAAGAATTTTGAGATGATGATTCTTTACTTTTGACGTTCTTTTATTGAGTGGAAAATGTCAAGGAAACAAGTCCATGTATAAGACTGTTTAGATTATAAGGAAATGAATTAAGTATTTTTTTATTTTGCTTTATAAATAAAGAATTGATCCAAGCAACAGACTAAAAGATCTGCCCTCCACAGGCTGGGGGAATCAAGCTATGTATGTGTAGAAGGTAATAAAAATTATTGAATAATTTATAATAAATCTCAAATTGTGTCTCTATAATTTGACACTCAGAAAAAAAATTGCATAATCTTTATATAAGGAGAAGTTTTTAAAAGATGTAAAATTCGAAGGCCATACATGACATAGTAAAGGGGTGGCTTGTTGGGGAAAGACGGCATAACCTAGTACATCCTGGGTTTTTCTGGTTCCTTTCTTGTAACCCAGCAAAACAACAAATATTATGAAGGTGGTTGCGTATTTCTGTTGCTTTATTTATTTCATAACAAGCAGAAGGTATCAGTCACTAATCTATTATGCATAAAAATCACCTTAATGTGTGTTCTAACAATAACAGCATTTTTGTTTCGGTTGGATGGAATATTTACTTAATATTGTGAGATGGCTGGATTTTTTTAAAGAAAAGTTTAAATTTACACACAATGTAATTCCAACACTTGATGGTCAGAGGTAAGAGGATCAGCATTTGAAGCCAGCCCTGATGTCTTAGTGATTCTGGCAAGTCAGAGTTACATCAAACAAGATCACTGAGAGGTGGCTTAGCAACTCAGAGTGCCTATACTCTTGGAGACGACCAAGGTTCAGTGCCCAGCACTGACACTGATGGCTTGCAACCATAAGTAAATTCATCTTACCAGTAAACGATGTGTTAACATGATGTTACAGAACTAATTTTTTCTTTTTTTAATTTTTTATTGAGAAAAAGAAAAAAAAAGTTTCCGCCTCCTCCCAGCCTCCCCCTCCTCCCACCCTTCTTCCCCTTCACTTTCCCCTTCCCCTCTCCCTCTCCCTCTCTCCCTCCCTCTCCAGTCCAAAGAGCAGTCAGGGTTCCCTGCCCTGTGGAAAGTCCAAGGTCCTCCCCCCTCCATCCATGTCTAGGAAGGTGAGCATCCAAACTGGCTAGGCTCCCACAAAGCCAGAACATGAAGTAGGATCAAAACCCCGTGCCATTGTCCTTGGCTTTACAGAACTAATTTAAAGGAGAATCCAAACTTTGATTCTCATTGAGCAAAATACAGACCTGAATGCTCATTTTTCCTGGGAGTGTGGGAAGTGGATTGTTGAAGATGGTATAGGTTGTTCATCCCTCTACTAGACAGAACTATTTCTCAAGTCATGACAGTTATTTTGCATTACTACTAGTAGTTTATAACTTGAGGAATTAAAATTGCTATTAGAGTATGAACAGATGACTTGTAGGAGAATGCCGTAGACTAAGTTAGCAGGCTGCCAGCCAACTCCACCTACTTTCTAATTGGAAAGTGACTATTTCCATTAATTACAGATTAGCAGAATCTTTCTGCTTCAGTGTTAGAGTTGTGTAGTAGTAGCAGAGATGGTCAGGCCTGCTAGGTTTGTCCATTTTCTGTCTGGTTCTTTACAGAACTCCTTCCGCTCTTGGTACTAATTTTCTATCAAAATATTGTTTTTCCCAAGCAGTTATATGTTTTTGATAATTTTTATAATCAGCACCTGTCATTTGTGACCAGTGTTATACTAGCCTGTTCTTTTCCCAAGAGGCTTAAAGATAAAGGTTTTAAAGGAGCACTCCAGTTTTTTCTTTGTATAACAACAAACTTACAGTGGTTTGAGTGAAGTGTCTTCATATTCTCAAACACTTGAAATTTGGTCCCCAGGTGGTAGTGCTACTTGGAAGGTTTAGGAGTTGTGCCCTCCTAGAGGAATTTTGTTACTGGGGTCAGGCTTTAAGAGTTTAAATACTTGAACCACTCTCAGTTTGTTATCTCTGCTTCATACTCGCGTATCAAGATGTGAGTACTTGATTTCTGCTTAGCCAGCGTGCTTGTTGCTTACTGCCATGCTTCCCCACCGTAGAAGACTCTTATCTCTCTGGAACAGTAAGCTAAATAAACTTTTCTATAAGTGGCTTTGGTCATTTTTTTTGTCATAGCAATTGTATAATAACTAGTACAAAACCAACTGTATGTATCTTGCCCTTAAATTTCCAAACAGACATCAGTTAATCAAAACTCACTCAGTGAAGAAATTACAAATTGTAATGTAAATTGCAAATTCTACCATATGGAGAATATAAAGAATTAGGGTGTTTAATTTTAAGAAGCAATAGGAGGGGTTGGGGAGATGGTTTAGTCAATACAGTGCCGCCCCACATGATTTAAGACCTGAATTTGGATTCCCCAGGAACCAGGTAAATAATGGTGTATGGCATCATGTATCTAGATTAGGAAAGGGAAATCAGCAATAGGTGCCTGGAGTTCACTTTCCAGGTACCCTAGCTAGGTAAGTGCCAAGGTTCATGAAAAGTCCTTGTCTCAAAGTGAGTTTGAGAGCAGTAGAAGACAACTGACTTCTGGACTGGACACATAGCACATATATACACACCTGCCTGCATACTTGCATACCCACACACAATCATGTACATGTTCAGTCCTCACAACCCACATGGGAGAAAAAACTGACTCCAGCAAGTTTTACACACATGCACATCACACGACTACTTTTTCTCTTTCTCCCCCCCTCTCTCACACGCACAAATAAATAAATAAAAATGTAAAGATTTTAAAGTAAGAAATACAGTTTTTTAAAAAATAAATTCTGTGATCCATAGTGACAAACAAAAGGCTTTCTAATTGGTATTGGTGATCCATCTAAGGCAGGAACCAGAAATTATTTACACTAAATTATATATACAAATATTCCTACTATATTTGTAACCGGCAGAGTAAATGCCTAATTTACTAAAAATAAAATAAAATAAAATAAAAAAAACCACCTTCCTAGAGAGAGATGCAAGCAACATTACATTATTTTTTTTCTCCAAAAATCAAGACATAATTCCACTGAAGTTCACCCTGGGAAACCAATAAGTTCATTAGACTTCCTTGCAGAGCATAGGTAAGGGTTTTCTTATAAGAGTGTAGGTGATGTTTCTTCCCTCAGCAGGCCATGGCTGGAAAACCTTTACCCAGCAGGGATGAGAGCTTCCCTGTAGCATATAGATAGAACTTCTTGTCTCCCCATTCTGTATACTCCAGTGCCTCCCCCAGGCCACATGCAATTAAGGGATAATTGCATTCAGCAGGTAGTATCTGCAGGTTACTCAGATGAGGGTCTTATGACCCTTCCCACTCCTTCATAAGAAAGTGTAAATTGTCAGCGAGCCCGATTGAATACTCCTGTTTGTAAGGGAATGCAGCTGAACTCCCAGGATGGTGGTTGGTTGGCTTGAATGACAGTCACTCACATCACAAAATAGCAAGTGATTAAATTTGATAGAGTGATTAGATTTGCAGGTGTTTGCACAGGTTGCTGTGGGAGATGCATAGTGGCCTTTATTTTTTTAACCTTATGATCATTATTTAGTTTGGTCACTGAAATACTCTATGAAAAAGCATTGGCTGATGCTGGTTGCTATCTAAGGAACTAGAAGCTTCAAGTTCTTTTATCTACCTGAGCTGAAATGGCTTATAAAAGTCAGTGCTTAGGAGAGAATGGTTGAAGTCATTGTCTTCTCTAACATGCATGATATTTAGAAACATAGCATGATAATTAAATACTCAAGAATTAATGTTGAGATGATATGATATGTAATGTGTTAGAAAACCTGGCTAATTGTGGCTAGTTACTGACCTAGGAAGGCATTCAGAGCAGTCTGTGTTCTGTTATAGTATACCTGAACATGCTCCCTTCCAGCTCCCACCCTGAATTAATATATTGTCCAAAGTGTTGGTAATGATTTGAAGCTATGCAGGTTACACAAAGCGTTTAATGAAATCTTGTCTTAGACAAAACACTTGTGAGGGTTGTAATTAACAACTTGTTTTCTGCAGTTCTATTGATTACTCATTCATGATCCTTTGTTCTCAGAGTGATAACCACCAGCATGAATGCCGCTATCTGATGAGATTCTCAGGACAGAATTTTTCAATAGTTTGTAGATAATTGCTGACACCCCTGAAATTTCAATGTAAATGAATTAGCATCACAATACAATTATTTTAGGAATGTCAGTATTTGCCAGAGTTAAAATTTATTGCACTCTGTTTTTTAGTCATTTGTAGAAATTTAACTGATTGATATCTTAAAGCCCATTTATTGTTTGCCTTGAGTTCTCATCCTTTCAGAGTTTGCATTGAGTGCAACTTTAAGTGAAGGACTTCTTGGTCACCCTGCAGTTGCCTGTCATAATCTCTGAAACTTCAAGTTGCACTACAGTCAAACTGCTGTGATTTTTGTTCTGAAAATGAAAGAAGTGCTGTAACATTTTCCTAATTTTGCTCTGAGAACAGTTTTGTGTCTTGGTCATTAGCAGGAGAGCTTGAGAGCCAAGAATGGAGCTGTGGCCATGATAGTGCTTTGTTCTCTGTTTAGTTTAAGCATGTTCCCTCCTTGAATAGACAAACCTTTTGAACAGCTGTCTGCCTTTATGTTATAAGACTGTGTACTGCTTCATGAATGTAAAGGAGGCATGAAATTAGCCACTGCGTAGGCAATATGCAGCAGGTATATTTTGAGATACGTAACTCTAGTGTCCCAATTTTAATTTCCTCGAAAGCAAATTAATGATGAGGATTCAGTACATCAAGCTTTTAATCATAAAATAATGCTTACTAAAAAAAAAAAAGACAAAAGGAAAAAGATGGACACAGACCAGACTGACCTCAGTCTTTTAGCCCTTCCATCTTCGGCTTTCCAAATGTCAGGATTAGAGGTATGAGTCCCCACTTCCAGCCTGGTGCATATAGTTTTTGACATAGGGTTAATTAGGCCCTTATTTAACCTGAAGCTAGAAATAGTATATTTATTTAGTATTTATACCAATCCATTTTATGGTAAAAAACAAGTAATCTGAAAAAGCAAGAAATACATTTGCCATCTGCTTATATTTTTTCTTGTAAAGATAACAAATACCCTTATTATTGCTGTCTGACTCTGAATCCTTTTAGCTATTGTTTTGCATAAATGTTCTTCTTTCTTCCTATAACATTACATTTATAATCTTTTCAAGTCTAACAGTTCACTTTAATAAGTGATGTTAACCAAGCTCATCACTTTATTCCTTTACTTCACTTTTCAGGGCATACGTAAACTAAGGAGCTTTCTTGAGCTCACATTTAAGAGCCCAGGTAACTCTTGCCCATGAAGAGGGAGAAAGACCTTAAAGATGAATCTCACACAGATTACTGAAGTTCTTTATAGAGAAGTTAGTCTTTTTGGTTTCTGGTGTGTCATATATAATTCAAAATGTTACATCCTAGAGGCTTTTTATATGATGTAAATACTAATTCATTGATTTAATATTATTTAATATCTTTTTTACAGATGAAGTTCTAGAAGACTATGATAAAGTTTTATTTTCTAGTGGTGTACTAAGAAATGAGTGCTATCTTGTTTCAGAGTATTAGTTTTGTTCTGAATAAGACAGCTTGTATGAACAAAACTGGTTTTGTTTGGTTCTCTATCCTCTGGGACATTAGTATTCTTTCTGCTTAAGATACCTCTAGGCCAAGATCAGTGGTAATCAATATTGCTTCTCTTTAATTTAACGCAGGCAGAGAAGTCAATAATATGAGCTTGGTATCTAATTTTATTTTAGGAGAATAAAAGTAAAATAGCTCATTATATGTGTTTGGTGTTAGGTATTTGTTTAAGGAAAGAAATAAGAGAAATTCTATGATTTTTTTATTGGTATATCAAAATGTAAGGCTTTTATAATTTTTGCTCTATTTTTTGGTACATTTTCCATTGATTTATTGGGCATGGTTTTATTTATTTTCAGGTCCTTTCAGATGAAATTGTGTCCTAAACTTGGTCTTTGTTTCTTTCAGTGCTGAATTGGGTCTATTTGGTTTACAGGATAAATTAATGATCTGAAGTGTTAAGAAAATAACCTCCACTGTGTTTACTTGCATTACTCATTTGAGTCATGAGATTTTAAAAACGGGGAAAAAATTATTGCTCTGATTCAGACAGTGAAGTGAAGTAACAGCCTCTGCATGTTCTTGTCATCAATAATAATAGTGAAATAAGAAGACTGGGCATTTCCTTTCCAGGTTTGTCTATAGTGGAAGAAAAGGCTTATCAACACTAGTTAGTAACAAGCATTCATTTTTCCCCTTAAGTTTATTTTGTCTTTTTCATCCTATAGTCAATACACATTTCCAAGTCTCCCAGTGTGTCTTCTGTCCAGGCTTTTATTTCAAAAAGTTAAGACCCAAAGAAAAGGTAGATAAGAGTACACTTCATATATATATTCTTCATCAAGATTTATCAGTTAACATTTCACTTTTCAGTGTGTGCAGACTGTACACACAGAATCATGGGCGAACGTGATGTTTTTCTGTTCTTGATTGGGCTAATACAACTTGAGTATATTCTTTGGCTTTGAACTCTTTGTTACCTCTTCCTCCACTGGTTTGCTACTTCTGTCTCTTCTCTCTTCATCTAGCCTTACATTAGCCATTGGGAGTTACACCCAACAAGCTTGAGTTTAGGGAAAACCAGGTCTTTTGAAACCTCACACTGTTACGTGGGACAAAAAGTATTTATGCCTAGGAAATAGAAAATTAAGTACTGCTTACCTTATTTCTTCATACACAAAGATGTACACAAAAATAAACACAAACACACAGAGATTTTCCATGGAAAGAGAAAAGTGAAAGGAATGTTCTATGATAACCAAGTCATCATCCATACTTACACTGTTAAACCTTGCCTTCCTAGGGCATACATGGAGAGAAGAGGGAAGATTTAGTCATGTAAACCATTTGCCCAATGTCATAATTACGTTTTGAACATAGGTGGCTAGTTTGCCTTTACTTTCTCTAGGTCATTAGTATGTGTATTGGCTCTCCTTATACAGACATGAAATGCGCTTTTCATCATTTCGGTCATTTTGTACTTCTTTACTGTAATCACCTTGACATTGGAAGAAGATGGCCAAATTTTACTTATATGCAAGTTTGTCCTTTGTGTGTGTGTGCATGCGTATTATTACCTAAGCAAACAAATCTTTCTGACGTTAGCCCTTTAACCATCCATTGAGGTCTCGGATTAGGGGTCAAAAAGCATATTCTGTAAAGGGCTAGAGAGCTGGATTCTAGGCTTGCCAGCCTGATTGTCTATTATGATGCTCAACTCTTCCACTGTAACCTGAAAGGTTATAGCTGTTACAGAAATCAGTAGCAGCACTGTGTTTCATTGAAAGTAATTTCAGAAAGAAGTCCAGTTTGACTGACAGAATGTCACTTGTTATATTAAAAAGTTTGTATAGCAGGAGGACAGTGAGATGGTCCAGTAAGTATAAAGTACATGCTAAGCAAGCCTGGTAACCCTACACAAGTTCATTCCATGGAACTCACATAAAGGTGGAAGGAGAAAACCAACTCCACAAAGTTGTCTTCTGACATCTAGACATGCACCATGGCATTTGCAGGCTCACACACACACACGCACACACACACACACACACACACACACACACACACAATTATATATATATATATGTGTGTGTGTGTGTATGTATGTATGTATATATATATATATGTCATTAGTTTTTTTTTTTTTTAATTTAAGGCTCTGTATGTGGTTCAACAATTAAGAGCACTTGTTGCTCTTATAGAGGACCTGAATTCATTTTCCAAGCACCCATGTGATGGATCACAACACCTTTAACTCCAATTCCTGGGGATATGACACTCCCTTCTGAGCTGCTAAACACTAGGGATGCTTATGGTGCACATACATACATGCAGGCAAAGCACTCACACACATGAATTTTTAATTAATAAAAGATTGTTTCAATAAGAATTTGTATGGCAAGAACAGTATAAAAGGTCTGATAAGAGAAATATTCATGCCTGTCTCTTATGTATTCGTTTTATATGTTCAATTAACTGCTTCCTCTGTCTTCATGTAAGAAAATACTGATAAAATTATCAATGGTAGTCAGTCTGACATTGAGCAAAGAACACTCCTACTAAAAGAAATTCTCAAGGTGCATAACCTGTACTTTCAAGCATGTGGAGATTGTATGTTCCCTGTATTTTGATATCACTATTTGCCATTTAGACAATGCTGCATTTGCTTGTCAAAGGGAAAATAAAAAACAAAACAGATGTAGTGACTAAAATTTATGTATAACGTCTGTGGGAGACAATGACTTCTAGGTCCCTGTTCTCAAACAGAGCATCATTGGAAGATCCATAGCTAAGGGTTTGTTGTGTGAATAGGAAGTAAATACATGTGTGATGTTTACATTTAAATTGCTCGTTTTCTGTCTTTTCATCATTACTTTTGGAACTTTTTGATTTTGTTTTGTTTTGTTTTAGACAGAGTTTCTCTGTATAACAGCCGTGACTATCCTGGAACTAGCTCTTGTAGATCAGCTTGGCCTCGAACTCACAGAGATCCGCCTGGCCTCTGCCTCCTAAGTGCTGGGATTGAAAGGGTGCACCACCACTACTTTTGTACTTTTGTGTCCAGTCACCACTTTCTCTCCTAGTTTGTTAAATGTTGTCTGTTGGAATTTATATAATTGATGCTAAATAGTTGCATTGATTGTCTATAGTCTTTATTCACATGTCATATTTAGTAACTAAAATTACTTTCACTTGGCTACTACAGTATATATATATATATATGTTCTGTCTGAAATAGAATTTGCTCTTTGAGGAATCTATATTCTTTTGATTTAATTTGGTTTTATTTTTTTGTTTTTGACACAGGGTTTTTCTGTGTAATAGCCCTGGCTGTCCTGAAACTTGCTCTGTAGACCAGGCTGTCTTTGAACTCACAGAGACTCACCTGCCTTTAAAGGCCTCCCCCCAAGTGCTGGGATTAAATATGTGCGCTGCCGCCACCACCTGGCGACACTGTGTTTTAAAACTATTTCTGAAGGCTGTACAGACAGCTTTTAGATGATATAGTACTTTGTTTCATGTGTGTTTGTAGCATTGTCACATGAGCTATAAAGAAGTTAACATACCTGAAGACAGCTTTGCAAATATAGGAGATAAAGCAAAGGTGATAACAGAGGGACATTCACAGCAGAAGCAGTTGCACAGAAAGGAAGTAGCTAGCCTTGCACAGCTGCATGCAAAGCTGTGCATTCCTCCTAGGGTCCGAGGCAGAATAGTGACAAGCCCAAGGCTACCTTTGGCACATAGAAATATCAAATGTCGAAAAGTGCAGAAGCAAACTCTGAAATAAGAACCCTCAGTTTGCAATTTTATAAACTAGAAAAGAGAAAGGAGCCTGGAATATAGTTCAGTGGTTAACAGTACCGGTTGGTCTTGCAGAAGAACCCTCGTTTGAGTCCCAGTACTCAGTGTCTCACAACCACTGTAGCTTTAGTCCCAGGGCATCTGCTGTTCTCTGCTGGCCTCCCTAGGTACAAGGCACACTTGTGGTACACAAAGATACATGCAGGCCAAATACCCATACACATAATATAACTTAATTAAAAAGAAGCTAGAAAGAAAAACAGACTAAACTGGAAGGCGGGGATGGGGGTGGGATGTAAAGATAAGAGCAGATATAAACACAACAGACTAAGACAACAAAGTAAAAAACTTGGTACTTAGTAAGATCGGGTGATCAGCATTTGGGAGGCTGAGCAGAATTGCAGATTTGTGTCCTGCCTAGTCTATATAGTAAGTTCTAGACCAGCATCGGTTATATGCAATACCTTATTTTTTTTTTTTTGGTTTTTTTTCGAGACAGGGTTTCTCTGTGGCTTTGGAGCCTGTCCTGGAACTAGCTCTGTAGACCAGGCTGGTCTCAAACTCACAGAGATCCGCCTGCCTCTGCCTCCCGAGTGCTGGGATAAAAGGGCAATACCTTATTTTTAAAAATATTAAAAGTTGGTTCCTTGAAAAGATCAACAAAATTGGAAAACATATCTGGATTAGTAAATAATAACTTAAGTCAGAAGCAAAAGGGTCACATTGCTACTGACTTCATAAAAATAAAAAGAGGTAAATACCACAAGGAGTTACATGCTGGTACATATTTTAGATGAAATGAACAAATTCCTAGAAACATACTGTCAAGATGGACTCAGACTTAAATAGGGAGAACGAGAATCAGTAATAGAAGTCTTTGCAGTTTAGGAAGGTCCAGAGCCAAATGGCTTTTCCAGTAAAGTGTAGAATCCCTCAAAGAAGAAACAAGGCTACTGCTTTTGAAACACTCCCTCCCTTCTTTAGGGGCAGCTTTGTACTAATACGAAAGCCACAGATACCACAAGGAAAATGAACCTGAAGACCATTATCCATTTCAAATATCAATACAAAATTTATCCATAGAATGCTAACACACTGAAGACAGCAGTATAAAGTTTAGACACTATGACCAAGTAAGTATGTCCAAAAAATGCAAAATGGCTTAACATAGGAAAATTGATCAATATAACTTACCATAGTAATAAATAACATGAAGAGGGGAGCAAAGTGTCAAAAATCAAGTCAAAGGAGTGGGAGTGTGCACCCAAAAAAAAAAAAAAAAAAAAAAACCAAACCAAAAAACTAGTACCTCTGCCATGTAGAGCACAGACCTTTAATCCCTGCACTTAGAAAGCTGAGACAGGCATCTTGACCTATATAGCAAGTTTCAGACCAGGTGGGACTGCATTGTGAGACTGTTCCATGCCCACACAAAAACAAATGAAAAACTAGTATCATGATACGACCATTTAAGAATAGGGAGCTAGAGAGAAGGCTCAGTGGTTAAAAACATTTGCTGTTCTTCTTCAGGACCTTAATCCAGTTCCTAGAACTCATACCAAGTAGCTCACAACTGCTTATAACTCTGTCTTCAGGGGATCTGGTGCATTTATGTGCATGTATGAGCTCACATATATATAAACGCATAAATCTTAAGAAAAACACAAGCTCTCGGGAGGCAGAGGCAGGAGGCTCTTTGTGAGTTCGAGGCCATCCTGGTCTACAGAGCTAGTTCCAGGACAGACTCTAAAGTTACAGAGAAACCCTGTGTCAAAAAAAAGAAAAAAGAAGAAAAGAAAAGCTAACAATAGGAAGGAACTTCTTCAACTTGGGAAAGGTATTTTTTTTTTATGAAAAACAACCAATCACATATTCAAAATTAATATTGAAAGCATTTCCCTAAAACAAGGCTATTTTCACGAACTCTTACATTCAGCAATGTATTGGAAATTCTAGGAGAGTTTAAAGAAGTAAAACTACCCTCATTTGCAGATAATTTGTCCTTTTCTCTAGAAATGCTTGCAGGATTCACCATAAAACTATTAGAGTTAAGAGCTCCACACTTTTAGAGATGGCTCAGTGGTTAAGTGCACATTCTGCTCTTTCAGAGACCCAGGTTTGGTTCCTGGCACCCAAATCAGGTAGCTCATGACTACCTTTAACTCCAGCTGCAGGGGATTCAGTACCCTCTTCTGGACTCCACTAGCACCAACACTTACCCCTCTCCCCGCAACACAGACAAGATGAATGAACTTCAAAACTGTCGTACTAAGTAAAGTAAGTCATGTGTAGAAGGTTATATTTACATGGAATAGCCAGAATAGGTAGATCCACAGAAGCAGAAGGCAGAGTAGTGGTTGCCATAGGCTAAGGAAAGTAAAATAAGGAGTTACTGCTTAGTATATGTGGGCAGTCGAGAGGAATGACTGCTGTAGGGCTGTGGAACTTCCTTCAGACAAGTCGTGAAACTTAGTTTTCTTGACTATTAGAATGGGGGCAGTGGCTAGAATACAATGGCTGCTCTTCCCAGGCTCTGCTCACTCTGAGTAGAGTTTGTTCTTTTAGTATGTCATAATGCTCAGTACTAAGAACATGAAGATGACAGTAAGGGTATTAAGTATATAGCGGGAGAGTAGCAGTAAGCTGGAGGAATCATGTTTTCATGCCTGAAAGCATCCTCTGAGGTCCCTTTTCACCACCCTTCCCCAGTAAAGTCATTTTCTCTTTCTTGTCTCACATTGGTATGATACTTTTTTATTTCACCTGCCAGAAATCTCAGACCAAATTCTGCCAACTATAACCTTATTTTGTTTGTGATGAGATCACTAAATCAGTGATTTAGGTTAGAACTGTTGAATCTCTAAATTTTCAGTGATAGACCCATGTTTTATCCCTAACTTTTATCCTCTTGATGGATTTTTCACTCACATTTTGGATACCTAGACATTAGGAAACCTAGCCTATGTTAACAGACTCCAAATCTAAAGAGAGCAGGAAGGTATGGATAGTTAATATGGGTCAAATAGAACAAGATACAGTTTTATCAGGGAATCTGATACATGTGACAGATCTTGGGTCTTGTGCTTGAGTCCAAGAAGCATAAACTGAACAAGTCTGTTGTAAGGGGGCAAACCAGCACATGAAGCAGAGTGAAGAGCCATGAAACTGGACTACTTTCAACCTACAGTTCACATGGTGTGTGGTATATCATCTAAAGCATCTGGGGCATTGTGCTCTTTGCCATTTATAAGAAACTAAAGAGAGTCTAGAGGACCATGTCAGGGATAAGGAGGAAGGAAATGAAGAATGTCAGAGGGATTAGTCTTATAAATATGGGCACTCTTCAGATGGTAAGAATATCCAAAAAGAAAAGGGAAGAAAACATAGTCAGCAGCCCGTGTGATCATGAAAGCAAAATCCAGGTGACTGCTTTCAAAAGTATTCCTGTAATTAAAGGATCCAATCACAAAGTCACCAAAATTAATGAGTCTACACAATTACTAAAAAGTAGACAAAGAATCTGGGTATAGTGGCATACACCTTTAATCTCAGCACTTGGGAGACAGGCAAGTGGATCTCTGAGTTTGAGGAAAGCCAAGGATACACAGAGAAAATGCTGCAAAACGAAATAAAAAACAACAAAAGGCAGGCAAGAGAAGGGTAAAGAAAAAGGATGGAGTTTAAAACTAGTGACCTAATTGAATTTTAAAAGTAATTATTGATTACTTCTAAATTTTAAGGCATTGATAAAGTTACTGTCAGTAATTCAAAAGTGATGTGCTTGGTCTGTAGTAGCAAGATGACTTGTTTCCTTGGCCTTGTTTTATAGTCTAGTCTCCTGAGACAAGATCTAGGACTTGGGAGCCCAGCACAGCTGTCTTCTTCAGGAAAACCTGCAACACCGTACTACTCATTCTCTGCCACAAGTTCTAGGAGAAGACCGCTCCATGACTCTGTAGCTCTAGGTGAGTGTTTGACTTGTCCGCTCACATGTCCCACTTCCCTAGTCTCTACTTGTGACTGTGCTTTTAATGAGAAGAAATTTACTTTCTTGGCCATCATTTGTATATCAAGGTATATATACATATAAATAATATACAGAGGGGCTGGAGAGATGGCTCAGCGGTTAAGAGCACTGGCTGCTCTTCCAAAGGTCCTGAGTTCAATTCCCAGCAACCATATGGTGGCTCACAACCATCTGTAATGAAATTTGGCTCCCTCTTCTGGCATGCGGGCATACATGGAGGCAGAATGTTGTATACATAATAAATAAATCTTTAAAAAAAAAAAAGAGCAAGTGCCTGGCTGTTTTTAAAAAAAAAAAAAAAATAATAATATACAGACTGAGTATTCCTAATCTAAAATCCAAAGTGCTCTAAAATGTGAAACCTATTGAATATTGACATTAGAAATGTCAGAATACTGACCATAGAAAATTTTATACCTGACTTGTTGATATGGGTCACAGCCATATAAAGCACACTAAAGTATGTATGAAATTACCCTTGGACTACATATATATGAAACATAAATGAACTTAATCTTTATGTGTTGGTTCTGTCTCCAGGATACTGCATTATGTTTATACAGATAGTCCAGATCTGAAGACTAAAACGTATCTGGCCACAGCATTTCAGATAAGGGATACTCATCTTGTATGCATTAGATACACAATAAATGGAGTTGTCAAGAGTTCCCACTGTTGTAAAGAAAACTTCCACTTTATATTCAAGGTTTAACTAACTATAGGTAGTTTTGGTTGGTAATTTTCATCAATATGAGCACAGTGAGGCCCGCTGCCCAGCTCCCGGCCACCGGCTAGCTTTACCCAAAATAATTACACAGAAACTATATTCTTTTAAACACTGCTTTGCCCATTAGTTCTAGCCTCTTATTGGCTGATTCTCACATCTTGATTAACCCATTTCTATTAATGTGTGTAGCACCACAAGGTGGTGGCTTACCGGGCTTTTTTCTGCTGCTGGATATTCTTTCTATCTAATTAGTGTTTAAAGTGAAAAATTTTGTGGGTTTATTTAATATAAGAAATTTAAAGTTGTAAAACATGTTTATAATAAAATAGGCCAGCTGCTAAAGAAATCTAAACCAGATAAAATGTGTTATAGTTCCTGATTACACAAATATTTGTTGACTGCCTCTAGCTAATATATCAACCTCCTATCTAACCATGTATTTTGATGAACTATTTCTAATCTTTAGGTCTAAAGTATGAATGAGGTACATAGAAAGGATACAGTGATGGATTGCTACATTCAGAAGAGAATTCTGATATCTTTATTTCATGTGAACATGGTCATGTAATATGTATGGGTGCTATTAGAGTCAGCCCTGATGGTTTAGACCAGTATTCTTTTTGTTAGTAAAGAAATGACAACTTAGAAAATGTTGTCCGTTTATGCTCTGCTTGTCTACCTGATGAGTTAACCCAGTAGAGGCCTCAATTGAGTCTGTATTGAGTTAGTCTATATGAGTGTCTTCTTCAAAGACTCCATGCAGACAGTGTAGCAACCAGTAATCCCTGCCAGTGTGCTGCTACCAAAAGAAAACCACTGAGTAACTAGAAGAGAATAGGGTTGTGTTCCATTAAAATTTAGGCATAATATTCAGGCTTTCCATGGATTCAAATTTCATTTCTTTTCGATTATGTTATACTTGCTGTTGTTTATCTCGTGCATCTTTTCAAAACTCTGAGGTTGTAATGTTAACATTAGAGTATAAATGAGGAGACCAAATGAAATGCAACATACGGTGTTACTCTTAATACTTGGAGGAATTCTATCCATTTCCTGTTTGGATACCAACTAGTAGGTTATTATTATGCCGCCCGTTGCTATTCCCAATCTTAACCTTTCCTTGGCATTGCATTGTCTGGTAAAATGTTAGCACTTAGAAGAACTGTAGAGAGCTACAATATTAGTGTTTTCTGAAACTATTTAGGTACTTTAAGAAACTATTTTGGAGAGCAGTAACTATCTAATTTATAATTGTTTTAATCTACATAAGGGCTGAAAGTTACTAAGTGTGGTACAAGAGCAATGATTCAGCAGTTTAGAGCCCTGGTGGTTCTTCTAGATGACCTAGGTCCATTTCCAGCACCCGTGGGATGGCTCACAACTGTCTAGCTCCAGTCCCAGGGGATCTAACATTCTCTTCTGGCCTCCATGGGCACAGTATACATGTGGTCCACAGACATAGAGGTAAAACATTGAAGTGTCACAAATGTTAGGCAATGGAATAAGCATATTTCACGTATTATCACAGAACATGAAACTCACAGGAGAGATGGGGGCCCACCACTTTATGCATCTAAAGAAGATGAAGCATAAAGAGGTTAAAGTAACCTTCCCAGGTTCATATGGCTGCTGTACTGAATATAGCCAGCTTACTCTCCATCACAGTTTACAGCTTCCCCAAACTAGACTGTGAATCCCAAACTGGTGATAGTACAGTATATTGCCAATAATGAGATACAAAAGAAATATCTTTATTCTGATAACTACAAGCCATAGGAGCCATTTCCTTGAGTGATTTGTATAAAGTGTAGCTTTTGCTAGAGGAATAAGTTGTAAGTAATTAGACTGCTGAAACATTTCACTAAGAAAAAAGGTTTTGCTGTAAGTCTTACAGAATATGCCAGATGTTGTTTATCTTTGGTATTTATGTTTGGAGGAAATGTGGACTACCTCTTGGGGAAGGGATATCCATGCTGATGAGTGCTTTTTGACCCTTTTATTGTGTAATATTTTCCACATGATACTTATAAAGTTGCTTTCTTAGCTTTACAGCCTTCTGTGATATTACCTGTAGAGAATCTACTGACGAAATTTAAATAAGTTTCGATCTTTATAAAATCTCATATTTTATTGTGTAGTATCATTTACAGCCTAGGAAAATGCTTTTCTTATTTCTCATTTTTACAGTTTTAAGAAAATATAGAGTTTTTTTCACATCAGTCTTCCTTATAACAAATCCCTCTGAAAATCCTGAATTTAATCGTTATTTGCATGTGATTTGAAAGCTATGCATATTATTTTTCAAAAAATACGATGGAAAAGTTATAAATTTTGTACATGAGTATTACTGCAAGTTTAGTCCCACACCCATACAGCAGCTTGTAACTCTCTGTTTGGAATTACAGCTCCAGAAAGTCCAGTCCTGGACTTGGACTCCAAGGGTACCTGTACTTAAACATTCACCTATACTCACATATATGTGCGCACATACACACACAGATACACACACACATGTAGACAGACGTTTCTCTCCTGCCCGCCTACTCCTAAATATCTGGTGGCCGCTTCCCAAATAGTTTACTCAGAGGTTTAATGTTACTTATAAATATTTGGTTGATAGCTGAGACTTGTTACTAGCTAGGTCTTACATTTTTAAGTTAGCCCATATTCCTTATTTATGCTCTGCCATGGAGTGGTACCTTTATTAGCATGGCAGGTTCATCTTCTCCCTCTGCACCTGACTGGTGTCTCCTCTCTCTGCCTTTCTCCTTTCCAGCGTTCTTAGTTTGATTACCCCACCTATACTTCTTGCCTAGCTATTGGCCAATCAACGTTTTATTAAACCAATTCGAGTGACTTTATAGTGTTAAGGAGGATTGCTTCATGGCACACACATACACAAACACACATACAAATGTGCATAATTTAAAATAAGAGAGAAACTTTCTGTATCCATTTCCTTAAAAGTGTTTGCAAACTTTTAATTAAAGTCCAAATTATACTGTAGTGCTGAAGTTTCAGTCTTACTCACACATTACCAAAGTAAATGCTCATCATACTAGATGTATATATTGCCTGTATTTCATAGCATGTGGAACATGCCTTGATGTTATTATGTTCTTAGTTTTTCATTCATTCATTCCTTCAATTTTATTTCAAATTTTCTGCAAAATAAGTTGTACTGTAGTATTTGCTATGTGATATTAAGTTTTTAAAATGTGCCTTTCAGCCTCATTCTCTCTTTCTCTCTCTCTCTCTCTCTCTCCCTCCCTCCTTTCCTCCCTCCCTCCCTCCCTCTCTCCCTCTCTTCCTCCCCCTCTTCCCCAATTCTTTTGGTTTTTCCAGATAGGGTTTCTCTGTAGCTTTAGAGCCTGTCCTGTTACTTGCTCTGTACACCAGATTGGTCTCGAACTCACAGAGCTCCATCTGCCTCTGCCTCCCATGTGCTGGGATTAAAGACGTGTGCCACCACTGCCTGGCTCTTCCCAATTCTTGATATGATGCTGTCTGTGTCTTTGTTAGGGAAGTGTACTGTTAGGAAGACCTGTTACATAGAGTTCATTTCCAGTGGACTGACATACGTGTGAGTTTTCTTGTTTTACTGTACCTTTCCATATACTAGAAGAACCAGTGCTGCCATTCTTGGATTCCCCTTCTTACCATGCAATATTAGAAAAAATAGAAATCATAATGGGTATGCAGCAGAAAGTGAGGCATGGCAAAACACGATGGATGACTGTATGGTACCTGTTTCTTATTCATTTGAAGTCTTTTTTTCTCTCCATAATATAAATGCTAATGAAACATTTTGTTTTCCATGTGCAGATCCTTTGCAAGCAAAGAAAGTAAGAAAGGTGCCTCCTGGCCTGCCTTCTTCTGTAAGTACTTCTTTTTTTTTTATGTTAAATAAATTGATGTCAAATATTCAGTATTTACTTGCTACAAAGATGGATTCAATTGATGCCAGTGGGCATACTTTACATAGTAACTGTTCATTGCTTAACAAAATCATTGATTGAGATAAATCCACACTTAATGTTAGTCTTTTCGTTTTCTGTGCAATGATTTGTAGCTTTCTCTTATGCTGTCACTCCCTGTCCCTGTCATTTGAATTCCCCTCTTGGGAAGAAGACTAGGCCTGTAGCTGTCAAAAAAGATCTCCTGTGCAGGTCTTTTGATGTTTAATTAGTCATTATGTTGCTGAACAGGAGGACAGACAGAGATTAATAGCTGAGAATCTTAGAAATTTACATTTGTAATAATCCCAATGGAGCTAAAGACATTAAGATTCGTAGGACATGTTTGACTCAGCTTGCCTCAGTAGGACTGAGGTTATTAATATGCATAAATCACCAAGTCAGATGTTCATTGTGAAGCCCTTGTGGATTTTAAAGCCGTCATTAAGCCTTTCCCAACTTCAGTCTAGCATCAGGAAAGCTTTCACGTAACTAGTTCGTTGATCCTTCCATGCTCAAAAATGTATCCTTTGAGAATAAAGAGCTTTGATGCAGGAGGTTGGGAGTGGTTGGCAAAACAATCATTAATGGCTATAGTAACCTAATACTGTAGGAGTGTTTGTGCTGTTAATATACTTATTCTTTGAAGCAGTAGAAGTATTTGTAGATGAACGTACATTATAAATCCACCCACAGTTTAAAAACCTGTGGTGAGAAGAAGGGAAAGGCTTTTTCTCTATATGTAGAATAAATGGACAGTGATGCTGTTATATTGAGGCCCTGTGCCTTGAAGGGTACATTCTTTGTTGTGTAAATGGGTGTTGGGCTTTCATTGGGCAATACTTAACACATGGGCGCAGGTGCTGCCAGATGAGTCATGGCTCATCCCAGTTTAGACTGAATGGAATATCCTGCTTAACAAGTAGCAATCTAGAAGGGGCAGCATGGCCCTGAGCTTTTTATTTCTTGTGAAGGGTAAAGTAGAAAAATCATTTTGGTTGTTTGCATTTCTTCTCTGCCACCCTCCTTGAAAAGTTGAATTGAAATCTCTGAAACTAAATTCCAGATGAATCTGAGTTTTGAGAAGCATAGGGCAGCTGTGCTCTGAACCTGCAGCCTACCTGGAAAGCTGAATTGCTGCAACAAGCATCTTAAAAGCTTTTGCTTGCATAAGCACTTGGATCCACTAGAGGCTGAATAGCTGCTTGATAAACAAAATGAACAATGCCTCAAATCATTATTCCCAAAGACAGGAATTTCAACAGTAGCTAAAAATAGTTGTATGATTTACATTTTAATAGTAGGTAGGTAGTATAATCTAACAGAAATCATTCTTAGTAGGCAGAACTGCTAAAACATGGAGCAGTGTGATTTCTTGTAATTTATTACTATTATTCTATGAAAGTAATAAAAGTTAAATTGCATATTAATATTAGTAGAACCCCACATTGCTTTTAAAAAGATTAGTAAGTAAAAAGTCTGCCATATTTATTCTTGACATAACATTAGATATAAGCAATAAGATAATTGTTCATGTTTCATAGTTACTTCATTTTTAAACAAATGAGCAAAATGGACAAAGGAGCCTGGTGAAAGGCTTTGCGGACCCTTTTGTCCTTACATTTTTGTAAGGACAAATTACAACAGCATTCACTACTTTGAGATAGTTCTCTGCATTGTTTTATGTTCAGGAAAGGAAAAACTACCGTGTTTTGATGAACTTTTGAGAACAATTAGGAAATTTTGTAAGCCAAACTTACTTATATTTTTCTAGCTCCTTTGGTACATACCTTTAATCTAAACTTGGAATCAGAAACAGTCAGATCTAGGAATTGGAGGCCAGCTTGGTCTCCATAGGGAGTTCCAGGCCAACCAGGATTATATAGTGAAACCATGTTCCAAAAATACACACATGTGTATATGTTCTTATATAGCACTGAGCATGGTATATATGCCTGTAATCTCAGCAGCAGTGGGACTGAAGTGGGAGAATTGTTCTATATTCTAGGCTCTATAGCAAGACTCTGTCTAACCAAAACAAAATAAAGAAAATTAAATTTTTTTCTGTTTGATTGCTTATAATGAATATTCAGTTTTTTACACCGTGAATTGTAAAAGAAGTGGGTACAAAAATAAACATGAAGTGTTGCATATTTTGTTTCATGATTATTTGAATAATGACTATCATACTTCCAAAAAATTCAAAAATACAAAAAATTCAGCCAAATGTTCAGATTTCAAATGGGCTAGAAGGTAAAAAACACAGAAATGTGGAAAACATGTTTTGCCTAAATTTGGAACTGTGCAGAGTTCAAAATATGTGCGTGCTACTGCAGCACTACAGTGATTTCTTTTCCCTTTGAGGGTTCCTTAGCTTCCCTTCCCTCTTATCTGAACACCAGATATGTCCACCTGGTTTTTATCTATCTATCAGATCATTGCTAAGATAAAAAATAAAAGACAGAGTCTTGGGCATTGCATAGGGATTCCCCTGGCAACCTTTTTGTAATCTACAAAAGGAAGTACATTCAGTAGCATCTCAGCCTCAGTGTCATTTTGTTAGATATGCAGGACTTCAGAAGTGTGAGGTTCTCTTTAGTCTTTGCCACTAATCTACCCTGGTTCATATACAGTTTAATTTTGTGCAGATTTGTGTAATTGGTTTTGTTGTTTAAGGACTTGCACTATCTAAGTAAGCATGGTGTGGTAGTAGATAGAGATACACAGAATTTCCCTATATGTAGATAATGAGTTTTATCTGGCTTCTTGCCTCTTTTCATTTTTCTGACCTGAGAGGGGTTGCTTGTGACTCTCTGAACCCTAGGGATTTTTGTTTCTGTGGTGCAAAGGATTGTGCTCAGGGCCTCCCGCATGCTAGGCAATTGTTCTACCACTGACTCATCCTTGGACTTTAACCTAAGGTTGCTTGGCTGCTTTATCCATTTTTTGTGGTGTTTGGGAATTGAGCATATAGGACTTCATACATGCTGAGCAAGGACTCCTTCCTCTAAGCTTCATGTCACAGGCTATTAGGGAAGTATCCAGTACCAGACATTTACCTGGTATATCAGATATAATCCAGAATTCCTCTTTCTTCATTTTTTTCTAATTTCTATCACTGTAGCCTAAATTTATTTTTTAAGTCATTTTACCAAATTTGTTTGAAAAACCAGAAAAAGTTTGAAAGCGAAAGAATGAAAGTTGCAGTGAAAAAAAAAATGTATTACTGCACTTCTATGTGTAAGTCAGAGCTTGGCACACAGTAACTATTTGCTAAATTATAGTTGCTATTGTTCAAAAGGCATAGCTTTGTGGAAAAAGAACCTTCAAAGAGAAGGTGGGTTTCCTGGATCACAGTCTGCTGCCTAGATATACTCTGGTCATTATTGTTTTCTCAAGTCTCAGGGGTTTTTTTTTTCCTTTGGTTGAACATCATTATAGCTCCCATAATGCAGTCTCAGATGTAGGGAGAATCTCTGTCTCTTCACTTGATATTGTACTTACAAATATAGATTATATTTTTTGTATATTACAGAAGATGCAGAATTTGAAAGTAAGAAGCAAGATTTCATTATAAATCTGTCTCAGAGTAACTAACCATTTATATAAATTCTGGAATACCTTCTTATGTAGTAGAAGGCATATGATAGATTGATGGCACTTTTTTTTCTTAATCAAATATATTATTATCCTTTGTCTTATCATTTAAAGTGTGCATTTATTTTCCCACAAAAACTGTTAATATCATTTCTTAGGTAAGCTCTCAAAATTTATTTTGCCACCCCATTTAGAAAAGTTTTCTAACTCCTATTTCCCCCAATGAACTTCAATTTTCCAAGGTGACCCAGAGCAGTTTAACCTGCCTTTTCTTGTTTGAAGCAGTACAGTTCTATGACCTTAATATTGGTAATTATAATTGGGCATGGTGGCTCACACGTTTTAGCCCAGCATTCAGGAAGCTGAGGCAGGAACATTGCCGTGTGATGAGACTAGTCTGGATTACATAGTGAGGAACAGGCCAGCCAGAGGTATATTTAGAAACATACAACAAACACCAGCAAGAAAAAAAAACATTAGTAATCCTAGTTAGAAATTATCGTTTTCAGGGACTGGAGAGATGGCTCAGAGGTTAAGAGCACTGACTGCTCTTCCAGAGATCCTGAGTTCAATTCCCAGCAACCACATGGTGGCTCACAACCATCTGTAATGATATCTGGTGCCCTCTTCTGGCCTGCAAGCATACATGGAAGGAATGTTGTATACATAATAAATAAATTTTTAAAAAAAAGAAAGAAATTATTGTTTTCTTTTTCCAGTGTTTGGGATTCAAACCGAGGGCTCCATTCTAATATGTGGTAGGCAAGCACATTGCCTCCTAATGACATTTCAGAATATATTATTTTTATTTAGTGAATTTTGTGTTAATATAAAATCTAAAAATGTATGGACATCTCTAGATAGTTGGAGAGATTAAGACTAAAAACTACAGAGAAGGAATATTAAGTTCTGAACACATCTAAAATAAATAGGAGACATGACAAGCAGTGGGGGTAGGTAGAAATTATTAACTTAAAAGTTAAATACAAAATGGTTAGCTTTCTGATCTAGTGAGATCACTTTCAGGGGTTAGAAATATACAGAGCCACTTTTAGTTTAATCTCTGGAAATAGCAAGAAGAGCAGTAACTGGCATTCTCCCAAAGGACTCTCCATTGGGGATCACCAGGAAGCCACGGAAACAGTGTCATAGACAGTTGCTTGACACCTCTAAGAATAGCAAGAAATAAAACATTTTTACAAGCCAGTATCAGTTTCAGTGTAACTTCACAAATGAGCTCTGCAGTTCTTGAATGTGGATTGAACAGGGTGTTTGCTTATTCCTTGGGCAAATAAACATAGAGGGTATATCTCAACTGATGTGCAAAAGAAATTCTTATTTCTGCCTGTTATAGATTATATTTCTATTCAAAAACTGTTCCAATACAAACTTTCCAAAGTGGCTAGTTCATTCTCTTGACTGTACAGTTAGATCTTTGAAGGGTAGATCTAACTTACAAATGTCAGTAAGAAAAGAACAACCCCTTTTGAGGTTGATGGTACCTACTGTTGAAACGGTGTCAGAATTGTATCAGTGTAAATGATAAGGTTTTGTTTGATTTTTGGTTTTTCGAGACAGGGTTTCTCTGTATAGCCCTGGCTGTCTTGGAACTCACTCTATAGACTGGGAATGGCTTTTGTCCAGTGTCACTGACTAGTATTATCTTGTCACAGATCCCTACTTTGTTCAGCTATCACTGATTGTACTTGGAAAGCTATTTGTTCCCCTGTGTGTATCTCGTCTCAAGGATTATGATGTTTGCCATACAGATTTTTGTGTAATCTTTCAACCATTTTCAAAACACTGTAAGTTCTTAAATTGTTTCTAGTTTTTTCCACATGTATAGTCATGAATCAGATTTAAAAATTTTTAAACTACTGACTGGTCAAAAAATTAAACTGTATTTTTTTTTTTAGTATCTAACCCAATATATCTGTAGTGTTGCCAGTATTTTATTAGTTTTCAAAAAAAATAATTTGGTTCTGGCTGGGCATAGTAGCACATGCCTATAATTCCAACACTGAAGAGATGGAGGCAGGAGGAGGATCAGTAGGGGTTTCACTTCTGTATTCTTCCTCAGTATTATTATATCAAGGTTTTTTTGTGGGGAGGAGTGGACAGGGTCTCACTGGGTAGCCTATGCTGGCCTCAGACTCACAGAATTCTGTCTGCCTCTTTCAAGTGCTGGGATTAAAGACTTACCTCACTAGCTCAACTTTTTCTATAAAGAGGTTGTATAGTAAATATGGGGATGAGAGGACAGATGGTTTCTACTGAAGCTACAAGACACTGCTGTGTTAATAGCCTTGAAAATAACTACAGGTGAGCTGGGCAGTTGTGACACACACCTTTCATCCCAATACTTGGTAAGCAGCAGCAGGAGGATCTTTGTGAGTTTGAGGACAAACTGGTCTACAAAGTGAGCTCCAGGACATGCTCGAAAGTTACACTGAAAACCCTGTCTCAAAAAAACAAAAGGAAGGAAAAAACTAAGGTGATACCTAAATGAACAGACACAGTTGTGTTCCAGTAAAACTTGACAAGATAGTTGGTAGATCAGACTTAAGCTCCCTAGGCTTAAATGGTCACCTACAGTAGACTCAAAGAATGCAAGTGTACCCCTTTGTCATCAAGGCCCTGGATACAGAGCCATTTTTATTGTATTAACATCATATGCTCTCCAAGATCATTTGCCATATTCAAAAATGTTCCCACTAATACATTCAAGTGAACCAATGCTTTAGTGTTCTATTTTCTGGTATGTAAGTGTTACATTAGGTAATGAACCTGCTGATACCGTAGATATGTGTGTGTACTCGTCATCATCTTTGTCCTAGCCCAACTTTGCGATAAAACAAAGTTTGCTGTGTTCTTTTTCTCTGTAAGTATAACAGTGTAACATGTACTCATTTAGGTGCCATTTAATGAGAAGGCTTCACTGAAAACTAAGGTAGTTGCTCATGCCTTGAAAATTCATTTTCTTAATGTTAATCTTTATGAATGTAGGTGAATTTTTTATGGTTCTTACACAGTTCCCTTTTTAACTTTAATTAGTAAGTAAAAGCTCAAGTTTTGATTTGTATTTGAGATCTTTTTTTATTTAATATTGTTTGAAATCAGAAGCAGCTGTTTTCTCCCAGCATCATTAAAAATATGTAAGATTTCCAAAAACCAAGGCTAGGGGTACCCAGTCCTCAAGAAGAATAGCCATTTGAAAATCAGCAACTCTTTGCTATTAGGTTCCAGTGAGACCCCTCTGTTAAAATCATTAAGAGTGTTATGTATACTTACAGTAAGTAAAGAATTCTCTTAAGCATTAGGGATTTAAACACAAGGAAAACATGGACCTGTCTTCAAGGTGATTATAGTTAAAAGCTAAAATTATCTTATGCCTGTGAAGAGAAGTAACTTTTAAATTTTTTTCTGTTGAGTAATTTCCCTCCAGTCATAGAGTACACTACCCACGAAATTATTTCAGCCTAGTGGGGTGGAAATGATGTCTGTATGGCCATTGCCTTCCTCGTCTAGAAAGGAACACTCGTTGATTTCCTGTTGAAAACAGTACTTTTCAGTTTCCGTCTCTGGTTGTTCAACAGTGAAAAATATGCCAACTTGCTTTTTTTTTTTTTTTGAGACAGGGTTTCTCTGGGGTTTTTTGGTTGTTGTTTTTTGGTTTTTGGGGAGAGCCTGTACTAGATAGCTCGTGTAAACTAGGCTATCCTCAAACTCACAGAGATCTGCCTGTGTCTGCCTCCCAAATGCTGAGATTAAAGGTGTGCGCCACCACCACCTGGCTTGCTTTCTTTATATAAATAAAGAACATTTGTTCCCATTTGTCTTCTAAAATACACTGTTAGATTATATCCAAGATAAAGAGTAGTTTTACAACAGAAAAAGTAATTCAGCCATCATCGTCAGCTCTATATTGATTCAGGATTGACATCATTAGACTTGTAAGGACTGGACCAACAATGCTGGCACACACTTTTAATCCTAGCACTCAGGAGACAGAGTCAGGCAAATCTCTGTGAATTTGAAGCCAGTCTGTTCTACAGAATGAGTTTCTGGACAGCCAGCACTACATAGAGAAATACTGTCTGGAAAAAATATGTATAAGGTCTTTCTCATAAAACATTAGCGTGGAAACCAGAATATAAGAGAAGTTACAGTTTTATTGAATACAAGTGTAATCTGGTCCTCCTATGTTGTATTTCTCATACTAAAACACCCTCAAGAATTTAGCTGTCTGTTAGCACCTGTGTTACTATCATCTTTGTCCAAGCCCTTTTCTCTTTCAGACTACTGCACCATCTCCCCAGCTAGTCTTTATTTTCCTTCAGCGGTATCTTTCATGAAGGAAGACTACTTAACGGTTTAGGTCAGATCATATCATTCCATGTCATTCATTCCTCCACTTCAAATCCTGAAGTAGCTTTCATTATCAGTGTTAAGCCAGAATCCTTACTGTGGCTTACCAGACCCTCATGACCTAACTCCTTCCTCACAGATCCTCTTCTGCCATCTCCCCCTCCCTCAGTCCAGCCTCAAGTTTTTCTGTGTATTTACTGTTCTTTCTGCTAGACCCCGCTTCTTTGTACCCACATGACTAGTTTTCTCTCTGATCAATGATGATCTCTCATGGCCATCCTGTATAAAATGGCAATGTAACACTCAACCACCCCTTTCTTCCCTGCTGTAATTTTCTTTGTAACTTATCTGGTTTATTCTTTACCTTTGTCACTTTATATAGCAGGGATATGGTTTATGCTGTTTTTTTATGTTCCCAGTTGCTAATGTATGATAAATTATAAATTCATCTGATTAGCACTATAGCTGTAGCTGTCTTTGCCTCCTGTACCTTGCCTAATTGACATGAAGATGGTCTGAACTACAAAAGATTATCTGAATTATCTTCAGAGAAGGAAAACTGTAGCTATATTTTAGCTTTTACATTATAGAACATTAACTATGCTTAAACTTTATAAATACTTGAAGATGGGAGTGGGAAGAGCTCCAATTTTTTCATTAGAAAAGTAAAAATCTTTTGGGTGATAAAGTTTACCAGTGTTATTTCCATTCTTGTGAGCCTAGACTCTCAGTTTAGATATATGAGAACTAGGAAACATGCATTTCATTTCCATCAAGGAGTCCTAGTGTTAGAAAATGGGTGTTTTCAAGTTATATGATCTTTATCCAAGTTTAGCTGTAATAACACAGATTGAGTCTTTCAACGTTAGGGAAGCAGAAAGCCTCAAAGTCACATTCTAAAGTTAGTATGGTAGTATGGTGTTGTTGCCTGGTTTTTATTCTGTAAGTTCCTTGGGCTATCTGCTCCTTGCAGCTATTTTTGTTTATAATCCATTTTATAGTCCCTTTTACTGTACTACTAAACTTTCTAGCCAGTACATGCAAAGAAGCATGCCATAGTCCCTGCACTATAGTTGAAGGGTGGTGTAGGAGCCACAGCCCACTCTTTTGACAGGCTTTCTTCTTGTCAGTTCGGTTTCTCGCTGCCCTCTCTATAGAGAATTCTGTAGTTATTTCAAGGCTTTGACTACAAATCTTTCATTTTCCAGAGGGGCCAAATTAATTTAAGTGTCTGACCTATGTATAAATACACATTATTAAGATGTCAAAAATTGTTATTGAGTAAATAATGACAGAGTTGGATAAGTTTTTAACTATTAGTAACCTGCCAGCCTTTGTTGTTGCCATTGTTCTAGATACTCCATAGCTTTTAAGATTGCTTTAAATGAGCATAACATCAGGCAATAGCCACATATACTTCACTTGCCAGCATACATTAGAGGTTGAAGCTTTTGGATGCTTATCTTAGTGCTCAGAAGTTGTAATGTGGTTTTCAAGGATCTTTTCCTGGATCTAACTTTCGTGTAAAACTTTAGGCTTTTCATTAGGTGTGATTGTGAAAATATGATCTAAGGTTGCTGTGGACACTGGATGTAAATTGCAACAACTGTTCTTGAGAAAGAGTGTATGTATGACAAGATCTAAGATGTTTCAGAATAACAGTTATGGAGCTCACTAGAATGAAAAGGCACGCTAACAACCATGAAAATAGACTCTTATCTCCCATACATTCCATACACGGGCAGTTTACTTCAACATAGCAGCACTTCACTGCTTTTAATTTCTTTCCTTTTAACAGTTAAATCAACAAGTATAAGATATGTCAGACTTCATGAATATTTCCATTGGCCTGCATAGGGGCCATGATGATCTTCTCTGTGTCCTGTTTTAGTGCATTCCTGCATTTTCCTGCATTCTTCTTCTAATCAGACATCTGAGTAGCAATTATATACCTTTGGTTTTGTTTTAAACAGAGAAAAATACTCAGGGTAACTAAATAGAAAAGAACTCAAACCAAAAATCTTTCAAAGTAAAAATTCAGAGTTTGGAAATGTAGTTGTTAATAAAACATGCGAATAGTAGGTTGGTTGGGTTTTGTTTTGTTTTGTTTTTGAGACAGGGTCTCACTGTGTAGCTGTGTCACTGTGTAGCTGGCCTGAAATCATGGTAATCTTCCTGCCTCTTCCTCTTGAGTGCTGGGATTACAGTATGAGCTTATGAAAGACTTTGTTAGTAATGAAGTTGCTTGAAAATCTTCAGTATAATTTGATGGATGCCTGTATATGGAAGAAATAATTGAATAGAATGTTCTGAAATCTCATTTTCTGAAAAGGCAGAGCTAAAACCCGAGTCCTGGCTCCTAATCCAGTGCTCTTTTGCATCACATGCTAGTTCTCTGTGACTTGAGCATCCTGGCAGGGAGAATGTAATGCTCTTGTACATATGTATCTAGAGAGTCTAGACCAAGCAGCATAACAGATTCTTATCACATTTTGTGTCTTTCCCCCAGTGTGTCTGTAGGGACAGGGACAGTTGTCATTGTTATGGTGACATACCACCTTTCCTAGTAGCTTGTTGTAAATAGTAAACAATGTTTGAAATACATTTTCAAAAGATTTACTTATGAGTATCTTGTCTACATGTATGTCTGTGCAATGTGTGTACAATGTCTGTGGAGGGCAGAAGAGGGTGCAGATCCCCAGGAACTAGAGTTACAGAAAGACTGAGCTGTCATGTAGGTGCTGGGTATCAAACCTGGGACCTATGGCTCTTAACCACTGAGCCATCTCTGCAGCTCCTTGATTTTTTTTCTCTCATATTGAAAAAGCAACATTGACATTCTCTTCATCACCTTCCCTTTTTATTACACCTTTCTCAGATATGTATTCAAAATGAAGTATTATCTGGATTTTATTAAGAGTGGTCGGCAGAATTTAGAATTAAGAAATACTTCTTAAGATGAGACATAAGTTTAGAATCTTCATGATTTCTTTTGGTAAGTATGGCAGAAGCTAGTCTTGCTTTATTCCTTGAGTGTTGTAAGTACGAGGCAGGTGTTTTGAAGTCTTAGTGTCAGTTGTTCAGACATAAGAAGTCTTTTAAATCACTGCAACTAGCAAGAATTTTTATTGAAACTAAAATAGATTGTCAACCAGAAATAACTTAATATCTATACATTTGGAGCTTTGGATTGCGTGTTCATGGATGGTTCTAAGCAAAGATACAGAAATGACAATATCTTGACATGCTTTACTTCTGTTAAACTTTTGCCAGCCCAGAAGGAAAAGAGTATGCCTAGAAAAGAAATCAAAAACTGTAACATCGCCGGGCGGTGGTGGCGCACACCTTTAATCCCAGCACTTGGGAGGCAGAGGCAGGCGGATCTCTGAGTTCGAGACCAGCCTGGTCTACAAGAGCTAGTTCCAGGACAGGAACCAAAAAGCTACGGAGAAACCCTGTCTCGAAAAAAAAAAAAAAAAAAAAAAAAACTCCGTTTAAAGCCTTGTCTACATTCACCCTTATAGATGATTTAATAAAAAATATTTTTTTTGCTTGCAGTTTTTGTTAGGTTGCTTAACAAGTTCAAAGCCGTTGCCAGTCTGGAACACTTTTCAGAAGTGCTGGTGTATTTGTGGAAGTTAAGACCTGTAAATCCTTGTCATTTTGTCATTTTTGTCTTAATGTGTGTGTACATACACTGGTACTCAATCCTATGATTATAGAGCCATCTGCAGGAAAAGCATCAAGTTGCAGCACAGTTAATAACTGTTACCAGGTTGTTTTAAGTGATAAATGAGAAGTGACAAACCACAGTTCATGGGGTGAAAGAAATGAGCAGTCAAGAGTTGCAGGAACTGTTAGTACTTGGAGGAGCCAGTAACGCCCCCCCCCCCCATTTAACCTTTTAAAGAAAACTGCTTTGTCATGGTAGTGTGTGATCAAAAGAAGTATATTCCCATTGCTTTGGCACTTAGAGATTTCAGTAGTGGCAGGTCTGCCTCGTTGGAGGAGCCGTGGATGGAGTGCTGTAGGAGTGACCTGACAGTTCTGTTGGTATCTTGTCAAACAGTGCTATTTGTTTATCTGCTTGCTTCTCCAGGAGATTGGGCTGCTTTTAACACATCCTCAGTATAGTCTTGGGATTGATTGATTGATTGATTGATTGATTGATTGATTTTGGGGTTTTTTTGCGGGGGGGACAAGGGTTCTCTGTACTTTAACTCACTTTGTTGACCAGGTTGACCAGGATTCACAGAGATCCGCCTGCCTCTGCCTACATGAGTGCTGGGATTAAAGGCCACCAAACCCGACTAGACTTGGGCTTTTCAAAAAAGAAATTACACTTGTATTCTTGCCCCTACCCCAAAAAGTTCAGGTCATGTAGTTGGTTTCCATTAGCTATACAGATGGATATTTTCTGTTGTTAATCATGAAGCATTTCTAGACCTCAAATTAGATTTTGAGATATTTTTAAAGAAGCAATAAGAAACTTGCTATCCCGTGATACATGAATTTTATCACGTGTCTTTGCTCTGTGCTGAGTAATGGTGTTAAGAGGGAGTCAGTCACCTTTTTTTTGTTGTTGTTTTGCTGATAATATCAAAGGTCAAATCAGGACTATGGAACACTAAGTACACTCCCACTGAGCCTCATCTTCAGCATCCAAATGATGTATACTAGTGTGTAGCATAGTCTTTACATTTTGGTTAAAAATGTGTGTCTTCACAATTAAGACTTAGATGGAATTTTTTTCCATGATCACAAATTAGGTCATTTATTTATTTGTTTGTTTTTAGAGCATGGTTGCAAGATCACTGATTTCATGTCAATAGCTGTTACCTTTAAGTGGAGAAGACATCAGAGGTTGGGTTAAGGGATGAATGATTTCACAAGTTTTCTATTCTTGTTTTCTTTGTTGTAAACTTTTAGAATATGAAAGTATTGGAGCTGGGGGACAGCCTCTTCAACACTCAGAATTTACTTTTATTTAAAAAAAACTAAAGTAGCACATACTACAAAAAATGATCAGATATAGAATCTGGAATTGGGGTGTTTTTATTTGGGCCTGACTTAGCAGTATTGTCCCAAATTCTGCAAATTTAGGAGACTGGGTCTCATAATCATTTCAGGCTAAATTGAGAAGGCGAAGCCTTAGGGGAAAGTATCTTTCCTTTGCATTTTCATATTCCATTCCTTCCTTGTTTTTGAGACAAGATCAGGTTGGCCTCAAACTCACAGCATTCCTTTGGCCTCAGCCTTCTGAGTACTGGAATTACTTATTTATGCCACCAAGTTAAGGTGTTTCAGTTCTTAACCCTCTAGCATCTCTCTTCACCCCAACCACCCTTGGATTCAATAATTTTTTAAGTTTTATCCTTCAAGGATTGTGGACTTAATTTTATGTGAACTTTTAAAGTTGGCTTCATTACTCTTAAAGTCTACCTTCTAGGAACTAATTTTCTTAGAAATAATGTCAACTTTTCATGAGAAATTATTTGTGTTTAGATTTACTTTTCTAGCCAGGATGTCTGGGGGTTTTTTTTGGAATAATGGAATGTGGCTTATGTAGAAGAATGTATAGTAAGATTAACTGTTTACTGACTTTGATTAATTTAATATATATGATTCTATTCAATTTTCCTCAGAAAACTATAAAATTTTATGTCACTTGAAACATTATTGCCAAAGCCACAGAGAAACCCTGTCTCGAAAAAAACCAAAAAAAAAAAAAAAAAGAAACATTATTGCTTAAGGCTAGTTTAACAAGCATGTTTTAAAACAAGATATAACCTTTGCCTTGATCCAAATATCAGGAATAAGGATGAACAAATAAAAGACTAGAAAATGCAAAACAGATAATTGCAATTAGTTTTGCCTGTCTCTCCAAGGAAGATCTATTTTCAGTCAACAGAAAATGAAAAAGGGTAAAGAGACTACCTGGATTTGAAAGTTTCCAGAAAAGTTCTTAGCCTACTTGACTTTCTTGAAAATAATTTTTTTCAAGAATCTTCCAAAAAGAAGTATAGCATTTACTTACCTAGATTAGGTCTCTGCCTCATGATTATTGTAATAACATTAAAAAAAGTTTGAAAAATTGGTGAAAGGCTGTAAACCTTTCAAGCCAGAAATCTTGCATTTGCTAATCAGAGCTGTGTGGCTCCAGATCATTTTCTTCAGGGTCTCTGGGATTTCATTCATCTCATTGCCTTATGCTCAGTGATTCCCATCTTGTGATAACATGTGTGTTATTTTAGGTTGTTAGACTGAATGAGGTGAATATTTAGTCTGATCATGACTTAAGTTCTTCTGCAGCATTGTGGATGGAAACCATCAGGATGAAGAAGACCTGGTAGCGCAGAGCTCCTGTGCAGACTACAGGCCCGCCTGAAATAAGATTTGAAAACCCGTGTCTCCAGCTGACTCATTTTGTCAGACTGAGTCAGGAGATTAACCCTTGACTTGTTCCTTTGGAAAAAAAAAAAAGCAAAGATTAAACAACTGCTTTGACTAGGGTAGCACTTGATCAGCTAGAAGCAGTCCCTGTAAAATGAGCCGCCCAGGGAGAGGAGCTGCAGCTGTTTCATAGATTGGCGATTTTGTTTTTGTTTTGTTTTGTTTTTTCCTAGAAGAGAAATAAAAACCTTGTCATAGAAGATAATTGATAATTGTGGTAAAGAAAATGACTATTCATATTAACCAGTTGCAGTTTTCCTTGGGTAATATACATTTCCAGAAGATAATACTTGAGAATAGCAAACTTAAAAGCCTTTGCTGTACCTGGCAGGTAGAATTTGGAAGAAAATATATAAATTCTCATTAATTTTCTCAATGATTTTATGGTTTTCAGGAAGAATTATTAACAGTATTATACGGACATGTCCAGGTGTGATTTGTGGAGTTCCTGAACCTCCTCTCAATTTAAGTAGTAGTGCGTGTACTGTGGCCGGTGCACTATGGGAGAAGGGATCTGGAGTGAAAGAGAGGCTTTATACCATTTTCAAAATTGTTTATTTTATGTGTATGGGTGTTTTGCCTACGTATTTATCTGTTCACCACATGTGTGTCTGGTGCCCCAAGAAGTAGAAAGAGCGTGTTGGATCCTCTGGGACTGGAGCTACAGACGGTTGTGAGCCACCATGTGGGTACTAGAAAATAGAAACTAGTCCTCTGAAAGAGCAGCCAGTGCTCCTAACTGCTGAGCATCTCTAGCTGAACAGTAATCGTAACCAGGTGTTGATTCTGTAGCACACACACACCTAAGTTTGTTTGGTTTTACTTTGAATTTTTATTAAACTGATTGTTTTTCCACCTCATTATTGCTCTTAAATAAAAACTGGGGAGGAAATTCTAAATGTTTCATGTGTTGTAATAGCCATGGTTGTATAGAGGATTACATTATACTGCTTGTTTTACCAGTTAGCAAGCACTTTCCCTGTTGAACTTAAACTCCTGCAGGCTTCTCCTTTCTTACCCATTGTAAAAGTTATTCCAGGTAGAAAGAAAAATACTGAATGTTGCCAATGCATTGATGCTTCCCTCTTCTTGTTCCCCCATGTTTGCTATTGAAAGGTGAGATTTTTCTTTAGTAACTAATAAAGAGAAATTTTATCTTAGATAATTGATTTTTTCAGTTATTCTGTCAAAAGAGAACAGCTTGTCTATGAATGACTAAAATTTACTTAAAAGGTTTTAAGACATGGCATTGTTAATTGTAAATCAAAGCTTTTCATGCAGTTCTCCACGGGCTGAAGCAGGCCTTTGTGGTCTCTCAGGAGGGAGGAAGTTGCCTGCGCTCTGCAGACTGGCATTTAATAGCTGCTGTGCAGTGATGTTCTTTTGCAGCTGCTGCTAGACCTTTTCTCTGTCTGGGGAGAGTGGGGAGCTCGCATTGTTGGCCGATGCGGTCAGCTTTTGAATCCTGTGTTAGTCAGCCTTATTGCCTGGTGCTGTTTTATTACTGTGACTCAATCAGTATGTTTTCTAAGAATGGTATTTGTTTGGGGTTTTTGTTTGTTTGATTGGTTTGGTTTCTGTCTCTTACAGACTTTTCCTCAAATATTTCAGTTGCTTTCTACCTCACAAAAAGTGTCTTTTTAAAAAATAATGTGTCCCTTTGCACAGTCCAGTTATCTTTGAATCACAGAGGAAAGGAATAGTACAAAGAGAGTTTGATGGGGGGAATAAGAAAAATAAAGGTTGTTATTCTATTTTTCTGGCTTAGAATCTACACAAAAGTATAAATTGTAAGACTTTGTAAATAGTAAATGTGTCTGTTTTAGAGACAAAGTTTCAAATCTTTTGGCTTTGTAGTATTATGATAATCTAGAAAAATCAGAGGCATTCATTTTTTTTTCTAAGAAATGTGATTTTTTTTAACTCGAGTATATAACCATTCCATAGGAATAAGAAGGGAATTCTAGTAAGCCATATTTAGTTTGCTACCTAGAATTCATGTTTCTACACACCCAGTCTTTTATTCTTTACATTAAAATAAACCCTTTCTCTTATTCTATCACCAAATTGTTTACTTCATACTAGATGTTCCAGAGGGCTGCATTCTTTTGTAAACTTTTCATTAGTGTTGTGAATGATAAATCCAAGGAACTTTATAAACAAAAGTCTGTATTATAAACATTTCCTCTTTAGGAATATTTTAAACACAGGTAACTTATTTTTAAGATAATTTTTAAATTTAAATTTTTTTTTCACAAAACAAACAACAAAAATTTCTAAAGCACAGTATGTTCTAGCCTATGAAATGGTACTTAAATGATGGTCCACTTTCTCCAGGAAGTGATTTTGTATAAGGCTTAACTGTCTGGATCCTCCTTATCCCACATGATTCAGTGTTTCCAGTTCCTGATTGCTTGATCATGTGTTTATCAGACTTGAAAGCAACTTTAGGCCATGCCAGATGGTAATGTTGCTGGAGGTGTAGCAAGCAAGGCTTTCTTTCACAAGTGCTCTAATTTAATTCAAACTAAGAACAAATTAGTAAAAGATTGCTCGCTCTCTCTCTCTCTCTCTCTCTCTCTCTCTCTCTCCCTCCCTCTCTCTCTCCCTCCCTCTCTCCGTGTGTGTGTGTGTGTGTGTGTGTGTGTGTGTGTGTGTGTGTGTGTGTGTGTGTAAATTTGACTTTGGCACATTTAACTTTAGGATGCAGTATCTCTTTTTATTTAGAGTGTATGACTTGGATATTTATTTTAGCACCCCAAAAGTTTGTGTATTTGGTATCCTCCACCATTGCGAGGACTTGATAGAAATTGAAAGAGGTAGATTACAGCATAAACCCTCCCTCTACGCTCTGTGAGTTGGTTCAGTCCTATTTTGCATAAGTTCCTTTTGAGTAGTTCCATGTGTGAATGCATAGTACTAAGGACTTGTACTGCTTGTGTGGATATATGTCTTAGAGAGACACTGTGTGAGTCAGCTGCAAATAACATTTTCAAAATCAACATGTATTGTGCTTATCCCGTCCCTGGGATGGGCAGCAATTCTTTGATGTATTACTACAATGGAAAAACGGTAAGCCGTTTTCTTTCTTCATATAGTGCTTTACTGACTTGTTTAATGGAGAGCGGTGCAGTCTAATTGCATTTTAGTAAAACCTGTGGGGTTTTTTAAATTCTTTTACCATAAATTAGATTTGTATAATTATTTGTGTCAGTAAAGTGTCTGCAACAGTTACTTGTAATAGTGACTCCTACATCTCACTAGTTGTTTGCTTTTATTTGTAAACATAGAAAATAAACTTGAATTTGAGTTCTTTTTAGTTTTAATAGTAATATCTCTCATAGCATAAGTTTGAAAGTACATTTATTTTTTACATTTTGAAATATTATAAACATAATTTATACATAAGAACATAAACATTAAATATTATATGATGCTTTGTAAATGGATGGGAAAGATGAAAGTCATCTTGTGTATTCATAAAAAGAACAAGTATGAAGCTCTGGGAATGATTAGGGAAGCAGTCAGCCAGCGAGGGCCGTGTTTCCTGTTTGGAGTTTCAGGTCCAAAGCCTTTCCTGGGATACCATCTGCTTCTAATCATACTAGAATTTTGACCCTGTGCAGATTCATAACATAAATCACTATTTCAAAAAATACGTTTTTACATTTCTAGATAATATATTCCTGGTGAATTTATAGTCTATTTTTAGGTATTTTAAAATAGTTTTCTGTATTACTAAGCAAAACTTTTCTGTAGTTACTTAATATTAACTACTTTGTATATTTCTGCAACTGTGTCTTTAAAAGCCATAGGACTTTTGTATACTGTAAAAAGTATCCTTAGAGATCTGGAGTTACCATTGTGAAATATTTGATATGCGTTACAAAGCATTACCTTAATGCCCACTTAGAATTCACCTGAAGCTTAGTAGCCACCTTCTCAACATTGTTTTAATTCTCTCACATTTCATGAAAAATTCATTTGTTGTAGCATCAGTGATTTTAGAGGAAGGCATTTAAAATGTATTTTAAGTTTTGAAAAACTAATTCCATTTTCCTAAAATAGCATAAAGTTTGGTATGTTTACTCTTTCCTTTTTGCCAATTGAAACATAGTGTTGAAAGACCTCTGAGAACTGGTAGAAGGGCTTTTTCATCTGTCGGTTGCTTTGATGCCTTTGGATCTGTCCAGTGTTTTATATGTGGGTTTTTTGAGTAAGTGTTCTTAGTAGATAACAGTTGGGCCAAAAAAATATTTAAGCTCTTTGAAAGTATGTGTTCACGCTTCCTGTATTCAAGACCTTTGGAGAATGTGAGAGGTGGACTTAAGAGAGTAAGTGAAATTACTTTCTCTCTAACAATCTTTGCCAGCTGCCTTTCAAATGTAAAAGTATTTTTCATTTTTGTCCAATTCCAAGTAAAACAGTCTGTTTAAAAGTGGCATGCAACTATGTGAGCATGCACACATGTATGTTCAATAAAGTTTACTTCTCAGATCACTCCACCACAGCCTTCCTCTTTGTTCTGCACTGAGATGGGTGGTGGGGCAGTTTGATAGTATTGAGCATTTCCAGGTTTATGGTGCATGGCATAGTTGGTATGATAAAGATGTGTGGTTTGAAAATTGATAGCCCTGTGCCTAACATAGGTCAAAGGTGACTTACATGTTCTTGAAAGATACATAAAGCAATCATGCATTGTCTCAGTCCTGTGTCGTGAGAGTCTACACATCTTAGTGTTTTATACATGGTTCTCTAATAATTATGAGAATTTCATTTAAATTATAAGAAACATTCTCTTATAACTTCAGTTTTCTTCAGTAAGAATATTATGAAGTATGTAATTATGCTATCTAAAGAATATGTAAATAACAATCATCATTGTCATTTGAAAATGCTAGTCTACCTTTCATATGAAAAGTACAACTTTATAAATATTTTGACTCTAAAATGAAATGTCCTTCAAATGTACTGTGTTATGGAACTTTGGTGGTGAATGGATTAAGTTTGAGGTTATTCTTTTGCTCCCTTTTACTGATTTAAGATGTTATGTAGAACGTTAATATTTTAAATGCTAGTAAGTTCCCATTGATTTCATTGTTAATACGGCATAGCAGGTGTTCTGAGAGAGTAAGTAGTTCTGGTCTAAGCATTTGTTTTTTAAGTTTTCAGTTTTGTTCCATGATCCTTAAGGGTTTGAGATCTTTATAAAACCATCAATGCTAAAACAAGTGAGATTAACCAGAGAGGAAGAGCCTGTGTTACTATGAGTGTGTGATTAGTGTTATATTGTTGGGATTGTGACAGACTTACTTCTGTTTTCCCACTATTTGAAAACAGATGTCTGTGTCACTGTCATTAGTAATCTTTGTGATAGGTTGGGGAAATAGAACTACTTTTGAACAATTATGTCTTTTTTAGGATTTTAAGAAATATCAAGGAATAGTAAATTTCCGAGGCTTTATTTTAAGAATTTAGCAGGCATGCGGTCCTCTCATTGACACAAGTGATGTTATTCAGTAAAAATGTAGAAAGTCTCGCAGGAACGTTTAAGGCTGGCATTTCCACCTGTCTGTAATCTGAGTGGCCTCTTTTATTAATTTTTTATTATTAGTTAATTGGTTCAAGGTGGCTTAAACCAAAGATACCTCAAACTTTCTAGGTATTTTCACCAATGAGAGACAGGACAAAAGTCAAAGTTGTAAACTTAAGCTGGAATCATATTTTGAACGACAAACTTCTTTGGATGGTATCTGGGTAAGAAAGACAGAAAACAATGCTATTATAAAGGCCATGAACCATGTGGAAAACTTTGTCTGATTCCCTTAAGTCAGAAAGCTGTCTTCATGTTAAATGCAATGAGCCTCATTTCATAAATTAAGACAGTAAGATTGAGAGGCATGAAGTAATTTGTTTAAACCCCACCTAGATAAGTTCTGAAATTTAGCCTAATTTCATCTCCAAGATAGGTCTTTTCCTTTATATAATCTTACAAGTAAATTTGTCTCTACAGTAAACTGAATCAGTTCTTGTTACCACTTGTGCTAAAAAAAAAAAAATAGTCTGTATTGCATAGCAAATGTAACTGGAAAAAGCACTAGAGTACCTTTACAGATAAATTGTGGATGCCTGATCATAATGGTAATTGTCTCAATGTGGGGTGGCTTGTCAGGGTTTGGGTGCATGTGTGCACATCTTTGTCTCTCTCTCTCTCTCTCTCTCTCTCTCTCTCTCTGTGTGTGTGTGTGTGTGTTGTGTGTTGTGTGTGTGTGCGCACATCTATATATGTATGACTGGTGTTATAACGCAGGGCCTCACACATGGGTAACAAATACTTTACTACTGACATATATCTTCAGCCAAGTCAAGTAGGAATTTTCAATTTTTGAATAAGACACCTGTTTATTGTTATAGGTGTTTAAAAAACATAAGAAATTAAACTATCTGATTCCTTCTAATATAATTAAATTACAGCCTTTCTGTCCCCACATAATTTCCTTTTTTATAAGAATTAAAATAGCCGTGAACTCAGATTATATTGTAAATTGTTATAAGACTTATTTTTCAAGTGCATATTTTAATAATCATTGAAAGCATATATTTACCCCCACAAATGTGAAAGTATATAGAATTGAAGTTTTGTTCTTTTGCGGGGGTTAGTGTTAGTTACTTTGGGAGAAGAAAGTATAATGAATTCAAATGTGTAGACCATCTGTGGACCCAGCATATTAAATGTAATGTTATTATGATAGGAAGCATGAGGTCATGCAAAAATTCTCTGAACAAGACATTGAATGATAAGAACATTTGCATAAATCTGTAGGGGGGGCTGAAACTAATCTGTGAACTCAAGGAAGTTGTCTTTTTTTCATGTAGATAACGCAAAAGTGATGTTACACTGTTCAACATTACCTTAAGAAGGAAGGAAGGTCCAATTTGTTCCTTAGAAATGCCATTTTCAGGGGGGAAAAAAAGATTATTTGAAAAAAATCTTTGCATTTATAAGACCAATGAAATATACTAAGTGATGTTAAAGTTAATTTTTAAGATATGCCTCATTTAATGTGGGAGAAATTTCTACACAGTTAAAAAATTGTAATATTAAAATGCTTGTTCCTCAACGAACCAGCAGTTAATTTTAAGATACTTTGCACAGAAAACTGTAAATACCAATTGTCCAAAACAGGAAAGCTTTTATAATATAGACATGTTCCTGGAAATTTGGTGAAAAGAGAAGAGAAACCTACTGAATTAAGCATATTTTTCCCACTTACAGAGGCCCAGTGTGCCTTACCAACTGGTTTGAAGAGGAGGACCTCAAACAGAGCTAACTTGTGTCTCTGCACTCAGTTCACTCTGCTTGGTGGTGTGCCTGTGGGCTCAGCACCTTTGCAACTTGGTGGGAACTCTCTAAATCTTTCCTGATTACATGTGAAATTACCGTAAAAACTCTATAACAGATTGGATTTTATGGCAGTGTTATATTAATATACTGAAGGCATTAAGATATTTATTTGTCAAATCCAATTAAACTGCTAGTTGTAAATTGAGCTTAACATTTTTATGTAATTTCCTTTGAAGTTGTGTTTAACTTTAATTAGAGAGGAGACTAAATTTCAATCTTCAAATCAACTAAAGGTTCATTTGTATGTGTCCTGGTGTACGTGTAGATCTATATATTTACAAATACTGGACACAGAGTAGTTAGATGAACCTGTAGGAAATTATTTTCAGAACTGTCTGAAGTCCTCTACTGACTTTCTGGCACTTGTCAGAGCATAATTTTTAATGCCAAAATTTCATTTATTCTTTAACAATCTTGTTTTTAAAAATTCAGATCTTAGAAATTTAAAAATAGAAACTACTCTGTTGTTTACTGTTGTGAGTTAGCTTAATATATGTAATCAGCAATAACTTAATTGAAAAGTAAATTTGTTTAAGAATTACCTCATTTTTATATAATTGCATAAGCCATGAGATAATTCAAGTGGTTATTTCTGAATATAATATGTTTTTGTTTTGAAACTGTAATGATTAGGTAAATTAGCCAAGTGATTTATATTTTTGGAAGTTATCATAAATGATATTGAATATATTGATGCAAACTTAAAAAGGACTGTTATTAAAACCATCCTGACAGAGGGGCCAATAAAATTCTACACATGGAATGTTCAAAAAAAGGAAGTGTTGTTCCAACCCAGGACTTAGGTATGCTAGGCAAGTGCCCTACCACTTAGCCACACACCCAGCCATCCATGTTTCTTTATTCCTAATTAGATGATAGTTTTCAAAATGCTTTAAGAATTTGGATTGCTTTTTCATAGGCCCTGGAATGTGTGAGATTTCAAAATTCTTCTTTCAGCGTATTTTGTATAGCCTGAACTTCTGGATAAAGGACCATTTACTCATATGTGGTAGTTTAAGAAAATGAAATGCAAAATTCCATTTTTTCTTTATACCATTTACAATCTCAGGTGACCACTAAATAATGGCTGCTGCATTGCATGGCACATAGAATAGAATTTGCTTATCATCTGTAGATCTTCTCATATTCTGGAAAAGGGCCCTTAAATTAATAGTCACACATCCTAAGGAACACTCCCCCCTCCTTGTCATTTAAGCTATTAAAAATATCAACCATCAGACTATGGATCTATTTTTCTTTTTAGCTAAAGCTTCTGATTTACTTTTTATTTATTTACTTTGCATCTTTTCTCAGTAGTTACCAGACTCTCTATGCTTCTTTGTTGTACAGGGCTGTTTCCAATATTAATTACAAAACGGGTGCATTGAAAAGAGATGTAGTGCACATTGCCAATCTCTAGAGCTCCAGAATGTTCTCCCCCAAATTTGGAGGTCATTCCTATGTCTCAACTGAATCATCCAAGGTGGGGAGGAATCTGTCTTTGACAACTTGACTCCAGTTGGGTGCATGAACTAAAGCACCCTGAGCATAATTGCATAGTCACTGTTGAAGACAGTGCTGTGCTGTCTTTTTCAAACCTACCCTGGGGTAAGTGGGATGAGAACATTCAAGATATTGGTAAGAGTTTGTTCTCTTCAACCAGACTTAATGATGATGGAAAAGAAGTGTGGGTTTTGACTCACTTGTGTTCTGAGTTAAGAGTATCTATCTGTTCAGCAGATACCAAAAATATGCCTTAACACCTTAAAAAGCAAAATGGCATCTCTGCAATAGCTGCCTGTGCCTAACTTTCTGAAACCAAAGCTGGAATTCCTGTCTAGAAATTAGATAGAACACCTTAAAATACTTAGTTGTTCCTTTCTCTAATATCTTAAAATTGTTTGACTCCTAGTAGATTGTAATCATCTTAAATCATAACTACTCCTCTTTCTTAATTTTAAGATTGTTCGTTGTGCTACAGAATCATCCTTGAGATTTAAATATATCATTAACTAGAATTTTTTTAAAAAAACTAGCATCTGTGTACAGGTGATCGGATGACATAAGCGGTCTGGTTTTAATTTGTGGCCAGTACTGATTGTAACAAGGAAAGACTTGCTCTTTTTGTGGAACTGGCTGACTGTTTCCCCACATCTGGAGCTAATAAACTCCCTGACCACATCAGTTGTGCTTTGATCTGAACTCGAGACTGGCACAACTGCTATTCCATAGCTCTGCATCTGTGTTTTGCAGGTCATGGCTGAGATACCAAAAGCAAAGTTAGAACAGTGCCAGGGGTCCTCTGAGAGCCACAGGCTGCAAAGTATTTCTATTATGATGAAAATTTGAAGTTGTACTAGTGTGTAAACAATAAAGTTGTTTAGGGTTTTGTTTACCATCTTCATTTGTACGATCTGTCTTTTTTTCATGGTGTTCAGGGGGTTGTTTTGTTGGGGTTTTTTGTTTGTTTGTTTGTTCTCTAGTTTTTTAAGACAGGATTTCTCTGATAGCCCTGGCTATATTGGAACTTGTTCTGTAAATCAGGCCTGGAATTCAGTGTTGGGATTAAAGGCATGCATCACTGTGTCCTGTTTTATCTTGTAAAAGTCCTTTTTATTCCCAAAACCTATGTTGTACAGAGATTATCTCTAAAAACTAACTTTGCCTCTAACATGAGGCCTCATTTTCCTGTTCAGCTTCAGTCTTCAAGTACAAGTAAGTATGCATGTGTTTTCTTCTAATTTGTTCTGTTTACCTTAGTTTCCTCATTTTGTGTGATAGCCATCATTCTTTATTCAGCAGCACTTTGTGAATCAAAGTAGACATATCTCTTTACTTTTGTCATAACGGCAGACTTCTAAAAAGTTCTGAATCATAAGTCCATCATACTTGGCATACAAGGAACTGAAGGTACCAAAGACAGCTATAAATCAAGAAGTTATTTTGAAATTTAAGATGAAAAATTATGTAGGTCTTTTTGGTGCATGAAATGATGCATCAAAACTGGAACTTTTTTATAATTCTCATGTGTGAGTTTCAAATATTTTGGGCTATAACTTGAATATATTGGATAAATTATAGTTATTTCTGATAAAGTATATGTGTAGTAAGAATAGATTTGTAATGAAAAGCACATGTTCTAATACTATCTTCTACATTTGATTCTGATTTGTATTTCCTAGCAAAGGCTAGAAACTTCCTCTACTTTCTGTTTTTATAGTGTCCCTTGTTTTGGAGAATTCTGTATAGAAAAAGGCAAAAGACTCCCAGTTTTGCTAAGATTGAAACCGAAGCTTTGTTGATTTTGTTTGCTTCCTTGTTTATTTACTTATTTGACACAGGATCTCACTCTGCAGTTTAAAGTACTCTGGAACTTGCTGTGTTGCTGAGGCTAGCCTTGAATTTATGGGAGTCCTCCTGCTTCAGCCTCCTGAGTTTTGAGGTGACATTTGTGAACCACCATGCCAGGCTTTGGAAAGGGAAATTTAAGAAAAAATATATAATCAAATTCCTTTCATAAAAAACTTATAAGACACAAACACAATTACACAATTAAATATGCCATGGTGTTTCTCTTTTTTTTGCACTAATAAAGTTAATTTTTTATTGTATGTGTATGGGTGTTTTGGCTGTATGTACATTTGTACACCACTTGCATGCCTGTTGCCCTTGGAGGCCAGAAGAGAGTATGGGATCCCCTGGAACTGGAATTATGGATGGTTATGAACCTCCATGTGATGCTGGGGATAGAGCCTAGGTCCTCTGCAAGAACAGCCAGTGTCTTTGACTGTTGAACCATTTCCTCCATCCCCCTAATGTAATCTTGTATGAGATAGGTTTAAAATAGAAAAGTGTGCTAATACATGTATGTGTCACACTTTCCTGTCAGGACCTTTTAGTTAATTTCTAAGAACATAGCTTTTCCAAACATCTCAGATACCACAGGTATACAATTTACTTTGAAGAGGTGACAGGAAACAAACATGAAAACCAATTCAAAGGAAAATACACATGTATGCTAGTATTAGCAGGACTAGTAAGAAGAGATGAAAAGGACTTTCTAACCTTTATGTACAATGGGCTGTGCTTGTATAAATAGAGTCATATCTCACAAAACGTGTGACAAGTAGCATCAAAAACTGACTAGTGGCAATACTAAACAGTGTAATTTCTTCTGTTGTCATGGTTAATATGGTATATTAGCTAATTCTTACTCGCTACTTCTTACACTATCAGAAGCACTGTGCTAAATATTTGATACCTCATCTCATCTGCCCCGTGAGGTACAGGATCAGGCTACCTTACAGATAAGAAATTTGAGCTTCAGGAAGATTGAGAACTCTATATGGTTAGTACCTTTTAGGAAGAGTAAATTTTGATAGCTTGTGAATTTATAATTAATAGTTTTTGTTAAAAAAAATTAATTGCTTCCATTTAACCTTGGTGTAAGAACCAGCACCCCCCACCCCCCAGGGTCTTGTTTGCTTGGCTCATTCTGCCAGTGAGATGTGTCCTTTGAATGTTCTTTCTCTTACCACTGTTTAAAAGCATTTGCTTGGGTTAGAAATGCCACCTTATATACTAACAGTCCTTTCCCCCACTTCTTTTTTTGCTGGGGTGGGGGTTCGAGGTAGGGTTTCTCTGTGGCTTTGGAGCCTGTCCTGGTCTACAGGCTGGCCTCGAACTCACAAAAGATTCACCTGCCTCTGCCTCCCGAGTGCTGGGATTAAAGGCATGCGCCACCACTGCTCAGCCCTTCCCCCACTTGTAAAATGTAACTTTTACAAAGTTTTTTCCATATAATTCCAGAATATCTCAATGATTATATATAGAATGTGTGTGTGTTTGTATATGTCTTCATAATGATAATGCTAACTTTTGCTAGTTAAGTGAAATTTAAATTTCTTTATAGTGAAATTTACTGGATGTACTCCTAACAAATTAAACAGAATTAATTTCCTATGCCACTGAGATTAGCCACATCTTCTCCTTCCTTTTGACTCACTGTACAGTCTATAAGTAGTCTTGTTTTCTTTTAAGACATTTTGATGGCAGGGTTGGTGTTCAGACAGTCTCACTCTTGCCAAAGTTGGTGTTGAACTTGAAGCCATCCGTCCTCCTTGGAGTGCAGGCGTTAGCCACTATGCCAAGCTTCATGTAAAGCTTTATTTGTTATTTGTTTTGTTTTCTAAAGTTCAGTAATTCTGAGAATTCTGTGGTCATATTTCATTCACTGTTTATTTGGCTGCCCATTTAGTTTTCTCAAGGATTGTGAATGTTGGCCGTTTGACATTTTAAAATGTTCATAATTTCCTTATCTAGAGCAAATGTTCACTAAAAGAAAGCATTACTGCCCTAACAAATAATCTTTTTCTTTAAGATATGTCAAACTTGGAAGTATACCTGAAATTTAAGAACTGAGACCTCTCAGCAGAATTTGATTCAATTTCCTAAGTTAAGGAAGTTGCTGTCCTTTCATGCATGCCTTTTACCAGGATCATTTCATCTATTCTCTTTGTCTGAACTGCTATAGTTTACAACAGTGGAAAGTTTGTATGCCGCTTAATATTCAGAGACATTTGTTGCCCCATCAGATTTCAAAACACATGCTGCTAAGAAAATTATATTTTTGGGTCTGAGTGTCTTAGGCCTTGTTCAGCCACCTCTTATAATTGTTATAACAAGATGGAATACATGAATATCTGAAGTAATTTACTTTCTAGTAACCAGCTAAAAAGCAACATGTAGTTAGTAACCAAATTTGATGTCAACTGTGTAGCAATATTTGTGATATGTACTAATGGAAATTAGTAGATGAGTCTTTTAGGTTCTTTGTGAAACATAGAACTCATTTTATGTAAATAATATAATCATTTACATTTAATTAAGTCTCCTGTTTTGTTTTAAGGTATATGCACCATCCCCAAATTCTGACGATTTCAACCGTGAATCTCCTAGTTATCCATCTCCCAAGCCACCAACCAGTATGTTCGCTAGCACTTTCTTTATGCAAGGTAAGCACTACTAGCAGTTGTGAGAGCCAGCCAGAACTGTCAGTGTGTTGGCATTAATTAATTAATGTGAGAAAAAAGATAGCTGTACAGAAATTCAGACATACTTTTCTAAGTTTTTTTTTATGAAATCAGTTAAAATTTAGCCATATAATATTCTGGGGCATTTATTGCTAATTGTCATTTAATTAAATTATCCAACAGACCTTTGAAATGATCATCTACTTCTAACAGAAAAATGATCAAAGCTCTCTGTCTTAAAAGAAAACAAGACTACTTATAGACTGTACAGTGAATCAGAAGGAAGGAGAAGATGTGGCTAATCTCAGCGGCATAGGAAATTAATTCTGATTTAATTTGTTAGGAGAATGTTGAAATATGAAAGCTAGAAAGAGTAGTAGTTTATAGTTTGCATTAGAGTCTCATAAAGAACTAACTGAGACATGTTAGAGAGGTGCTGCATCTCTTCTAATTCCTGTCTGACAAATCATTTTTATTTGGTCTCCTGTGGTTTGGTATTGTGGTATATATATATGTGGGAGCCGTACATCACTACATAAATGGTTCCTCAACTGTGCTGTAGATGAAGTCACTGCTGACATCTCATTTGAAACCTCACTATATAATGTCACTTTTTACCCCATCGTGCTGTGATAGAAACTTCTTTATTCCAAATTTTCAGAATGTCTGATATGATGTGTGTTGCCTATTATGGGTTAAGGCCTTTTTATTTAGCCAAGAATTAAATCCAACTTGCCCCTAGACTTCAATTATTTATTACCTTTTTTGGTGTGAAGTGTATGTTTTTTGAGAATTGTTTTAATAATCTACCTATTACAGTTTATACTGTTTTTGTTCTTGTTTGTTTATTTTACTATAAAAATCTCTTTTTTAAAAATAGTAATTATGGGGGCTAAGAGGGAAGAAAACCTGAAAGAATACTAGGTTGGAAGGGGGAATGGTATCTGCAGGCATTGCTTGTCTCTGTTGCTGTGATAAAGCACCCTGACAAAAAGCAGCTTAGAGAGGGTGACGATCCATCATAGCAGGGAAGTCAAGGCAGTGGGAATTACACAGATAAACACATCAGAGTCGAGAGCAGAGAAAAGCTAATGCATGTACACTCACCTTTTTTCACCCTTAAATAGGTCAGGGCACAGACAACAAAATGGTACCATTCACATTCGTTAACCCAGTTAAGAAAACCTCTTACAGACATGCCCTCAGCCAGTCTGATCTAGAGAGTCCCTCGCTGAATTACTTTTCCAGGATGACTCTAGATTGTTCAACTGGACAGTTGAACTCAATTGTCATTATACCCTTTATATTTTTTTGTACACTGTCAAAAGAAAAAATTCTGGCTAGGGAAAACTTTGTTTTATTTTTCTTTTTATTTTAGATGGGACCCACAGTTCTTCTGACCTTTGGAGTTCATCAAACGGGATGAGCCAGCCTGGTTTTAGTGGAATTCTGGGAACCTCAACTTCTCACATGTCTCAGTCCAGTAGTTATGGCAGCCTTCATTCACATGACCGCTTGGTAGGCTATCAAACAACATTTTGTTCTTAGCTCTTTTTGTATAAATTATAATTAAACCAAAACTTGTGAACCTGGAAGTATTTATAGGCTTACTATACCATAACTTTTTTCAGTGGGAGTGCCCTGTCACACAGTACTAATTTGTCATATGTCATACTCATTTTAACCTATTATACAGATTGTCAAGTGTATATTCCTGTTTAGAAAATGTGTGCTTTAATTTTTTATTTATTTGTGTGTGTGTGTGTGGTGTGTGTGTGTGTGTGTGTGTGTGAGAGAGAGAGAGAGAGAGAGAGAGAGAGAGAGAGAGGGAGGGAGGGAGGAGAGAGAGCGCGCGCACGTGCGCACAAGAGCACAGGGGTGGGGGGATAAAACCTTCATGCATGCTAAGCAAGTGCTCTACTATTAAGCAATAGCCCAGCCTTCAGAAAACATGTACTATATCATGTCTTTTTCCCTTTTCTAGAGTTATCCTCCACATTCAGTGTCACCTACAGACATAAACACGAGTCTTCCGCCAATGTCCAGCTTCCACCGTGGCAGTACCAGCAGCTCACCATATGTTGCCACCTCCCATACTCCTCCCATCAATGGGTCAGATAGCATTCTAGGTGAGCTTCTGGGTTGGGATAGCTTCCTAATCCTAATTTGAGAGTTTTATTGAAACCCATATTGTTCAATAAAATTTTTAGTAGTTAGTTTAAATAAAAATGAAAGAAGATAATTAACCTTTAAGTTTCACTAATTCAAAAACCAATAAGGAACTCATCTTTATTTTTATAGCTTGTTAAAGCACATAGAGTGTTTCCTGATTCACTGTGACATGTGAGATCACAAGCCAGGATACCCTTGAAGTAATAGGTACATGCTTAAGAAAAAGTAACATTCCTGATAGTCTTCTTGATTTGTTTACCTGTTTAAATCATCCAGGAGCCAGAGGGAATGCTGCTGGAAGCTCACAGACGGGTGATGCACTTGGAAAGGCTTTGGCATCTGTAAGTATTGGATACACATTCTACTGATGAACTAGGGTTAAGATTTTGTGGACAGTAAATGGCATAGTCACAACACTTTTAACATAATTATGCATTTAAGAACTATTTTCTGAGCCGGGCAGTGGTGGCGCACTCCTTTAATCCCAGCACTCTAGAGACAGAAGCAGGCAGATCTCTGTGAGTGCGAGGCCAGCCTGGTCTACAGGACCTAGCTCCAGGAACTGTTTTCTGTTTATATTGGTATATACCATTAAATTAACATGATAACACCACCTACTCCATACCTACAATAGCTGTATTTGTGGTTTCATTTTAATATGTCTTTATTTGAATAGAAGAAATACAGGTAAAACAAAGGAATTTGGGGAAATTTATATGTAAATACTCAAGTGGCCCATTTAAATAAATCAAGAAGAGCCAAGAAAGAAAATCCAACTCATCTAATATGAAGGAAATGCCTTTATAAGGGTTTTCACAAGATGGAAAATATTGTTTGTTTGTTTGTTTGTTTGTGGAAAAAAGCAGTCAGCTACAGCTGGTTCACTCAGACTAGAGGGTGGGGCTCAGAATCATTGAAAGACTTGTGCTAAAATGAACAAAATGGATTAAAAGAGATTTTATAATACGTTACAGCTTGTCTTGATCACTTCAAAAAATAGGGACCACAGTGATCACCATTTAATATGTATGACTCTTAAAATGTTAAAAATTAGTTTGGTATGCTAAAGCCAGAAAGGAGAGAATGGTGTTTGTTAATAATCTATAAGACTCAAATATACTTATTCAGCTTCAAATTATGTTTTCTGCCTTGTGAAGTTTCTCCTTAGACTTGTATTCTTTTCCTCATCCTTTTGTCTTAAGCAGTATGCTTTTTAGAATTCCAGAGTTGTCTTATATTTTGTCTGCAATACAATGAACTTTCTCAAACATTTGCTGTTGATAGGGAAAGTAGAACTCTGATATGTGAGCAGCTGTTGAGCTCTTGAAGAAAGAAACTCCTTTATGTATTGTTTGAGTAAATAAACCTTTCTCTATAGCTCTAAGTCTGAGTTTTTTAAGAAATGAAGCCAAGTCAAACTCTTCTACCACATATGAAACCCTGTACACAGTGGAATCCAGTAAATGTTTGTTGGATTTAATCTTGGAACATATGTAATAATGGTGGGGTACAAACCCACGGAAATGATCAACTGTGGTCTGAGTGCTATCTAGTTGCTCGGCACTACACTAACCAGTTCCATCCCCTATTTCACCTAATCCTCAGGAACACCCTGGCATTATTACCCCCTTATTATAGATGGGGAAACTAAGGTTTAAAGGTTAAGGAATTGGGCTCAAAAGATGAAGTAGTTTGCCCTGGGGATCACTAGCTAATACGAGTAGAGCTCATATGCAATACAATCCCCTCTATCTAGCCTCAGAGTGCTCCTTTCCACTGCTTTGGGTATCTATGAAACTGTGCTGTAGGGACTGTATTAGAAGTGTTGAGGATGATTAAAAGGAGTTGTCCTGCTTTTTTTTTCTGAATTTATTCCCTGAAGAAAACTTGTATAGAAGAAAATTGCTCTCGGGTATTTGATTAGCATGCCATGTTCCTCCTCATTTTAAAAGAACTAGTAACAGATAGTTTATTCATTTGTAAAAGGACATTTACATTTGACTCTTACTATTAAGCAAAATTTAAAAATAAAACCTCCATTTGGGAATCATTTTTTTTCTCATAAGGTTTTGTTTTGTTTTTTCTAAGGAAAATGTATATGAAGAAACCATTATAGGGGCAGACAAGACTTTGTGATGTTCTCAGTGATCCTTCAAGCTTACTATAGTTATCCTGACATCCTTGATTTCCCTTCCATATTATGAACAGCATACTAGCCAAACCAGGATGGTATTTGGAGAAAAAAAAATCCAAATTCACTCAGAATGGAAGCCAGGGGAAAAAAATGTTTAATCTAGCTAGTGGGTGGGCTTTAGTTGCTATGGAAACTCAACTCTGGATTGAATGAAACTCAGTCCTGTGTTGTTACTAGGCAGGAACAGCCAGGTCATTCCATAAATCATTTCTGTCATAGCTAAGAGTGATGCATTCCATCTGCTCCATCACTGCAGACCCTCACATGCACGCTTCCTATCCCTTTCTTCAGACTCCCTTTATCTCCCCAAACAATATTGTTTCTCCAGTTTTCCTTGTAGACTCCCATTCTCATAAGTAATGTTTAGTGTTTAAAATGTGCTAAAAAAAAAAAAAAACAGTTGTCTGGTGATTTGAAGAATTAGGAGAGATAAGAGGAAGAAACTTAATGAGAATTACATCTGAGAACCTGACATGCATATCAAAATTTTATGTTAAATATTTCAGATGGCTAGAATATGGTATCTTTAATATGATATAGCTTCTACTTTTCATGAGAAAACACTGCTGTTGTCATTAGAAGTTAATTCTAGTTCCCCAATTGCCTTAGAAGGTCTTTCATGTGTGAAACACCGGAGGGTACAATCTTTGTTCTTCAGTTTAGGTATTAAAGAACACACAGAATACTGCGTGATTAAACATGTAAGGCCAGATAATGCATTTGCAAAGGTTCCTTTATTTTAGGTTTAAGCTTGGATAATTGTGGTCTTAATCTCAGGATAGCAAGAAAGAGAATTGTATATGAAGGTATTTACACAAAGTCCCCAAAGCCCTATGGATTGTGCACTAGTTTAGATAATACACATGAGTAGATAGAAGGAAAGGAAAAATCTGTGTGTCCCTGAACATTTGCCAGACAATCACCCTTTAAGACTGTGCCCATGGAGAGTTATATGGAGGAAGAAACATCTGGTTTATCTCAGTGCTTAATACCATATCAAAACATTCAGTCTTTAATTTAGAAGAGATCAAACGAGAGGACTGTTTAACTTTGTTGATTATATCAGGCTTCTTTGTGATAATTTATGTTTTGATTTCAATGAGCTAGGGAGGAAAGAAGAGAAGGAGAAATGTGTGTGCTTTAATCTAGATAGTTAAATGGTCAGTAGTCTCTAACAAAAGAAAAGAAAATCCAGGGAAGTTGACAGTTTAGAAGTAATTCATGAAATAAGTTTCTTTGTTCCTTAGACTCAATAACATTAGCATAATAAAGATTAACTGAAATGTGCAAAAGCTTCAGTGTTTAAAACCTTAGACTCTCAGTTCCAGGGTTGGGCCTGGAGCTCCCCATTGTTTCTTTTTGTCTGAGGCTCTTTTCATTAGCCTCTGGCTTTATTGGCACCCTACTGATTGGAATGGACCATGACTGATAGGAGGAGGAGCCTCATTTGTTGCAGTAAAATGAGAAATATTACCGTTTAAGCCTGGCAGAAGGTACTGGGAGTTATTCATCATTGGCCATTTAAGTAGGTGCCTGTGGGCTGCATGTAGAATGAGCTCTGACTTTGTTTCTGCCCTAGACTCTTAAGTCACTGCCACCCCCATTTTTAAAATGACGTTTTTCTTCTTTAAATACCAGTATTGGAATTCTTTAAGGTCAGAAAGGTAAAGAAAGAAATCTTCATTTAGAATTTTCATTGCCAGAAATGCCTGGTGTTTAGGATTTCTAAAAGAATAATGATTTTAATGAAATAGTTTAATTAAGTTGTGATTTGATCTGCCATCTGGTAGTGCTGCACTAGTCTTCCTCCCTATGTGGGAGTAAAACACTGTTTGTTTTGTTGGGGGGGGCACAAACAAGCATGGAGGTCAGGGGACAACTTTCAGGAATCTGGTCTCTTTCCAGGTGGATCTTGGGGAGCAAATTGAGCCATCTCATCTGCCATGCCCCTGAATAACTTTTTATTTTCTGTGCATTGGTGTTTGCCTGCTGTATGTCTGTATGAGGGTATTGCATCCTTGGAACTAGAGTTACAGACAGGTGTGAACTGTCCTATGGGTGCTGGCAATTGAACCCAGGTCCTCTGGAAGAGCAGCCAGTGCTGAGCCATCTCTTTAACTCCCCACCCTACCCCACCCCACAGTTTTTAAATGTAGATAATGAATGAATAGCAATTCTGTCTGATATCACATCAAACTGCAAGTGTAATGGGTAAATGGTAAAAAAAAAAAAAATGGCTTCTGTTATACGAATGGAGAAGCTTCTTTTGGAAAAGATAGATTTTAGTATAGTTTCTCCTATTTCCACCATGATTCCCAAAAGCTCACTGCTGCTTTGAGTATAGGATCAAAACCATGTCCTGTCCCTCCAATATCATATGACTCCATATATCATATGATCATATGACTATATGACTTTAAAGTATAGCCTGTTTTCTTTGACTTAAAGGGACTCTCACCAGCATTTGACAAACTTAGGGATTGCTTCACTGAAAAAGCAGAGCTGAAAGACTTGGCAGTTCATTCACACCTGAGAAAGCCTATGTCTACCTAAGTGTGAGATACATATAGCCTAGAAGATTAACACCAATTCTCACCATACAGAACCTCACCACATAATTGTTCTCAAAGTTATGCCATGCTGCCTCTATAACAAACTTTCACTTTCTTCTGTTATTGATCCTCATTACTTAAATACTAAGATACATCTCACCATTTAAAGAATCTTCTTATCAATATGTATTATAGCAGATTTTATCACTCATTATGATTCCAACACTGGAGCCACGTGGTGGTTGTTCATGCCTTTAAAAAGTTACTTCTTTTGCCAGACAGTGATGGCACATGCCTTTAATCCTAGCACTTGGGAGGCAGAAGCAGGCAGATCTCTGTGTGAGTTTGAGGCCAGCCTGGTCTACAAAGCCAGTCCCAGGACAGCTCTGGCTGTCAACACAGAGAAACTCTGTCTTGGAAAAAACAAACAAGTCTCAACACTGGGAAGACAAATAGGTCCCCAGGGCTTGGCCAGCCAGAGGTCCAGGCCAACGAGAGATCTTGTGTCAAAAAATAAGGTGAACAACTCGTGAGGAAGAACACCTGAGGTTGCAGGCACAGGTTTAAAGTGGTATGAGAAGGATGTGTACCTATCCCAAAACCAGAATTGTAAATATTGGTATCTGCAAAGGGAAGAGCCAGACCCCTTTGTAGAAAACGGAGAACGCAAACCAAAATAGAGGAAAAGAAGGGAAAAGGTGGGGAGGATAGGAAGAAAAGTGGTGACTCAAAGTTCAGGTGTGCCCTACTCAGTCTGTCCAGGTGGAGAAGTTAGTTCAGGAGTCAGTCGCCAGGATGTGTAAACATGGCACAAAGAATGTCATTAGCAGGTGACTAGAGAAGAAAAGGGTACTTGGACTCTACGGAAACCTTTAAGGGAACTGGAAAGTAGAAGAGGTGTAAACTTCAGCTAAACCTGAAGCCCAAAAGTCACCCCGGTGAGAATTCCAAGCACAGGCTCTGCCATTTCTACCATCCCTCATCTCTTGTCAGCACAGCAGTGACTAGGCAAGGATTGAGAGTAGGAGACAGAAAATGGATAGCTTGGAAGCACTGTAAGCACCAGCACAGAACTGGGAGCTGCCAGCTACTACAGAAGGTAAGGTTGCTCCAGGGCTTTCACAGTTGGTTCTCACAGCTGAGGAGTAGTGGTCAGCAAGGCAAACTAATCTGTGAATACAGCTGTGTGACTATTGTCTGACTTGTCTGTTCAGCATCGTGAAATCATTCTTCCCTCCCTCATCAATATTGTATTACATACTTTATGAAGTTAGCATTGGTTGCTCATAAAAGGTGTATAACTGACTTCTGAACATAAGAAATAATGAGTCACAATGATAAAGATCTTGAAACATGTTTGTAGAAGTTTAGTGTCCTTTAGAGAAAGCTTAATTTAATATGCAGTCATTGGAACTAAAACAGATAAGTAACTTTTTAAAGGGGTAAGTGGTGACTGTTAATCTTTAGTTAGAAGGGAAAACTTTTTTTTTTTTTAAAGTTTCTCTTTGTAGCCCTGGCTGTTATAAAACTCTGTCTGTAAACAGGCTGATCTCAAACTCAAGAGACCCACCAGCCTCTGCCTCTGAGTGCTGGGATTTAAGGTGTGCACCACCACACCTGACTTAAAGACCATTTTAAATGCATAGTAACCAAGCTTTCTGTGACACACCTGCAGTTCCAGACCTTGCAGGCCAAGTCAGGAGGATCACAAATACAAGGTCTGTCGAGATCCTGATTATGCAACCTAGACTCTGACTCAAACCACTAATAACAAAACAGCCTAAAAGACTCTACCTTTTTATTTTTAAGTTTTTTTTGTGGAATTATCACTTTTATAGTACTTAAATGGTATATTTTTTAAAGATTACTTACTTTCCAGATGTTTTAACTTTACAATAGCTTGTTTTATTTTGAGACAAAGATGCAGCTCAAATAAGGGACCTTAAAGTTGCAGTCTCACCTCTGCGCCTTGCACTAGTCTCCACGGCCTGTTACTGCTGTTTAGCCCAGGCTGACCTTGAACTTGTCCATTATTGCAGAGGTGCACCCATACCCAAACTCATGTCTTGATTTTTCTGCTGATAATTAGAACTTTCCAACAACAATAATTAAGAAATATATATTTTTGTTATTCCTCTCACATTTGAAATTGTGTAATATTTTTTTCCTAGTTTGAAAACTGAAGCTACTTTGGTGTCTAGTGAGAAAATAGTGTACAATTGGATGAAAGTGTTTTCCTTATGAGTCTTGGAGTGAGTGAGTAGTGTGACCAAGATCACAGAAACAGCTCCATGGATGGATTTGTATTTTTGCTGTTATCTGACTCATGTGTATCTCTTATTTTTCTGATTAGATTTATTCTCCTGACCATACAAGCAGTAGTTTTCCATCAAACCCATCAACACCGGTGGGATCCCCTTCACCTCTCACAGGTGAGTTTCTCTTTTATTCATAGCACATACGAGTCTACTTGAAAATAATTGTGATTCAACAAAATTTCAGTAAAGTTCTATTTAAATTATGAAACAATTATTTTGACAATAAATATCTAATCAGAAGCTGCCTGGAGTTCATTTTGAAGAAATACTGAAATAATTGCTCATCTTGAATTATTTATTCATACTCTTCCTAGGTTTCCAATGCCGATTGTAATATATGTAACTTCGTTGAGACTACTAGGTTATAATTACACATTTTTAAATGAAAACTTACCAGGGGTTGTATAGTTTTTCTGTTGAGAAAAAGACTATGCTGTGGATGAGCAGCAGTAGTGGAGCTGCCTAAATGGTTCAGTTTGTTTTCCTATTTCCTGATTTTGAACATTAATTTTGACAAGTTCTAAAACTATCCTCTGGAATGAATTTGTTGAGATAATTATAAATGGTAATTTTTATTAGTATTAAGTAAAGTCATGAAAATACTTTTCTAGCAATAGTGTTTAAACCTTACCCATATTTTTGCTAAGCAACATTTAGAGGGGAGGTACTTGCTGACAAAAAAATGTGTTTGTTTTGAAGAAGAGCCATTATTAGACAACTGAATGAAATCACCCCGTCCCCCCACAGCAGTCAGCCTCAGCAGCGTCTCTGCTTTCCTGTCTAGCCACACTTAGACAGTGTGGTAGTTTTCACTAAGCATTGTTGTGTTGTGCAGGGTTTCACGAAGTCAGGGTTCTTGTCTGTCACCTGTGCTTTGTTAGTCCTGTGTCTCTACTCAGCCACATTCCAAGATGGACATGTTGAGCTGCAGCAGCTGCTCTTCACTAGTAGCCGGCTAGGCCACTTTTTCAGAGATCATGGCTTCAGCTGTCTAGTAAATGTGAAGCAGCTGTTGCCCACATAAGCAAGATGATGAAAGACCCATTGACTTAGAGTTGTTTAACAGTTAAAATTACAGGGAGAATGATGTAACTTATCCTTGCTCATTATCTTGGCACTATTTTACCAAAATCTTTGGCATAATTTTTGCCACAGCCTGTTTTTGCTCTTTGTCATTGGATGTGTCCATGTCTGCTTTCACTGCGCTTACTAATCATGTGAGAGGACCCTGGTGCTCAGCGCCTAGGAAGACATGAGTGAAATCTAGACTGGTACAAGTCAACTCTGAAGTCTCCTGCATTGTTAAGTGAGGTTTGACTAGTCTTTTCCCTATAACTCAGATAGCTGATCAAAACGTAGGCTACTGATTATTTATGTTTAGTGGGCCTGCCTTGAATTCAGTAGTCCTCATTTCCACATAATGCTACTGAAACACCAAGTAAAGTGTATTTATTTATTTATTTATTTATTTATTTATTTATTTATTTATTTATTTTGGTTTTTCGAGACAGGGTTTCTCTGTGGTTTTGGAGCCTGTCCTGGAACTAGCTCTTGTAGACCAGGCTGGTCTCGAACTCACAGAGATCCGCCTGCCTCTGCCTCCCGAGTGCTGGGATTAAAGGCGTGCGCCACCACCGCCCGGCGTAAAGTGTATTTAGAAACGCACATTTCTCCTGTCTTTGTTGTCTCTACCTCCCTTGCATATATGAATACCCACACTATGACAGAACAGAGACGGGGAGGAGAGAAGGAAAAGCACTGTGTGAAAGAACTACTGTTTGTACAGATTGCTTTGTACCGTATATGACCTTGTTCTGTTATCTGGAATAAGTGGGTCATGCATAGTTAGCCATGTTCCTCATGCCTGACCATTGGTCTGACTCAGCACAGGATAAACACACAGGCAACAGATCCTCACAGGCAGCTTCATGACTGTCATTCTTGGATAAATCCATCTCATCTTCCTCCAGAACTTTGCAAACCAGTAGCATTTTTATCTCAAGCACTTGTGAAGACACTTCTAAGGTATTCTAAGGTATTGAAGCTTAGGATGAAAGGAAAAGGAACTCTGGTCCCTCCTAGCTTGAACATTAAAGAACCATTTGTTCTTAGAGTATTGGGGGTGGGGGCATGGAGACAGAGTGCTACTATATGTGTAGCTGTGGCTGGTCTGGAACTTGGCTGTGTTGACCAAGATGGCCTTGAACTCAGAGATCTGTCTGCCTCTCCCTCCCAAGTGCTGGGATTAAAGGTGTGTGAGCATTTGTTCTTAAGTAACAAGAGGCCCAATGCAAGCTAACTGTAAATCTGCATGTCAGAATCCCTGTTCTACCTCCTAGCAGTTCTTTGCAACTATTTGAGACACTACAAACAGTATCCAGTAGAAGAAAAAAGGATCTTTTTTTTTTCCCATGTCTCTTTAAAAATCTTTCCTAGAAATCTCCCTTACAGAATTATCCTCATTTTTCATTGACCAGCACTAGGCCTACCTCAGTTACCTGCATCTGAAGTGGACCTGCCATGTTTAGTTTAGTTATTGGGATCTAGCTAAAGTTGGTATAGAATATAGTCTCTCATGGTGAAAGAGAAATGGCTATGCCTACTATAGTTTAGAAAGTGACACACATTTGTGTTAGATGTTAGAATATGTCCAATATGGAAGCCGGCAAGCTAACCATTCCTTGACTTTCTTTCTTTCTTTTTTGTTTCTTCTCTTTTTTTTTTTGTTTTGTTTTGTTTTGTCTTTCAAGACGGGATCTCTATGTAGCTTTGGAGCCTGTCCTGGAACTCACTCTGTAGAACAGACTAGCCTCGAACTCACAAAGATCTGCCTGTCTCTGCCTCCCAAGTACTGAGATTAAAGGCATGTACCACCACCCCCTGGCCATTCCTTGACTTTCTTTACCTTCATTTGGGATATAGATGAAGAAAGTCTGTAATATTAGGGCCTGGTGGCAGCCCTCAGAACCTCCCAGTAAAAATTGAGTTTAGGTTTATGTCAGTTTAATCAAAACATTCATGTATGTCATCTAGGTACATGCCCAGTATTAAATTGCTTGCCTGACTTCATCAAATTTCCAGATGAGTTGAGAAAATAAAACCACAGAATTGACACTGAGTTGTGATCAGGTTAGGGCACAGATTTTATGAAGAGGATTTTAATAGAAGGAGAGCAGCTTTTGTGAGTATAAAGGAAGTGCAGCCCAAGTCTGGACATGAGAAAGTGCCTGCCCTCCTCATCTAGTCATGTGTGGAAAGGGTGACTGGGATATATTTTGGCAAACTGTAAGGATTAGGACTTCAGTGGCGGGCAGGATTCCTGAAGGCTTGAGTTTAGGGTGAGGTTACAAAGAGAAACTACTGGAAGTCTGGAATAAGAAATAACTGGGAACCAAGCATTGTGGTACATACCTTTAATCCCAACCCAGGGGTGAGGGGGACAGAAGACAGACAGATCTCCAGCTTGGTCTGTAAAGCAATTCCCAAGCTGCCCAATGGTACATAGTAAAACTCTGTCCCAGAAACAAGAGAACTAACAAATGAACTAAGGCCTATAAATATTCTTAGCTATACAGGAGGCAGTATCCATTCTCTTAACTTAGGAACCAGTTCTACTGGGGGAAGTACTTGCTAAGCACTGCTCAGAATAAGAGCAAATCAGAAACACTGAATAAATTTAGGTATGACCAAAGTCTTCCCCGAAATAATTCAGCTCTAACCCTATTCACCACCTAGCTTGCTTCCTATAAATATGTTCAATAAATTTTACTAAGTAAATTTGCTAAAATTCTTCTAAACTAAGAGCCACATTTCTAGAGTGGATAGTTAGTTTAAAAAAAAAAAAAAGACCACAGGACAGTTAAAGAAACTGTTTCCCACAAAGTATATGTTCTCCCTGTGGGCATGTCCAGCCCCAAACAACAAGTGATGGGCTGGGAAGGGAGAGCAGTCTATTCTAAGTCGCACCAAGACTTCCAGCCTTTGCACTATTCCTTTTCTCTATTCTCCTGCTTGCAATAGTTGGTAATTACATGCAAGAGGCACCATTATGATTCTAAATTTAACCTGTGTATTTTCTTCTCATGCTAATTTTACGAAGAGATGAAGCTATAGCTCTATCTAGTATCAGATGCATGCTAGCTAGTGTTATGGTCTGTGTCTAGAATCTGATTCCCACCCCACTCAGGTCTCATCCATAGCTAATAAGACACCAGTACTCCAAGACTGCCAAGATTTTGGTATATTTACTGTTTGTTTTTTTTTTATTTATTACATTAGAATCTATGCACAGAAGGGAATGGTATTAGTGTTCCATTACCAGAAATATATTTATTTAGCTTGGTGGCATGCTTTCATCTCTCTTAAGATAATTTTTATAAGGCAGATTAAAATAAAACTGGGGTTTTTTTGGTTTGTTTGTTTGTTTTGCTTGTTTTATTTTTGTGTGTACCACATGCTAGGGATCAAACCTAGGGACTTAACACATTCTAAGCAAATATTGTACCACTGAGCTACACTCCCAGCCTCCACTAAATGCTTGTACTCTGAACTTTACCAGATGATGGTGCTAACTTCTGAGCTAGCGCTGTCTTGTGTAACTGTCCATCCACCCCTTTGTGACCAACAACATAAAATATTAGGTGACTATTACAGTCATAGCACCCTTGTCCGTGAAATGTAGCTCAGAATTTAATTTGTGTGACGTTCATAGAGATATCTATCACTGATTTAACCCTTCTAATATTCTGCTTTAACCTTGTGTTGTAACAGTGGGTAGACCAATCAATAATAAAACAACAAAGTAAGTTTAACTATGTGTCTTTTTAAAAATTAATTTTTATTATTGTTTTTTACATCCCGATCACAGTTTTCCCAACCTCCACTCCTAGCCTTTTCCCCATCTTTTTTTTTAATATATGGTTAAATGGGTGGTATTTTAGATCTTTGTGTGGTTTCTTTGTATGTGTGTGGTGGGAGGGGAACACCTTCCATAATTTATACATCTGGAAGTCAAGACACCTAGCAAGAGTCAGTTCTCTTCTTCTGTTATGTGGGTTCCAGGTATAAAACCCAGTTGTGAGGCTTGACAACAAGCATCTTAACCCATTGAGTAAAGATGACCCATTGCATGGTTTCTTTATATTACTATCCAAAAAACTATAAATATAAGGCTGGGGAGTATAGCTTAATGAGTTGTAGAACATTTATCTAACGTGTATGAGGCCCTGGGTTCAGTCCCCAACATACATGCACAGTCTTCTGTGTGCAGATTTCCCATGTGAGTGGTGCAGTGCATCCTTCTGCACCCTCAACACTAAGCTCATGGGGAACCACAGAAACTGCCTACTTTGCAAAGCATTTGTGTGCCTCCTGACTGTCCTGTCTTCAGACATTTCAGAACGCCTGTCACAGCCTGATCACACAGGGGTTTGGAGGAAGATTGGACCAAAATGGTTGAAATGATTCCCCCCACACACACACTGGTTTGTTTTTCAAGATAGGATTTCTCAGGGTTGTTCTAGCTGTCCTGGAACTAGCTCTTTAAACCAGGTTGGCCTCGAACTCACAGAGATCTACCTGCCTCTGCCTCCCGAGTGCTGGATTTAAAGGTTTGCACTACCACCCTAGCTTGCTGAATTGATTTTTTTGTTTGAATAATTTGGAGTCTTTAGCTTGTGATCAACTCCCCACCTAAACATTTTTTTTTAACTGTTACATTTTAGCCTTTGAAGCAGCTTCATCCGTGCATGGCTGGGGTACTGTCAGAAGATGCACGTGAATGTGTGTACACTGTTTAAATTGAGAAATACGCGTTAAACTATAAATTGAAAATTGCTAGTGATGAGATATGGTAATTAAGAAAATTATGGTACAGAGAAACAGATAAGTATTAATGTTATCATTAATAGCATTATCAAACAGTGTAAAGCCATTGTGGGGAAGCAAACATCTTTAAAAGATAAATATTTTCAAAGATGCACATGTGTATAGACAAAGTCTAAAGAATATACAAACATAATCCTAGCTAGCTGTGTTTTACAGGAATTAATAATGAAAAAGTTTTTCAATGTTTTGTGCTTGTAAGTTGCTAATATTATGCTGAATGATAAACAAGTTTTCCATTATTTGTTTATTATTACTGAATATCTTTATCTTTTCTTTAACATTACTGAGACACTGAGTTCATCCATACATGTGAATGCTTTTTTCGGTTTAACAGGTACTAGTCAGTGGCCCAGAGCTGGAGGGCAAGCTCCTTCATCCCCAAGCTATGAAAACTCACTTCACTCCCTGGTAAGAGCCTTCTGCTGTCTTTACAGGTGTTAATAGAACTTTGCTTTATGGTTCAGAGGGGTTTTTTGTTATTAGTGATTTTGCTTTTTTTTTTTCCCCTAAAATCTTATGTAACAGTGAAGAAATGGTAGGATAGTGTTACACATTCTTTGCTAACAGATGACCTGATTTAGTAGACAATATGACACTTTAGGTGTCTTTATTGTCATCTGTTTTATATAGACATAGGGAATTAAAAGAATACTGAAGGATTTTTGTTTTTTTGAAAAATATAAGACTTAATTTTTCTATACTGTCAATATGAAATTTATTTTTAAAAGGACAAGAAATCAAATCCATTGATTCAAAATCATGTGTTGTTATATTTATATTAGACTTTTACATATGTCAGTTTTTTATTATAAAAGCATTTCTGATGTCTTCTTGTAATAAAGTACATACCACACAAGCAAAACATTGCTTGCCAGACAAATAGGACTAGTACTCCAAGGTGAAGAATTTGTGGTAGAATGTTCTCTACTGTTATGTTTGTGTGCTTATTTGTGACCCAGAATCACAAAGTGTAATAAAAATAAATGAGCGTGATCCTGGTGATATGCTAAGTCATGTAATCATTCAGTAATTCTAGGTTGCAATCAGAAGCCCTCTTTTTCTGTGCCTAACAAAATATTTCAAGTTGGAGGAAAGTTGTCTTCTCACATATTTTGCAAGCAAACTCAAGCAGTGTGTGCTTAGTTACATGCTAACCTTGTGAGTCCCTGTTAAAGTCCAGCCTTTCGGAGCTTAATACAAGTAGATCTTGCAGATCTCCACATTAACTTTACTAACAGGTTATGCCAACAAGCACATCAGCTATTTCCTCATCTCTTTTGGAGTTAATCTTAACCTGTGCTTTGCCTCCTGTTCTGTCTTGACTTTGCCAGAAAAATCGAGTTGAGCAGCAACTTCACGAGCATTTGCAAGATGCAATGTCCTTCTTAAAGGATGTCTGTGAGGTACTATTTCTTTTAGATGGTGCCTTTTTGTGTGTTTAAATTACTTATACGTCCCTTATCCATTTAAAATTATTAAGCTGTACAGACTTCAGCGTCCTTTAAAAATCAAACAAATGAGCATTAAAGCTCTTGTAGCAGTGATAGAAAGTAGATGTGTCTGTTAAGAATGACTTCTTTTAAGAGCTCTACTGGCATGTGCTTTTGGTTTTCAGAATTGTGTTTGTATATAAGGCATGTGTGACCCATGGGCAGTAGATGTCTTTCCTTCAGTTTTGTTAAAGAGCGTATCTGAATGTGTACACCATTGAAGATAGGTGTGTTCTGCTCACCTAAAACTTAAATGGATTTGAGAGCCTTTCCCTAAATTGACATCTTTCAGAGATCATGTTAAAGTACAGTTTATCCCTTTCCATCAACTGTAATTGAGTATTGGTATAATAGCCTTCATTTATTATAGAAACTAAAAGAAATAACCTCATGATAGATGGGTAAATTCATCTTATAAAGCAGTTGACTTTTGAAAAAAGAAGCAGCACTTTTGAAAATTTAGTCTGAAGATAGCTGCCTGTTTTGTTGTTGATTTGAAGTGCAGGTAGTCGCCTTTAAAGCTAATTGATACTACATTGCATTTGCTGCCTTCTTTATATCCCTGAATAAGAGATGTAGACGCTTAGTAAATTGAGTCGATATCCACAGTAACCACCCTACCCCATGTTGTTTTTGATCCTTACAGCAGTCTCGAATGGAAGATCGTTTAGACAGACTGGATGATGCTATCCATGTGCTGCGGAACCATGCAGTTGGACCTTCTACCAGTCTGCCTACTAGTCACAGTGATATACACAGTTTATTGGGACCATCCCATAATGCACCAATTGGAAACCTGAATTCAAACTATGGAGGATCAAGCCTTGTTACAAACAGTCGATCAGCTTCAATGGTAAATCATGCTCGTCTTATGTGTAATAACCCCTCTTATCCTAATTATTTTTTATGAAATTTTGGAGGAAAGGGTGAATGGAATGTTAAAAGGAACCTTTTAAATTTTCCTTTATTGACTACCATCTGGTCCATCAAATTCTGCTATGGCCACATATAAAAAGAAGAAACTTTACCGGGCAGTGGTGGTGCACGCCTTTAATCCCAGCACTCGGGAGGCAGAGGTAGGCGGATCTCTGTGAGTTCAAGGCCAGCCTGGTCTACAAGAGCTAGCTCTAGGACAGGCTCCAAAGCTACAGAGAAACCCTGTCTCAAAAAAAAAAAAAAAAAGAAGAAGAAGAAGAAGAAGAAACTTTCTACAGAGATCTATTAGCTTCAGCCTGGTCTTTTTTCCAGATCCATAGTCATTGGAATGACAGTGTATGCCTTGGATAGTGAGTAGGAAAGGAAAGGATAAGGATGGATAGCATAGCTTGTAAAGCAAGACTGAGTTATAAAGGCCCTATTCTAGGTGGGACCAATGTCTTAGGCCAGTCATCTCAGCTGTTCCAGAGGCTGTGCCAGGAGTAGAACAACTTCAAAGCCAGCTTAGAGAACTTAATAAGACCCTATTTCAAAGTAGAAAGAAGGCTGGGGCTGTAGCTCAATGGTAGAGCACTTCTGTAGCATGTATAAGGATCTAGATTCAGTCTTCAGTACCACATTTTAGGAAGACATTTTTCTGATTCAGAAAGGTTTTCTAGACTGGAAAAGTTGTCTGTTATGATTCAGAACTTGCCTTCAATAGCAAAAAATTAACAAATGACACTTAATTTTTGCAGGTCTAAATTTAACTTTTTTCCCCAAATCAAAAAAAAAATTTTTGCCAGGCGGTGGTGGTGCATGCTTTAGTCCTAGTACTCAGGAGGCAGAGGTAGACGGATCCCTGTGAATTCGAGACCAGCCTGGTCTACAAAGTGAGTTCCAGAACACCAGAGCTAAACAATGAAACCCTGACTCTAAAAATCAAAAGAAAAAAGAAAAAAAAAATGAGATAAGAGAGCAGCTAGATTGATTGTTAGGTAACAAACAAAGGAAACTATTTTAGATTAATCCCCTCAGAGGATAAAATAATTTAACTAATCTTTTAAAAACATGGTAATTCTTAGCGGGGTGGTGGTGTCATACCTTTAATTCTGGTACTTGGGAGGCAGAGGCAGGTGGAGGTCTGTGAATTTAAGGACAGCCTGGTCTACTAAGCAAGTTCTAGGATAGCCAGAACTGCTACACAGAGATACCCCCATCTCAGGAAAGGAAATACAAACAAACAAAAAAATACTGATTCTTTAGAAAAGAAAAAGAATAGAATTCTTAATTATGTGCATCAAAAAATTCTGTGTTGAATGTCTTGAATTATTTTTCATCCAAATTGTCTTTTAAAGATTCATTTGAACCTGCTGTGTAACTGATACCACGTGTTTTCATGTTTATTGCATGGTTTTTAAAGTTCACTGCATGCTTCAAAATACTTTCCCGTGAAACAGATTTCAAGCTATAAGCCATGTGATCAAGGCTAAAACTCACCTATTGCCATAGCAATTGAGTGCCCCAATGCTGAGGGCCTGATTTCTATAAAGTGGTATTGATTCCAGGTCTCCACACAATGGCCACCTGGTTTCTAATCTCAGTATTTCCACCTTATGTCTTGGCAATTAGGGATGTTTCTATTTACTCCATCTTTTGGTCTTAACTCAGAATCAGTCTCTTTATTGTCCTTCATGACCATAAAATCTAATTGATTGAGAAGAAAATACAGTTTTATATTCTAAAACTACTTTCCATTTTTTTTATTTATTTATTATGTATACAATATTCTGTCTGCGTGTATGCTTGCAGGCCAGAAGAGGGCATCAGACCTCATTACAGATGGTTGTGAGCCACCATGTGGTTGCTGGGAATTGAACTCAGGACCTTTGGAAGAACAGGCAATGCTTTTAACCACTGAGCCATCTCTCCATCCCATAAGTGTTTTTGTTGTTGTTGTTGTTGTTTGTGCGTTTGTTTTTTTCAAGACAGGGTTTCTCTGTAGCTTTGGAGCCTGTCCTGGAACTAGCTCTTGTAGGCCAGGCTGGCCTCGAACTCACAGAGATCCCCTGCCTCTGCCTCCCGAGTGCTGGGATTAATGGCGTGTGCCACCACCGCCCACTACTTTCCATTTTTATCAGAAATGTAAATACTTTTTCTTTAACATTAGGTAATGTTGTGTTTGACCTATAAAAATAGTTGTTTATAGCCAGACAGTGGTGGCACACGCCTTTAATCCCAGGAGGCAGAGGCAGGCGGATCTGTCTGAGGCCCGCTTGGTCTATAAGAGCTAGTTCCAGGACAGGCTGTAAAGCTACAGAGAAACCCTCTGTGTAGCTCTGACTGTCCTGGAACTACTCTGTAGACCAGGCTGTCCTAAAACTCTCAGAGATCTGCCTGACTATCATTCCAAAAAAGAATAAAGTTATTCTATTAGACACAAATATCTTCAGAAACTCGCCAAGAACATTCAAATAGTATTTTTTCAGTGAGTTTATTCTAAAAACATTACTATAGATGAGTATCCAAGCTGTAGGTTTAAATATGATACTAATCTCTTTCCTAGCATTTGGAAAAGATTTGACTTGTGTTTTCTGTGAAGGGAAAGATAGAAGGAACAGCAGCTATCTTCAGCTTTACCTACTGTATGATCTCTGTCACACTACTTGATTCCAGTGAGAATAAGGACCAAGTCTAGAGCATGCTTGATGGGAAAGTACTCTACTACTGAGGCTCCACCCCCATCCCTATTTAATCGAATGTAAAATAAAGCAGCCTTTGACATATGGGGGTGGGAGGATGAACACAGCTAAATTTCAGTGTCATTTATTTACAGAAATAGGTTCCTTTATTTTTTTTTTTTAAAAAAAAAAGGAAAACAAGATTTATCCACAGATCTATTTGGCTAGTTCCTTACTTTGATCATAAATTGGCTTATCAGTATATAAAATGGAGGTTGGCTTGATTTTTTTTTTTTTAATTTTGTTTTGTTCATCTTTGTTGTCCTTTTTCTTGGAGTGTTTTGTTTGTTTGTTTTTTAGGTGGGGTCTCACTATGTGGCCTTGGCTACCCTGAAATTTACTGGTGTAGACTAGACTGGAGCTGGCTTTGAACTCAGAGATTCTGCTTCTGCCTCACAAGTGCTGGAATTAAAGATGTGTGCCACCATGATAAGCTATTTTAATAACTACTTTAGGAGTTTTGTTGAAGTACTTTAAGGCTTTAAGATGAGCCAAGATGCGCTGAGATGGATCAAAAGAAGTTGATGTGAATCTGCATCTCAAAAAGTGGTATCAGTAGCTCCTCTCAGGCCTTCAAAGCAAATAGATGAGTGAACAAGATTACCATTAGTATAAAGTGTGTAGGGGTAGTTTAACCAAGCCATTGTTCTTTATCAAGAAAATAGATGATTGTTAAGAACCTTTCCCTTCTATAAACCCAGGCACGCCTTTAATCCCAGCACTCGGAAGGCAGAGGCAGGCAGATCTCTGTGAGTTCAAGGCCAGCCTTGTCTACAAAGCACTTTACAGGACAGCCAGGACTGTTTCGCAGAGAGACACTATCTCAATCCCCTTTCACCCCATAAAAAGAACCTTTCCTCTTTTTCAGTTCTGAAATGGAACCCATTGCCTTACACACTAGGTGTTCTTCCATCAAGTCACACCCCAAGCCCTCTGGATTTTTTTTTCTTTTTTTTTTTTTTTTTGGATTTTCGAGACAGAGTTTCTCCATAGCTTTTGGTTCCTGTCCTGGAACTAGCTCTTGTAGACCAGGCTGACCTCGAACTCACAGAGATCCGCCTGCCTCTGCCTCCAGAGTGCTGGGATTAAAGGCGTGCGTCACCACCGCCCGGCCTCCTCTGGATTATTTTTAATTACCAGAAAGATTATGCCATTAAATACCTATAGCTTGTAAGAGATCCATTTTACTTTAAATTGTTCCAGAAAAAATATTTATTTTATACCAAGATTGTAAGATCATCATTTGCCAAAATATATGTTAGTGGGACTCAGTATTGTTATTCTTTTCTGCGGGGTTGGAGAGAAAACACGAGATGCACGGCGGTCCCACGTCGGTAAACTTTAATGGGGAGGGGGTGACGACAGGTGAGGGATGGGGGTGAAGAGACAAAAGGGGGCGAGTTATGGCGTTCCCCGTTTTTAAGGGGGGGAGGATCCAGGTGCGTGGGGAAAATGTCCTGCGCATGCGTGGTTTTCCGTCGAACTGGGAATTGTAGTCCAATAGGATGCTGTGTCCTCTACTGCTTCTGGGAATTGTAGTCCAGTGATTCTTCTGCGCATGTGCGTCCTTTTTGTCTCCAAAAGGAACAAGTATCAAGAGACTTTAATTAGCGATTGTTTCAGCTGGGTATGCTTCACCAGCATCAAAGTTTAGAAAGAAAGAAATTTCAGAAATTGCATTAGAAAAGAACTAGGAATGGGGGAATCCCTCTTGTTTAAGTAATTGGGGTAGCTGTCGGATATCCTTTTAATGCTTGCTTTTTGGAATCTTTTTTTTTTATTATTGGTTTTTCGAGACAGGGTTTCTCTCTGTGGCTTTGGAGCCTGCCCTGGAACTAGCTCTGTAGACCAGGCTGGCCTCGAACTCACAGAGATCCACCTGCCTCTGCCTCCCGAGTGCTGGGATTAAAGGCGTGCACCACCATCGCCCGGCTAGAATCTTTTTTTGTGTGTTATTTTTGTTGTTGTTGTGGTTTGGTTTGGTTTTTCGAGACAGGGTTTCTCCGTAGTTTTAGTGCCTGTCTCGGAACTAGCTCTTGTAGACCAGGCTGGCCTTGAACTCACAGAGATCCGCCTGCCTCTGCCTCCCAAGTGCTGGGACTAAAGGCTTGCACCACCACTGCCCAGCTTTAATGCTTACTTTTAATTTTGGATGAAATCATTGTTTTCATTTGCTTAATTTACTACTCCCCGTTTACATATTTTTATTTCTCCACACCTGCATAAATTAATATAAAACGTGTCTCCCAAGCACATTAGTATGTGAGATTGATATTTCATGCTTTTTTAAATATTTATTTTTTATTTATATAGTGTACTGCCTGCATGTATGCTTGCACACCACAAGAGGGCACAATAAATGGTTGTGAGCCACAATGTGGTTGCTGGGAATTGAACTCAGAACCTTTGGAAGAGCAGTCAGTGCTCTTAATCTCTGAGCCATCTCTCCAGCCAGGGATTGATATTTTATTTTAAAATAGTGTCTAGAACTATTGAAATATCAGAATTTGGTTTTAGTTTTTTTTTATTTACTTAATCTAGAAATAAACTACTAGCAAGAATTGAAACAAAAACTTAAAAAAAGATTAACCAAAAAAAATGAATGGAATCATCGATTTCATTTGGGCGTTATACAGATCCTTTAGCAGGGTAAGGTTACTGCTTATAGCTGTGTATATAAATACCTGTGTCCACCAGGTGATGATGGCGCATGCCTTTAATCCCAGTATTTGGGAGGCAGAGGCAGGTGATCTCTGTAAGTTCAATGCCAGCCTAGTCTACAGAGTTCTAGGACAGCTAAGGCTACATAGAGAAACCCTGGTGGTGGTGAGGAAAGGGGCAGAGGCAGGGGGGGGGGATGAAGACAAACATATCTGTTGCCCAAACAGGTAACATCTTGCCAGTGCCTATGCCTTTCACAAAATGTCAGACAATGATTTCAACTGCAGACCATGCCAAGGGAGTTTGAAATTGTTTGTTTACCAGGGAAGCTTGATGCCAATCCTAAAAAAGTTACTGAAATTAGCAAGGTGCTTCCATCAGACGATGCAAGCCTGAAGACTTCGGTTCAATTCTGTGAGCCCACATAGAAATGAAAGGAGAGAAATTATTTCGCAATGTTATCCTCTGACCTCTGCCCGTGTACTGTGTTGTACAGTAATAATAAACATTTTTAAAATTTCTTAAAAGGTCTTGATGGTATGAAATGAAATTCTCTCTATGTATCTCTTACTTTCATTGTTAGAAGATTTATGGAAATCTAATGCAGACTTTTTAAAATTATTTTTTGGTAATGCTTGAGGGTTTTGGTGTTAAAGAAATAGAATAACATTTTATTCAGAGTTTTCTTAGCCTTTTGTTACTTAACTAAAATAAACTTGAAATCTTTGTATGGGACAAATTGGCCACACATGTTTGCACATTCATGTATATATAAATCAAATACAACCTAGACAACAACCTTGGGTATCTTTTATTTAGTTGGTAAGTTGTTTTTGTTTATTTTGTTGTTGTTTTGGTGTTGGTGTTTTTATTGTTTTGGTTTTGGTTGTTTTTGAGACAGGGATTCTCTGCAGCTTTGGAGCCTGACCTGGAACTTGCTCTGTAGACCAGGCTGGTCTCAAACTCAGGGAGATCCATCTATCTTTAAATAGCCTCCCAAATGCTGGGATTAAAGGTGTGTGCCACCATACCTGACTTTCTTAATCAACAACCACCTTTTGTTTGAGACAGGTCTCCCCTTGGCATAGAACTTCACTATATAGGCCAGGCTACCTAGCCAGCAAACTCCAGGGATCCTCCTGTCTATGCCTCCTAGCAGTAGGATTGTATGTATGTCCTGCCACAACCAGCTTCCTATGTGGGTTTTGGGAATCTAACCTCAGGTCCTCAAATTTGCAAGGCCAGAGCAATCTTCCCAGCCCTTCTAACTTTAAATACTCTTACTGTCTTTGGAGGCAGGAGTTAATTCTAGTATGGGTTTCCATACTATAGAAAATTATGTGTCTAGATTTCAACTGAATAAAAGAATTATACTTATTTCTACTGTTTTAATCTATTTTTTCCCTAAATAGAAACTTCTGAATTTTTTTGTTTTCAGTTCAGTGTTTTTAAATTTAAAAATACTTGAAAATAATAGTGTTTATGCACTTAAGGAAATATAAGGATTAAAGAGACATCAAATGGGTTAGGCTAACAATATTTTTAGACAGTGTTTAAAGATCATTTAATTAGTCCATATTAATAATGGTCAAGGGAAAAGCAATAATATTCAGCAAATAGTACAAATGAACAAGTTATTAGAATGGAATCAGAAGACTTCATTCTAAGAAATTTAAAGTCTGTTCTTTAATTCATCAATTAATTAGGTTTAACTTTTTTCTGTTGTGAGTACAGATTAAATGAAAAGAAGTTGCTTGTTGGTAATTCTACAAAGTACACAGATTGTGAAGGTTCGGTGTGTAAAACTAAGTCATTTAGTGAGTTGCACCCTTTATTCTAAAGTGAGGTTCTTCTAAGAATTGCAGTTTAGAGCATAGCAGGGCTAGGGATTTTCCTTCTCTGTTACTCCCCCAATAGTAGCAGCCAGTCAGCTGTATGTTAACGAGATGAACAATTAAAATAGTCCTATCTGTCTGGCCCACAGGCTCTGGGTACAGACAAAGAACTGTTTATACACCTGTTGTTCATGTAGACAGCCATGTCAGTGTGGAGCCACAGATTAAAGGAAAGATATGGGAGCCAGGGTTGGCAAGGGTTAAAGAGAACTATTAAAACTGTGGAAGTCAAATTCTTCAGAAAATATATGAGGGCCATTTGCAAGGGGAATCAAGTTACAAAGAAAAAGTTTCTGCTGACGACATTAACATGGGAAGGTCCAGACTTCAAGATTTGTGCTAGTCTGAGACCATATTTTAAAGGTTTATATTTTTACCACAGATGCCAACTGAAAGGTTTTTGGAGGCCAGTAATGTGAGTTCCTGTAAGAAAATAATCTTGGACTCTTTCGTTGAGGCAAAAATACTTACTAGCGTTTATATTCCAAAATAAGTAAGACACCCTACTTCTCAGTTCCTTAAGGAAAAAGTAATGACCCTTTGCTACAGAGCCTTTTGTAAGGAAGAGGGTCAGTACAGTACTTTTTGTTAGTTAAGGTGCAGAAAGTTTCTTTTCTTTTAATGGTGCTATTGAAGTAAAAGAAAATGGGAATTCAACATTGCATTGTCTCTGCACAGCTCAGCTGTTGCTGCTCATGCTGGATTCCGCTTGTGTAATGCAGAGTGAATATTTGTGTATTTTGAAGTTTATAATGCCATTTCCTTTGGTGTTTTGTTTTTGATAATTCAGACTATTAGATAAAGACAGAATTAGCCTCTCTTACCAAAATCTTGTGAAGTTTTAGTGCACATACTTACAGAAAGTTCAGCTTCTGCTTTATCTCACAGAGATTTCCTGAGCCAAAGTTTCTCTCTGGTATTTCACCTTTAAAATAGGTTCACACTTCAAATTAGCAGCTGTATGTTGTGTCTTTTCATGAAATGGGGTTTATTTTGTGTGTATTCCTGGAGTACATGCATGTGGGGGTGGGGAGTTAACATCTATTGTCTTCCTCCCTGCCTCCCCACCTTATATATTGAGTCAAGGTTTCTCACTTGAACCCAGAGCTTGCCAGTTAAGCTCCTCTAGCTAGCCAGCTTGCTCTGGTGATCTTCTGCCTCTGTCTTCTTTACACTGAGATTGCAAGCTGCTATCACTCTCACCCTGCTCATATGTGGGTACTGGGGATCATATGGGGTCCTCAGGTTTGTGGCTCAGCCCCTAGAATAGGATTTCCAAGTGGCCTTCCTTTCCTCTTAGGCCACTTGGTAGTCAGTTGGAAGAAGGCGCTAGTATGTGTTAAGGACAGACTTGACCAGGATGCCTTATGTCAGAGTCCCATGACACTGCTGAAGGTTTCCTTTTTAGTTTCTTTCTTTACTGACTGTTAGGTTAGGTTCTTCAGGGTTTTTTTGTTTTTGTTTTTTTTTTTGTTGTTGTTTTTTTTTTTTTTTTTTTTTGGTTTTGGGTTTTGTTGGTGGTGGTGGGTTTTTTTTTTTTGAGAATCTAAAGTCAAAATTTTCAATGGTCGGAAGAGGTTGGAAGTCTTCCATCTTTTTTATGGTCCCTCTTTGCTTTAAGGTATGATTCTAATGCATGATGAAATCTACATGGTTTAGGAGGAAAGGTACAGACTTGAATATCCAAAGGGAACAGTGATAGAGTAATCCTCATTGGTGGCTAATTCTCAGATAATTTTGAAAGTAGCTATAGAGCACATTAAAGATGAGAATAAGGATAAATGACTAGTATTTGTTTTAAAAATCTAAACAGCTGATGTATTTTAATTTAATTAAACTCTGCTTTGGGTCCTTTTATTTAGCTCATAAGATATCAAAGGATAAACCCACATAAGGATATTTATACCTCTTAGGATAAAACCCACAGTCATAAAAGAAACAAAGGTACACTAATTACTTGAGGTATTCAATGCTTAATAACTTGTTAAGGCTGAAGGATCTGTTAAAAAACAAATCTCCTGTATTATCCAGGCAGTAAACTATTTAATTAAAGGCTTAATATTCTAGTTGACGAGTCTGCTTCTGTTCTTATAAAAAGCTTTGTTTGTAGCATGTTTCTCTTAAAGTAGTGCAGTATCTAATGGTTGGTGTTAGTGTGCTTTACCTTCTCATTTGGATCAGCTACAGCTTGGGTTAAGTTTGTTTAAAGCTTAAGAATAAATGTGGGGATTTCATTGCCCAGGAATGCAAAGCCTTTAGTTTGCTTTAGGTTTGCATTACAGGTGACAGGGAGGAAAAATAAGCTGCTGTACATGTGGGAAGATACCAGTTAGATGAATAGCATTGGTACCTTCCATGTGGGGCTATTTTACCCACACAGGAGCAGGTATGTAGCATAGGTTTTTGAGTTTATGGGGCTCTCTCATGCTGTCCCTTTTAAATTGCCTTATCTAGCTAGGATGTGGCATTTATTGGCAGCCCTTTTGGCCTTTTTTGGTTTTTCAAGACAGGGTTTCTCTGTAGCTTTGGTGCCTGTCCCGGAACTAGCTCGTGTAGACCAGGCTGGCCACAGAGATCCACCTGCCTCTGCAACCCGAGTGCTGGAATTAAAGGCGTGCGCCACCACCGCCCGGCCCTTTTGGCTTTTACAACTCTCCATGGAATTTTAAATTTTGAAACTTACTATTTTTTTAAGTAACATTTGGATTCAAAAATACTTTACTACTGTCAAGTATTTAAAAATATTCACTAAAATTCAGAAAAAGTAGCATCCAAAAAGAGTTGTTAAATTCAGATGAATAGTACTGTATTCTCTATAAAATCCTCTATGAGACTTATACAAAGCCAAGTAGAGTGGTACATAACTGTAATCCTGGCTATTCAGAAGACTAAGACAGGAGTCTTAGTCTTTAAACTATGGTCCTGGTAATACTGGCTCCAAGTGCCTGTCCTGGAACTAGCTCTTGTAGATCAGGCTGACCTCGAACTCACAGAGATCCGACTGCCTCTGCTTCCTGATTGCTGGGATTGAAGGCATGTGCCACCACCACCCAGCTTCAGTATAGATTTATAAATAAATACAAATATCTAGGTTAGATTAGGACTGCTGTCTTCTTGATCACTTGAATTAAGGAGTTTGGGGTCAGACTTTTAGCTGACCTATCAGAAAAAAATAAAAAATGGCCACTTTGTGACTTCTTTTTGTTGTTTTGTTTTTGTTTTTCACTTTAGGTTGGAACTCATCGGGAAGATTCCGTGAGTCTCAATGGCAATCATTCTGTCCTGTCTAGTACTGTTGCTGCCTCAAACACAGACCTGAACCATAAAACACCAGAAAATTACAGAGGTAACTTTTGTCATTTTTCAAGCAGTACTGTAGAAACCCTTGGTATTCTGTCCATTTGAACCATCGTCTGTGGATCAGACTCTCCCATACTAGTGTTACCCTGTGGATGCAAAGTGTCACTGTCTACTGTTTATCCAGCCATCTTGACTCTGAACCAAGTTAACTTTAAACTATGGTCCTTGTAACACTGGCTCCAAGTGCCTGTCCTGGAACTAGCTCTTGTAGATCAGGCTGACCTCGAACTCACAGAGATCCGACTGCCTCTACCTCCTGAGTGCTGGGATTGAAGGCATGTGCCACCACCACCCAGCTTCAGTATAGATTTATAAATAAATACAAATATCTAGGTTAGATTAGGACTGCTGACTTCTTGACCACTAGTTTCTGACAAGTTGTTCCTGTCTCTAAATTATGTACATTCCTTTACCTCTAGAATGTTTCATACAGCTCAAACCCTAAGTATATTTACCCTCCTGAAAGCTTTGAACCATCTTGATTGGAACATGGGAATTTAGATTTATATTTTATGTTTCCTTTCCATTGTGTTAGGTGGCTTGCAAAATCAGTCTGGAAATGTTGTTCCAACAGAAATCAAGACTGAAAACAAAGAAAAAGATGAGAACCTTCATGAGCCTCCTTCATCAGATGACATGAAGTCAGATGATGAGTCTTCCCAAAAAGACATCAAGGTCTCATCTCGAGGCAGAACAAGGTATGTTAGTGTCCAGCCCTTAAATCTCACATATTTGCCCTAGAGGAACAAAAAAACTTTGGGACAGCAAAGGATGCTATGCATTAGTAACAGCCAACTACTTTCCAGGTGCCAGGCTATGATTTTTTTTTTTTTAATTTGTATTTACCTATTTCATCCTCACATCTCTAAAGAGAAGGTATGTGAATGTCTGGCTGAAGGCATGATTTCACACCCCTTTATGTCTTCATATAGATATAGAAAGGAGCTGCCTCCCTTGTCTCAGTTGCTCATAGTGTGTGTGTGTGTGTGTGTGTGTACACATACATACATACAGTGAGAGAACAGGTTAAACTATTTGTTGTTTGTCAGCCAGTAAGTATTTGATCTACTACAGAACTAAGTATGTGGTAGAATCTAAATGTGGTTCATACAAGCACCAGCCTGTTGCTTATTATGTGGTATTATTGGAAACCACCATATGCTTTGGTTTTGTGTCATCTGTGGCTGGGTTTGCTTTACATTGGCAGATTTGAGTAGTTGCCACAGATACCATTTGGCTCACAAAACAGGAAATATTTATCAAAACAGGAAATATTTATCATTTGTCTCCTCATAGAGAAGGTTTGCTATTCCATGATTTCAGCAGTAATTTGAGAAAAATGTAAAAAAAAAAAAAAAAAGTTCCAGATAGAGTGATAGTCTCAGGAAGAGTTTTAAGTCAGTTAAAATTGACTTGCTTTCAAACGTGAATTTGGACACATTAATACATGAGTTTCAAGTGACTTGTGTCTTCCTTCAGATTTTTTTTTAAGTTTTATATTAAAATTAGGTGATTTAGGTACTGGGGGCTGGAGAGATGGCTCAGTGGTTAAGAGCAGTGACTGTTCTTCCAGAGGACCTGGGTTTAATTCCCTAACTCCAGTTCCAGGGGATCCAACACCTTCTTCACACAGACATCATGCAGGCAAAACACCAATGCATGTAAAATAAATAAATCTTTATTAAAAAAAGAAAAGAAAATATCTCAAAATAATTAAGTGATTTTTATGTGCATGCACATATATGTGGTTTTGTTTTTCAGACATTGTAGCTTAGGTTGGTCTTGAACTCATGATCCTCCTGCTTCAACCTTCCAAGTTACTGAATTACACACATGATTAGCCAAATCCAGCATGACTTAATGTATTTTCAGTGCATCTTATTTTATGAATTGTTTGTCAACAACATATCTATCATATGCGGGTATTGATATTTAATATGTTTTTGTGTGTTACATTATATTACAAGGGAGACTTCAGTGGTGGAACTGAAAAAGCCATGACCATCCCTCTCTTCCATTTAGACAACTAACAAAGAGCTCCTTTGCCTTTGACATTCTCACTGCTTTCAAAGCCTAAATGTTTCTCTTGAGAAAAAATGAATTTTTGCAATCCTGTGGTTTTAATATACATCTTACTCATGTGAAGAATATAAATGAGAAAGTAAATTCAGTCGGAGAATTCTGAGACCACTTCTAGGCATCTTAACTTATAGTTTTATTATTCTGAACACATTTTAAGAGATAATTTATATCCTTTCTTCTCTCCATGTCCATTAGGAATCAATAAACTTTCTACTTTAAAGATCCACTTACACTTTGTGGGTCATGTTGTCCTTGTCACATCTACTCAATTGTTTGTAGCAACAAATAGCCATATATATATTTGTCTTTCCAAAAAAAATTCCAAATTTTTTCGTCATCACATCATCAGCATCAGAACTATGTTTTGAGACCATCTGTACCTTGTCTTCTGTCCCTTGTGTTCCAGGTGATTGCCAGAGTGCTTCTAAGCAGGCATGTTGTGCTAATGCTCAGAGACAGGACCCTCAGCACTCAGTGCAGTTGAATCAGTGGGAACTCCTAAGATGCAGCTTCTGGGTCTGTAGATTGGGTGTAGGCTTGAAAGTCTGTGTTGAGGTGGTCCTGGAAACACTGAGGCTGCTGCTGTGTGGGTCCTATCTGTATAACAAGGTGGTAGAATTTAGTTATGTTTCTTGTTTATGAATAATTTGCTTTCATGGAAAGGCCTTTATGCTGAAATGTATGGTGAAGAATGTATTAAAATCATGATACAACTTTAACTGTTCAGGTACAGTGAAGAGAGGAAAGTCATATAGCTAAATACAGCTGTTGCTCTGGTCTAGTAGGAGTTAAAATTTCCATTTTCACCTTTATACTTTATAATTTGGCACAGTCAGCATTTCTCAGGAAGCTCATAGACACTGTTTCTACTATTATCCAGCAGTACCAATGAAGATGAAGATCTGAATCCCGAACAGAAAATCGAAAGGGAGAAGGAAAGGCGGATGGCTAACAATGCCAGAGAGCGCCTGCGAGTGCGGGATATTAATGAGGCATTCAAGGAGCTTGGCCGAATGTGTCAGCTTCATTTGAAGAGTGAAAAACCTCAGACAAAACTCCTCATTCTTCATCAAGCCGTGGCAGTCATCCTTAGTCTAGAACAGCAAGTCAGAGGTAAGTCAGTCCAGCAGAGACAAACAGGCAAACATTCATTAACTATGCTTTGCTTAGGCAAGTTGTCTGAAAGCTGTCTGTGCCGTCAGGATCCAACTCTCCTCTACTTCTTAGACTCAATATCCATAGGCTGGGAGCTTCCCACAAACCTGTAGGGCTCAATCCTATGAAATGGGGCAGAGAACAAAAAGCATCAGCCTGCTGTTCAGCTCGGAGCCCGTTTCCTCCTGTGGACTCAGTGTCTGTGTTTCACTGTTGAATTTAATTTGTCTCAACCTGCCCTCCTCTCTGCACCATGCTGTATTCCTTCATTAGCACTGGATTTCCTCACATGCTTACCCTGGGGCTTCTACAAATACTGCTGGTTGGTAGTGTGACTAAGCATGGCTCCTCTCTGTCTTTACCACACTGGTGTCCTTTATACCCATGTTAGATCTCAGAGCTGCTTTATTGATCTCTGTTAGAAATGACATAAACTTCTAAGACACACCTATGTCACATATGTGTGGTTTGAAAGCTTCATTTGTTTAGTTTGTATTTGTCATAGCACCTCTCTGTGCTGGGCAGCTATCAAATAGTAGACACTTCTGCCCTTAAGGTTCCACTGTCTAGCTTGTGTTTCAGCAGTCGCCTGTGTAGTCTGTCAGTTGCTAATGTTTTATTTACAACCTTTTTGCAAGGAATTAATAAACGTTACTCTGGACCCCAAGCCTTATACAAGTCTCTTTGCTTGTGAGCAACTCTCTTTCCTACTTGTGTTGAGTTATCTAGATGTTTGTATTGGGTTTAAATAGAGTAGGGTAGGCAAGTGCTTGAAAACTACAACCACGATCCATCAACATCACAAAAGATGACTACACAGAGAATCACTGGAACAAACCCTCATAAAAACCGGTCATCGCTGCAGATTCTTCATTTCTATGTCCCTCCAGTATGTTGTATGTGTAGGAACAGTGTATAGTCACCCTTTTCCTAAAACCAGGAATGTGCTCATCTTGATCAAAACCCTAGAAATGTATGTAGAGGATAAGTGTTCATGAAACCAGATCTTGAAGAATTACAGCCTCCTGTGTAATGTACCAAGATTGACGGTTGCTCGCGTGATAGTAACAGGAACATTGTTCTTTCCTTAGCCATTCTCATGTTCAGTTATTACCACCCACTTATTTCTTGAGCTGTATCTGAATGAACACTTGGCCCCACTCTGAAATCAACAGTGTCTGAGGAAACCACAGATGCATTCTCCCTTTCTTTAACTCTTGATTTCACCAGCAATTTACTGTTAAAGCTGTCTTCTCTGTCTGTGTGATCAGCAAAGCTGCCAGAATTTATTCTTATTTAGCACCTTTTCATTCCCACCATGTATTAGAGCTAAAAAAAAAAAAAAAAGACAGTTTTTTTTTTTAAACTTTCGAGTGGAGATACCTATTCTCAAATCCAAGCCATTAAAATGAGAAATGTTTTATTATTTCAAAAAAGTTAGAAACCCTGCCTTTCACAGGTGGACCTTGTTCATTTGTAACATGCGACTGAACAGAAAAACCAAGTCATAGAGAACATCCAGGCTTGTCCAACTACCTCATAACTGTACTGTTCTGAGTGTAGCTCTGACTTTTTCACATTTTCTGAGCTGTCTATGGAATTCTTTACTGATTAGAGATGAATGAGCTTCAGATACACGGAACTGCAACTCTCCTAGGGATTGCTTTAATCTCAGGAAGGCCTTTTCTTCTATTTTCATACTGTAAGCCTGAAGTCCAGAGCCTTTATCCTACAGCTCCTTTTCAAGACTCCTTGAAAAGCATTCAGATGCCTCTGTCCAGTATCTCATCAGCTCCCAGTGCTGCCTGGTCCGTGGCAGTGTCTTCTAAGCTTGGTGTAGTTGTCATTGCCTGAACTGTAGCTCCAGCAATTGAGACTTGTAATAATGTTCATTTAGGAAGACTTGGTATACTTGTAGTCCTGAGCCCAGCAGTTTACATAAGGCATGCTTTGTTTACTTGGTTTAGTAGGCCTAGTCTGGCACCTTTTGGTTTGCAATGTGCTCCAGACTGCATCTGACAAATCCCAACCTTGAGTCTGTAGTGGTATATTATTTGTATTTTGATAAATAAAATTTTCCTGAAGACCAGAGGCAAGTCTTAAAGCCATTAGAGGTTAGGTAATGGTGGATTTGGGAGACAGAGTCAGATGGATCCCTGTAAATTCAAGGCCATCTTGGGCTACACAAGATCAATGCAGAAACAAATCCAGGTGGTGGTGGCTCACACCTTTAATCCCAGTCCTAGGGAGTCGCACACCTTTAATCCCAGCACTAGAGGGAATATAAAATGGGAGGAGAGAGAGGCTTAGTCTGTTTAGTTTGTGGTCACCCAACCTTGGTAGAGGTAAGACTTCTTATAGTGACTTGGCTGCTTTTTCTGGTTTTCGGGTTGAACCCCAATTTCTCTCTCTGGGTTTTTATTATTCATGTTACAGTAGTCTCCTAAAGCAGACATATTTAGGGTTTGGTTGGTTGGTTTGGTTTTGGGCTACATGGTGAGACTCTGTCTCCCCCCCCCCCCCCAAAATGCCATTTCTGTGAATAATATGCTCATTACAGTTTAGTTTGAAATGATCTTTTTGTATCCATTAAGGTATTTTGAATCAGTTTATAAACTGATGTGCATGGCACTTAGCCTCGTATAACATATGCTTATAACAGAAACAAAAATTAAATAAACTGTCATAAGCAAGATACCTATGCTTACCTTTCCATTTTTTAAAAGATATATTTATGCATTTTATGTATGTGTATATTCATTTACATCTGCACACCAAAAGAGGGCATCAGACCACATGAGTCTACAGTTATAGACAGTTTTGCACCACCATGTGGGTCCTGAGGTTTGAACTCAGGGCCTCAAGAAGGCCAAACAGTGCTTTTAACTGCTGAACTATCTCTGAGACCCCACTTTTTCATTTCTCATGGTAGCCCCTATTCTTTTTACTTCTCAGAGACACCTGCATCACACATCGTATCTTGTCATCTTGGCTGTCTTCTTAAAAAGTTTTAGCATCTTCCTTGCTATACCACAGCCACAGAAAGAACTCTGTCATCTTATTCTATGTGTATATTAGGGTAGGGAAGGAAAGAATGCCATGGTCGTCTGCTTCCCTTGTTTTCATGTGTTTCCTACAAATGCATAGTTTTCTGAACGGGTAAATGTGAAGTGCAGCACAGATGTCTTTCCATTAAGAGTGTACCCGGCCTACATATTAATTCACTGTATCCTATCATAGCAGGATCCATAAAGAGAACTTGACTGACAAATAAAAGCATTTACCAAGATTTGTTTAAATATTAACATGTGGATTTCAAACAAACTAAACCCTAGAAGACCAAATAATAATCAAAAATAAAGAAAATACAAAGTGATCACTAAGAATTCTTGTGTCTCGTTTAATACTGAAGGTTTAGTTCAAGCATATCATGGTTGCCTCTGTAAATTAGAAAATTTAATATATAAAAATGAAATTACAGAGATTGATCATCCTCACAGAAAGAACAATAGCAGTTTGTTCAACTTAAAACTCAGCAGACTTTATCCTTGGCAGGAAGATAACCACAAGTTAAAGGCTATCCTGGGTAACAGAGACCAGACCAGTCAGGCCTGGAGATCCAATCTCAGTGTCACTTGCCCAACCCCTGTCCTCAGCTCCTTGTTCTGCCCTCTTACATACTGATAACAATTCTCTCCTGCTATAGAGAGGAACCTCAACCCCAAAGCAGCCTGCCTTAAGAGAAGAGAAGAAGAAAAGGTCTCTGCTGCGGCAGCAGAGCCACCAACCACACTGCCAGGAACCCATCCTGGGCTTAGTGAAACTACCAACCCTATGGGTCATCTGTAAACATCAGCCAGGTACGTATGGGTCTGGGAAGGAAGTACAAAGACACCGCTTTATTTTAAAGTGGTTAGAACTATGGAGCTACTTTCTGGCAGGCACTGGTGATTGTAAAGGTCACTTAGAATTCGGAATACTGTGATCTGTTTGCTTTTCTGTTGTCTCATCAAAACCAGTATCATTTTAGACCAAATTACTATTCAGATCATTTGAATAGCTTGCAGCTCATAAAGAGATGCCAGGTCTTCTTAGTCAGCACATTTGCTCATTCTCCAAGAAGACAATGTCATAGTGACTCCTTTCTCAAACTTCTCTGCTTCTTTCCTTGCTCCACATTCTTCTGTTCACAAGAATGGGCCATACCATGGAGTAGTCTCCGCTAACCGTCTGCATGTGGCTCCTCTCTACAAGGTCACTACTGCACACTAACCATCTGCACGTGACTCCTCTCTACAAGGTCACTACTGCACACTAACCATCTGCATGTGGCTCCTCTCTACAAGGTCACTACTGCACACTAACCATCTGCACGTGGCTCCTCTCTACAAGGTCACTACTGCACACTAACCATCTGCACGTGGCTCCTCTCTACAAGGTCACTACTGCACACTTGCACATGGATTCCTGACACAGTGTAAAATGTAAATACGTTAGGTGATACGCCCAAAGTAGCCCTCTTTCTGGTGGAGTATTATTTACTGAAGACTTCAAAGTTAATATTTTGGAAGCTGTGTGAACTATAATTATTTTTAACAGTAGCATTTTAGCTAGCAGCATGGATTAAGAATAGAACTGATAACTTCATTGGGGATTTTTGGTTTTAGCTTTTGGTTTTTTTGAGACAGGGCCTTACTATGTAACCCTCACTGGCTTAGAACTCACTATGTAGACCAGTTTGCCCTTGAACTCACAAAGATCTGCTTGCCTCTACCTCCCAACCTCCCAAGTTCTAAATTGAGGGTATGTGTTACCACTCACAGCCATAACTCCATTTTCCTAACCTGCCTTCGGTGTTGTATATAGTAATTTTTTTTTTTTTTTTTTTTTTTTGGTTTTTCGAGACAGGATTTCTCTGTGGTTTTGGAGCCTGTCCTGGAACTAGCTCTTGTAGACCAGGCTGGTCTCGAACTCACAGAGATCCGCCTGCCTCTGCCTCCCGAGTGCTGGGATTAAAGGCGTGTGCCACCACCGCCCGGCTGTATATAGTAATTTTCTAAAATTTTTTGGCAGATATAAAATAGTAGGGACAAATGGATGGAAACAGGAATATCAAATGTAGTTTCTTTTGGTTTGCTTTGTGACTATCTCGAGATAAAAATCTGGAATTTGATAGAATAGTGAGTAAGTAAACTGCTCTTTCAGTGTAGGATTTGGTTTATGCCAACACTACCAAAATCAAATTAGATTGCAGTTAAAAATGCATATGGGGAAAAAAAGGAAGAAAGGTCAGTATGCTGATAGTTATCATTGTAACATTAGCACCCTGAAGGGAACTCGATAAACACTTCCCCACAAATATCTCCATCATGACTAGGTTTTCATGTCACAGAGTCCTCAGGCAAGAGCTTGCTGATTTACACACTTTCTAAAAGGCAAGCCTTGCATTCCGTGGAAGACAAAATGTTGTAGGAAAGTAACTGGTCTGTTTCATAAATACATATTGGTTTACTAGACTCAGAGCCTGTCTTGTTTCCTGTCTGCTATTGTTGTTCTCCCCTCAGTTTATTCTTGATTTTTTTCCCCTGTTTTGCTTTCTGCTGCTTTGGAATCTCTAGCCTTATCTTTCTCTATAATGTGGAAATACTCTCACTGAGGGGCCCCTGAGGGGCCCAGTGATCATGTAAGCCTGTTCAATCCCCAGAATCCACATAGTTGGCCTTAGACCACCATAAACTCACAGTGGCAAAAGTGCTTCAGTGCTTATTAATAGTAATAGTAACAATTCAGGAAACTTATAAAAAGTTTCCAACAATTTGCCACCATTGTAAAACCAAGTAGCTTTTAATAGTTTTCGATCCCGGGAGTATCACTGTTAACAAACAGTATTGTCTTTGATTCTTCCTAAACTGTTCTATTATAAGTAATTTTAATGGAATTTTTCAGGGTTACTAATAACATGCATTATATTGGAAACATGCATGTATAAAATTTGAACTAATAAGATAATTTCTTAAATTCCTTAGACAAATATTTAGTGAGGACCTACCTTGGACCAGCAACTGGGGCTTCAGAACTTTCTGTTTAGAATAAATGAATATAAACAACCCAATATGGTGGACTGGGGGCAGCAGTGAGGGAGTGTTGTGGTTACAGTGTTGAGCAGTCAATGGGTAGAATCTGAGGTCAGTTATTGCCAACTTACCTGTTCCCAACATGGAGGTTAGCATAATTGTCTCGCTAAACTGTTATATAAATTCTTAATCATAAGCTCTCCTTTACATACATATCAGGTAAAACTCTTATAGTCACAAGTTAGCTTCACTTTCCATGATTCCAGTTACTTATAGCCAGTGTGATTCTTTGTGCTCTAACAAATAAAGCTTGCCTGAAGATCAGAGGGCAGAGCTTGCCACTAGTTAGCCATAGAGGCCAGGCAGTGGCAGCACACACCTTTTAATCTTAACACTTGGTTAGCACTTGGGAGGTGGAACAGGAAAATCAGGAGTTCAAGGCCACACTGGGTTAATTGAGATTCAACCAGTCTAAAAGAGTAAAAGCTCACATCTTTGATCCCAGAATTTGGGACCACATGCCTTTAATCCCAGAATTAGGGAAGGTGGAGACAGGAAGTGATATGGCTGGGTGAAGAGAGGAATATAAGGCTGGAGGAGGTGGGCTCAGTCCCATTCAGTCTGAGAATTTAGTAGAGGTAAGAAGTCTCTCTGGTGGCTGGCTCTTTCTTTGATTTTTCAGCATTTACCCTGATACCTGACTCCGGGTTTTTATTATTAAGATCAATTAGAATTCTTACTACACAACAGTAGTCCATAAACAGTTTGTAATGAAGGCTGGGTGTGGTGGCACGTCTTTTTAACCCCAATACTTCAAGGCAGAGACAGGTGGATTTCTATAAGTTCTAAGCTTGCCTGATTTTCATAGCAAATTCCAAGCCAGCAAGGATACATAGTAAGACCCTGTCTCCAAAAAACATGGGTGGTTTTGATATGCTATATATAATAAAATTGCATTCAGTCCTTTTGCTCTGTCTAATGTATCTACTCCATGTGCACTGCTTACATGCTGCTCACTAAGTAGCCATTTTGGTTATCATACCCACTACCATAAGTACTTGTTGAAGCAGTCCCTATGTCCCTATCATACTTACTAATGGCCCCAAAGCATAAACTTAAATTATAATATATTGTTAAAAGTCTTCTATTTTATTGTTTATTTGCCCATATTTTTCTTTGCCTAACTTGTAAACTTTATCCTAAGCATTTATGTATAGGAAAAAAATCGTAGTGCAAGTAAGATTTAGTTCTTTACAGAGTTTCAGGCGCCCAATGAGGGTATTGGGTCATAGCTCCCTCAGATGAGGAAGAACTTCTGATACCTTAAAAGAAAGAGACTCTTGTATAAGTCACTTGGGCCACTTTAGTGCAAACCTAGGTATAATGAACAACTATTGGATTTGGGGGAGTGGTATTATTTTTGATAATTGTATACTAACTGCCCTCTTTCTGCCACAGTTCCAGCGTCATCAGTAGGCTAGAGAGAAGGTGACCTCTCCTCATAAAGACTTGGACAACTCAGATTATCTGAAGACACAAACCTGACAGGAGAAGAAAAACAAAACACTTGAAGCAAGAAACTCAAATTTAATCCTATGATCAAAGTAGCTGGTCAACACTTCCATCAGAAGTGAGGATAGGAAGCTCATCAGAGAAGGCCGGCCCATGAGGTGTTTGCAGTGTATCATTCTGCTGTAAGCAATGTGTCGCTTCTGCACAATCAGAGACTGTCTCATCTCTCCACTCAACGTGGAAGTTGCCTTGTGCCTAAACTGAATTGACAAATGCATTGTAACTACAAATTTTATTTATTGTTATGGAACTGTGAGGTCTACATATAAAGGGAAAAAGTTCATGTGGGAAGCTGATGTACACTCAGCTGATGCCAGCATTGTTAAAGCTGTTCACAAAGCAGTGGCAACCATTGGCCCTTAGCATTCCCGGCATACCTGTTAGTGTCTTAAAAAGGAAGGGAGTCCTTTGTTGCCCTCTCCGACCTTCGCCATATGAATAGTGTTTTCCATGAAATAGGAAAATATTACTTGGTATAGCATTCTCTCTTCTTTTTTCACTCATTTTTATTTTCTCTTTGTGGGTGTTATATTTGATCTGAGTCCGCATAGTTTATGGTCACAGTCCAGAACCCTCCTCCAGCCCTGTGTGCTTTGTTCATGTCCTTGCAGTGATAAGCAGACACCATCTGTGACCATAGCCTAGCTAAGATTTTGAAAGGGGAAATTTTGTCCCCTGGATTTGCCCCCAAATAAACATTGCTTTATTTCTAATAATCACTAAGACTTTTCAGGCTTCTAGGTTTCATAGTAAAGCTATAATAGCAAGAAATGTAACTTACAAGGGAGAGTCTACTTTTTAGAAATTGCTTTGTTTTCCAAGCAGTAAGTACTACATAATATGGTACTTGTAAAGTGTTAGCTGTAAGTAAGCACAAAATGCATTCAATACAGTACAAAGATGACTTTTCAGGCCATGATCATGATGAGCGTAACAGAACCCGGGAGTCCCCGGGACAGGCAGTCTGAACGCACACAACCACTCCAGGCTAATTACCTATGGAATCCAAGAGCAATGGTCACATTTCCTTACCCTGGCCTTTACTTCTCTGTCCTTTGGTTGACTGATCAGTGCGGTTGGGGCAGGGTGTGATTTAATCACCTACAAACCACCTGCCTTTGCCCTAGGAAGAGCTAGATTAGCGCTGAGCTGTACTTGTCATTCCATCTTAGCATTACTCATTAAAGCCCCTCTATCTCTAATCCTTCATACTTGTATTTAAGACACGGTAATCACTTTGAACTTCCATGAAATCTGTCTTCCACCACAGCAGCGCTGGGAGAGAAAAACATGCTGAACATGATGGTCTTGGCTAAGTAACTCCTTTAGAGCCAGTATCAGTGGCAGTCTGCACACAGAAGAAAAATCCCAAGTCATTCTGTAACTTAAAACAACGGAGAATTTGAAAGAACAAAAGTTATTAAGACAGCACTTCAGATCTCCATCAGGACTATTTCTAACAAGTCAGTCTTTGGTGAATTTAGTGGACTTAGGTTGCATATGTTCTCCAGTTATATCAGACTACCTGTGGCCTTGTTCTTCATTTCAGTGTTAATCGGCTCAAACAGAAGTTGTTGCTTATGATGTGTGAGTGAACATAAGCCACTGCCTGGCCTTTTTCTTCAGAGCTTGTTGTCTTTTTCGCTATATTAGACTTTGCAGTATGCCCAGAAGCTTTCCTTCATAAAATAGAAAGAAAAAAAAACATTTGGCTTATTTTTCACTGTAGCTAGTCTTTTATACAATAATCTTGTAAGAAAATTTCTTGAATTCTAAATATTACTCTTTCTAGATTTTTGAAATCAAAAATTTTCAGTAAAAAGTTTCTTACTTTATTTTATTATATTAGGTAGTTAAAGAAAATGTAGGGTTATTTACCATAACCTGTTCATTAATATCAGAAATTTACAATAGCATTTTAAGAGCATAGTAGGTTCTAGCATACCGTGTAGTTCCTATGGAGTATTGTGAGAGCGAATTGTTGGGAGATGAGCTGCTTTTCATCTTGTTCTCCAGTTTCCATTGTCGATTTATTGCAGATTTGTATCCTGTGTCAAATTCAAGGTATTATTGATAAACCTTTTCAACCAGCAGCAAGAAGTTCAAATTTTTTTTTCTGTCACTGTAACAGAAAACGCAGTATGTATATAACATTTATGTAGCAATAAATGTGCCATCCTTTTTTTAACATAGTAAACTAGTGAGTTTTTTACACTTATGTTTCCCACAGAATAATGTATTTTGTCTTCTTTTCTCTACCTCCTTCCTCCTAGAAAGTCTCAAACTGCTTTTCCTGTCTGCACTAACTGTGCTTCACGGGTGACCCTGCAGGACAGATGGGCCTGGGAAAGCTAAGATGACACATCCCAACCTGCACAGTTCTCTTGCCCTCTCTTCTGATGCTGGCCTCTTAAGCCTTTACCTGAAGGTGGGACAAACAGAAGTCTGTAGTAGAGAAAATCTCCTCTTGCAGATGTAGAGAAGAATGAAGATGATGGGAAAGGACTTCAGATGAGGGTTTTATTAACAGCCCTTAAAACACCCTCATAATCTTTTCTGGCTCTCTTCTCTCACCTACAACCAAAAATAAATAAGCAATCAAACCTGCCATAGTAGGGGGATGGCAATGTAATTAAAAGCTTATTCATCCATTTTTAACACTACATTCATACACACATGTATACATGTATGCATGCATTGAACTTCTATGAGAACTTCATGAGAAGCCTGAGATAAGGACCATCTGGAGGTCTTTTGCATGAAGAAACCAGGTGGATTTTGAGATTTGATATTCATGTGAGGCACAGCAGATCATTTTACTTCTTATGTGGTTTGATAAATATAAACCTTTTAGTTTTATACAAAATGACAAACTAAAAAAAACCTTCATACAGGAAGAAAATATCTGGTGTTAGAAGTGAAACAGATTTGGAGAGCTAGTCACCTTGCCTCATTGACAGGTTTATAAGATCGCGCCCAGAAAAATCATGTGTCTAGGAGCACTTAGAGCCGGTCAAGACTTAAAACATTTCCTACAAAAGCCCTGTCTTCAATTTTTTTCTCTCTGTATAACTTCTAAGGGATTCAACTCAATGGTTTCATTTTTTTTATTTATTTCCACTAATTTCCCTCTAGTTGATGAATGCTTTTTTTTCCTTACAAACTCAATTATTTTAAATAGACATCACATAAGGGGTGGGTGTACTTGAGCCGTGTGTGTGTGTGTGTGTGTGTGTGTGTGTGTGTGTGTGTTTAGCTAAAGAGTATTAGTTTTGGCATCAGTCAGTTGATTTAAATCCAAGCTCAACGTCTAATTAACTCCTTTTCCTTATCTGGAAAGTGGAGAATCTGTACAAGAATTGTGTAAGTATTGAATGAAACAATGTATGGAAAGCTCTATCGTGATTCCTATCACATAGTAAGGACTCAATAAATTATGAATATTTTTAAAATAAATAGTATTTTAACCAGTTCCTGGATGGTTCCTCTTCAGCCACTGTGGGGAGTGACTTGTAACCCCAGGAGATAGCAGGCTGTGTCTGTGGGAGCCTACATCTTCTGCAGTCCTCCAGTGAAAGGTGGCACTGCTTCTGGTTTCCATTGTTGGTGTATTGAGGATTTGTGGGTTTTCAAAATAAGGTTTTTCTGTGTAGTCCTAGAAGTCCTAGAACTAACTTTGTAGACTAGGCTGGCCTCAAACTCAGAGATCTGCTTGCCTCTGCCTCTGAGGTGCTAGGGTTAAAGATGTGACCACTACACTGACTGAAGATTTATCATCACATACCAGTAGAATGAGCCTGAAGGCTTTGCCCAGTGCCCGTTGTGGGGGGGGGGGGGGAGTGCTGTCAGTCTTGGTTCCAGGAAGCAGATGCCAAGGGGCAAGTTCAGAGTATAAATGGTCTTATTGGAAGGAGTGAATAGGCAGGGATGGCCTTTGAGCCTTGATTCAGACCTGCCATCTGAACAGAGTGAGCAAGGAGGAGGGTCACTTGACTCCTGGAAGGACATGCACAACCCTGCAGTGGTTAACAGCAGAGAGCTGTGCCAGTTGCACACCTGAGTGTTCAAGTCTCAGGCCTCTGAACTCTGCAGCAAGGTGTTAACAGCAACTTCCCAAAATGAGAACCTTAAATGGAGGCCTTGAAGTTAAACTACTGTGACTGCCAACAGCTCCTATACAACTTAGCAGAACAAAATCGAAGCCTTTTGAAGTCATTGAGAAGGAAGTGGACCTTAGTCTGCTGCAATGATTTTCCTTCTGGCTCTCGACAGCCAGTGGACTTACACATGTAGAAGAATGAGGCCCGAACTTCCCAGGACTCTGGTGAGTAAATCTAGGTACAACCCCCTGTGGGTGCTGTGCTTGGTGTTCTGGAGTCCTTCACAGTGGAGAGTGGACAGTGCATGTCTTTGGGGCCAACCTGTGCAAAGCCTGTTTCCTCATTTGGGTGTTTCCCTACGATCTTGCTGGGTTCTTGAGCATAGTCATAGGAAAGACGACTCTAGTCTAGAATGTATTCATAAGGGCTCGGTCCCAAGTTGCGTGAAGTGGGTGTGGTGCTGCGTGCCTCAGGAGGAAGAAGCAGGAAGATCAAAAGTTTAAGGTCATCTTCAGTTTACACTGAGTTTGACGGACACCCTAGCTTGCATGAGACCCTGTCTCAAGCTACAAATCACAAATGAACTTATAAAAGGCATCCACTTTTCTGTCTACTAACAGTTATCAAAGACACAGACCTCACAGCGGCTACAAAATACATGCCCCATGGCGCATCGATGACACAGGCAGACAAAACACCCAGACACAAAATGAGAAACTTAATAATAACCAGCCAGGCATGGTAGTTGTGCGAGACTAAGGAAGATTGGCAGTTTTTATTTGGGTGTTTGTATGTGTGGGAATGTGCACTTGGGTGCAGGTGTCCTTAGAGAACAGAGGTTATGGATCCACTGGAGTTGTAAACCCCAACACTTGTTGAGCAGTGGTGGCACACGCCTTTAATCCTAGCACTCGGGAGGCAGAGGCAGGTGGATCTCTTTGAGTTCGTGGCCAGCCTGGTCTACAGAGCAAGTTTCAAGACAGCCAGAGCAACACAAAGAATCCCTGTCTCGGAAAACAAAAAAGCATTTGAGCTGGAAATCAACTTTGGGTTCTTTGAAGACCAGGAAGTGCTCTTAACCACTGAGCCATTTCTAGCCTGAGACTTATTCCTTCGTTTTATTGTCATTTTGAGACCTTAAACGACAGCCTTGGCTAGCCTGGAACTCACCGTGTAGACCAGGCTGGCCTCAAACTCACAGAGATCCTCCTGCCTCTGCCTCCCAAGTGCTGGGATTAAAGGTGTGTGCCACCACCTCATTCATCTGTTGGTGGACATCTAATGCAGTTCTAGCTGTTGTAAATAGGACAATGATAAGCATAATATCTCTGTGGTACAGCTTACAGATTTCTAGGTATTCTCACTATTAAAAAAAGCATGAAGTAATATGCTAATTACCTCAATTGAGTCATTCTATAATATAAATATTTCAAAGCATTATGGTATATGCAGTAATTACAATTTAACTTGTCAGTTAAAACGTTTAAACCTTTTTATGCTGATGCCGGATTTGGTTCCCAAAGGTCTTAAACCAGTCTGCAGTGTGCACATTTCAGTTACCGCTGTTCTTAGATTTCTAACTTCCCCGGAGTTGGGAAACAGATGGTGTGTTTTCCCCTCCAGAGACAAAAACCACCTTTGAGTCTCTGGAGATTTCGCCTGAAGATACCCCAAGTGACAGCAAGAATCTCTGGAAGCTGTAGCCACGCTCTCTCTTGTACTCGGAACGGTTTTGTGTGTTCCTGGCCGTATGCAGCCACGGCCATTGTTGGGCTAATGTGACAGCCCTAGAGAAGGCTGGTGGCAGGGCTTCTTCTCAGCCTACAGGAAGGAGCACTTGGTTCTAGCCTGCTATCATGATGTTTTGTACTCATTTTCCTAGTACTCTTAGTGGTCACCCTCATGGATGGTGCCTCTAGCAGCCCAGTCATGAAGTTGCACTGCCATCCCCCTACCCCTGATCTCCAGGACCTTGGACATTTGATAGCGCTGCCTTGTGGTACCTACCTCACAGTAGAGTAGCCATGAAAAGCAGGTTCCCCACCTCCAGCCCAGTTCTCCCAACTCCTCTCTTGTCAGGCTAGATGCCCTGCCCCTTGGCCTCCATCCAAGCCTCCAGGCCATTGTGCCTTGTCTTCATTAAGGCCTGAAAGGAGCGTGTGTGCTTTCAGACTCTGAGCAAGAAGTTATTGATCAACACTGATAGCAGGAGTAGCTTGATCCTCCCCGAACGGCAGAGATTAATTAGCTTGATTCCCAAGCATAATTCTTAATTAGGCACAGGAAGAAAGGAAAAAACACAAAGGAACTATTCTTCCCCTAAGGACTGCTGACCTTCTGCCTAAGGTGAAGAGGGAGGAGTAGGAAGTGGGAGGCAGACCCAGGTAAACACGTACTCGCACTGTACACACATCCTGCTGGGTCCAAACCTGTGCAGGTCATGTGGACATGCGTGTTTCTCTTGTTTGCTTCCCTCCTGGCCCGCTGATGCACAGAGAAGGCCCAATCAAGCCCCAAGCTTTGAAGTTCCTACTCTAGGCTGTGTATGTCTGTGGAGAATTCAGCTGCACTTGCTTCAAGTGGAAACGTTGGGCAGGAAGAGGACATTGTCCTGAAACTTGCCTAAAAACACTGAAAGAAACCATTTCCTGCATCCAGGAAGCAGGAGTTTCTTTGAATTCCTGACATTTTCTAGAACTTTTGGTCCATGGCCCCACTAGTTCTCTGCTGATAGGGGCAGGACAATTGGTGTAGGAAGGAGCTGTGACTTAGCAAATGCAAGAAATATCCATGAGCCACCCGCCGCTAAGCTTCGCTTTTCTCTTCACACGAGCTTCTTGGTAGGTGTTAGAATTATTGAGGAGGTGCACGGCATATAGTAGGTTCTTGGAGCATAGGAGCTTCCAGTCCTCCCTACTAAGGAAAGCAAACCAAGGGAACAACTTGTCAGAAAATGAATTACAGGCGATTAATTCACCAACACACATACAAAAAAACGTGTTAGGTATGTTTTGACCCAGTATTTCTGAAATCCAGTCACATGATGAACATAGACAAACTGTAATGACTATAAGCAGTGTGACCTGGGAAGACAGAGGATTTGGCTGCCAAACCAGGGTCAGAGTAGGCGCCAGGAAGAACTGCCAACCTGAGTCCTGGGTAACATTCTGTTCAGGAAGCAGTTAGAAAGCAGTGGCTAATGGATGTGGAGCTAGTGTTAAGGCCACTTGGAAGACCTTGACATAGATGGGAAGTCACATTACAGTGCCCTGCCTCATGACAACCACGACTCACACCTCCACTAAAACAGATCATCCATCCAGCTCTTTTAAGCCTCTGTAGGACAATCTTATCCAAACAACCAGTTATAGGCCAACTCCTGGGGCAATTTGGACCCTGACCACCGGATAGTTGATGCATTCAGAAACCATCAGATGTGACTGTGGGGCTGTTTCTCTACAAGTCTTTCTTGTCTTGTACAAGTATGTATTGAAAAGTGTGACGACCTCATGGTAGGACATGTGAAACTCATATGGTGTGTTGGGGAGCCAGAAGGGGAATACAAATGGAACTGTACTGGCTGTTGTCCTCTGTTAAGCTGGGTGGGAGTCATTATGCACTACTTCAGAAAATACGTGAGTGTAGAGGGAAGTGCTTAAACAGGAAGGGGCTTTGTAATCATTCCTGACTGTCCTGGGAGGAATGAGACGCTGCTTTCTGCTTAGTCAGATGAATAAGCCTGTGAGGAAGCATACCTACGTCGAGCAGCTCAAGCTCCAGAGTCTCTGAGGAACAAGCCTCTACATGGGAGACAGCAGGGCAGGAGACAGGAGCATAGCACAAGTGATGTAGGGATATAAGGCTGGAAAGGGCCATGGGGCCAGGACAGAGGCCTCAGCACAGGGTATCATAGCCATCGATGGGAACACCAGAACTGAACTCTCCCCCTCAATAGGGACCCGCTCCAGGATTAGGTATGTCTGAAGGAAGAAGAGAGCCTAGTGTGATGACCCAGCCAGAGCTGTGCCTACTGTCACTCAGGACGAAGAAATGGCAGTTACCCTGAGTCCCAGAGCTCCCTCTAAACTCTCCAAGCTGAGGTTGAGGACAAGGTCAGCATCCACCTCCAGTGTTGCATCCAGAGAGCCACAGGCTTGTGGGAAGACCACGGGATGACATGTCCAGATCTGCCCAGGGAAGCAGAGAGGCTGCCAACCCACAGCATGTGGGAGAGTGCTTGCTGGATGCTCTTAGGAGCTTGGGGGCCTGGGAAGGCCAAATGTTTAATATTTGGAAAAGAGGCTGTCTAAACAAAGCAATTAGGAGGCTCCTTTGTAGTGCTATGAAAGAGATAGATTGGCTCTCCCAACATCAAAGGATGGCTGATACAATGGGGACAGCCAGGCCAAGGCCTCTGGGGGGGGGGGGCATGGGATCCTCCTCCAGGGCAGGCCACAGTGCTTTGAAGCCCCCCAATAAAACTTTTCTCAATCACTTAACACACTTCCTAAAATTCCCCACAGAGGAAAGTTATCATTCCCTAAAGCCACTTTTCAAAAAGAACATTTGCCACCAAAACTTATGTGAGGATGGACTGAGAGGACCACACCCACACACCCCATGAGTAAGCCGAGTTAGCAAAACGGGGAGTTCTGCTTATGGGCTGAGTGGCTCTGAGTACAGCCTTGCTTGTCAAATAGAGAGTAGGAGACCAGCAGCAAGATGGATCTTTGGGTTAAGGCCCTTGCCACCAAGCCTGCTGGTCTGAGCTCAACCCCCTTTTGTCTTCTATTCTCCACAGATGCCAACACATGGGGGGGGGGGTGCCTGTGTGTGTGCACACAAGCGTGTGTGCACACAAGCGTGTATGCACGTGCACATGCACTGTACACACACACTAATAAAAAGAAGACATTTTTAATGGCTATAGCGGTCTGTCGTCACACGGGTGAGCAGTGTAAGTCAAGTGTTTTGGGGGGAGGGGTAGTCACAGAAAAGGCATTAAGAGGTTCATGTTGCTGGGTTCTGGTGGGCCCAAGAACTAAGACAGGCATGCAGGGAGCCTGTCCTAGAACCCAGACTGGCTTGGCATCTGCAACATTCTATGGCCCTCTGAGGTACAGAGTCTGCAGTCCAGGCTAGCCTGTTTAAACACAGGTTGACATTACAGATACACTTAAATTCAGTGATGATCTTGGCATTTCCTGGTGAAGGGCTCTAGACAAAGAAGTATGTGGGAGCCAGACATGGTAGCACAGGCTGCACAGTAGCTACTCTGAGGAGGCTGAGGCAGAATGATCGGTCAGGGCTAGCCTGGACTAGCTTTCCTAAAGGAAGTTTATTTCTAAAACAAAAAAAAAAAAATATGAGCACATGGTAGATGAAATAAAAATATTAGGGCATCAATATTAACTGCGAAAAAATGGTAATACAACTAGCTCACTGTGGCCGACATCCAGAGCTAACAGTCTCTTCTTCCTTAGTATTGGCCTCCTCTCTTACAGCCTGCCGTTAAAACAAAAGCAACAGGCTGTAATGTGCAAAGATTTACTTCAAGGAACTGGCTCTTACAGTCTTGAGGGTTGGCAAGTCCAGGTCTTTATGGGCTCTGCTGGCTCTCTGGAGGACAGGGATAAGCGGATAACACGTTCAATCCTAAAGCCTTCACACATACTTAGACTTCCACATCACTTGCACGAAGAGGGTCAGGTTTTGTTCTATCCAAGCCTTCCACTGATCAGATGAGGCCTACCTACATTTCGTGAAAGCAATGTGCTTTCCTCCGAAGCCATCAAACCATCCCATCATATACTCCAGAAACATCTAGAATGTCATTTGATCACATAGCCTGGCTAAGTTGACTTTAACCACTCCCTTGCTGCCTATACTCAACACAACAACCAGAAAAATCCTATTAAAATGAATGAGTGTCAGTGGGCTGATGGTGTGGTTCAGTTGGTAGAGTGCTTGCCCAGGAAACCAGAAGCTCTAGCTTCTGTCCCCAACACCACACAAAACCAGGTGTGGCACACACCTCTATCCTAGCCCTCGGGAAGTAGTCTGAAATTCAAGGTCATCTTCAAGGTCAGCCTGGGCTCCTGAGCCAGTCAGCGTCTTGTGATTAGGCCTGGGCTGCGGGTTTGAAAGAGTCACACGGTCACCTGTCACTACAGAGTGGGAGGTGTGCCCGGTACAACCTGTTCCCCAAGAGAAGGCTGACCATGTGGGTAGGGTCTAGCCATCATGCCCCATTGCAGAACACCTTTACACTGTCCACACTGGGCGAGGAAACTAATTAGCAGTTGTTCCAAGCGGGAGTGCTCACACCTGAATTTGGAGAGTCTGTAAGGAGTTTCTCGTCTGTGAAATGGCAGTGACGGCAGGTGGAAACCCAGCAATGGCTAGAGGATAGAAGCCACCAGAAAACTTGTCAAACTCTTGGCATGAGCCATTCATTAAGCCCTGACCCAAGCAGGACCTAGCTTTTAATACTGGTGCTTCTGTGTCCACTGACAACCCAGGTCTCCAAGAGGGGCTCAACGTGGGCCAGCCCGACACTAGTAGGCTCAGGTTTCTCCTTTACAGCCCCTCAGGGAGAAGGAAGGGCTGCAGACCCAAGGCCAGTTCCCACCAAAGGTTAGAACTAACTGAACTGGCCCGGTAAGGAACAACAGAGAACTCAGGACTGACTAGGAGTCCAGTCTCGAATTCCATATTCAGGTTTTGGGTGTTTGTGTTTTGCCCACTTGATACGGGATCCTGGGTGTGCTCCTTAACTTCCCGGGGTTCAGTTCCCATCCATGTAAATGGTAGAGAGGCAGAGAAACGGAGATTGGGGCCTAAGGAGGAAAGCGGCTGACCTGGCTTCTCCCTCTTGCTGTGTGCCCCTTCCAGCTAACTTGGCCTCTCTTCTCAAAGCTGAGCCACCCAGCATTTATCAAAGGCCGGCACTATTAGAGACTTTGCCTTGTGTGTATTTAGTAGCCAGTATTTGTTCCCCGATCTTTGCCCTGGGCTTCCTACACTTCGGTTCTTTTGTTTTCTCTTTTGTTTCTCATCTCCCTGATGGTTCTCACCTGGGGGCTGTCTTCAGCTGCGGAAAGGGCCACGTTTGTTTTAATTAAAAACAAGACCACCGAGTGGGCGGCTAGATGGGGCTGGGAGGCAGAGGCGAAGATCTGTGGGATCCTTCCCTTCTGACTTTTGATTTTAGATCAAGACCCTAGCGGGCTCGGCAGGTCCCTAGCCACGGGAGGGGCGGAGCCTTGGAGTGCGGGGCGGGGGGGGGGGGGGGAGCGCGAAGAGGGGGACGTGGGACTTGAGCAGCAGTTCCTGTCTGCCCCAGGCTAGGGCGTGCTTTCCACAGCTGGGTCAGGCGTGACTGAATCTTTGCTTCGGACCTGTTTGCCCCGTGCGACTTCTTCCTAGACAGTCTCTTTCTAGACCTGCCTGGTGTCTTCAGCATATCCTAGATGCCCAGCCTGCTGCCCTGCGAGTGTGTCCCCCTTCACCTCCTCGCCAGGCGCCTGGCAAGCTGATCCCTTCGGTCGTCTTTTTCCTCCTGGTCAGCCCACAGCTCCGGGGCGCCCCCTGCTGTCGGGAACTTCAGAGCTTGACCTTAGCTGTCCCATCCATAGGCAAACTTGGCTGTACAACATCAACCAGAAAGAACTTCTAAGGAGGTATAGATGGGGTGCCCGGCTAGCATGCACGAAGCCCTGAGTTCCATTTCCAGTACCGTATGCACTAGATGTGGTGGTGGATGCCTCTAATCCCAGCATCCAGGAGGTAGAGGCAGAAGTTTCAGAAGTTCAAAGTCATCTTCAGCTATATAACCAGTTTGAGATCAGTTTTGACAATCAGAGACCCTGTCTTCTTTATGGAACCCAGGCTGTGTGGGGAAGAGAGTGGAGCCCCACTCTGGCCTCATTACCAGTCCCAGGAATGCAGGACACAAGGCCTGCCTCTTGCTCTGGGCAAGTGCACCTTGCTGATCACCAGGGCGCTTGACCACATCTTTCCCCCAGGACCAGACTCTGGGACCACCTTGCCTTCATCAAGAGGAGTCCAGCGCCTTGTGAGAAGACTTAGACTTGTGGAAAAAGCTGGGCAGCCCTAGACCCAGCCCTTGCTTTCAATAGAGACCAAGCCACCACCACACCAGGCTCCCTTCCCCCTTAGGAACCAAATCTGGCTAACTACCTTCAAGGGGAGACTCCATTTCCCCAGCTTGCTGAGTCTAGGCTGGCCTGTAGCCAGGGTCCCTCACTCAGCAAACTTGCTATGTGGCCTCATGGCTCAGTGTTCAAGCCTAGAGAAGTCCAACACTGGACTGCCTCCTTTTCTTTAAAATCAGAAGGAAGAAAAATAATGTGGGGGCGGGAATGTGATTTGGTACATAATATTAGCATAATTTTATGCTAACATTCATAAAATAGAACTCTAAATACTGTAATAGGGAAAAGGACCTCGGACCCAGGGAAATCCTAGCATGGCCCTGATGGGGCCATCTTCTGGGTCCTTGCAGCTGGCCTACACTGTTTGGGGGGATGTCCCTGGGACATGACAATGATCAAGAGTCTGTATTTTCCTTTAATAAAAACATAAATGTCTGGAGTTTACAATTGTCAGGGAACAAACAGAACTATGGCTTGTGTTTCACATCTTAGGAAACAGGCATACTTGGGCTATTCCTGAAAGTTACGGATTTGATTCCATATAGTAGAACAGTGTCCCTGTGGGGTGGAGGCTGGGCACTAGCCCTCCTGGCTGCAGCCACCACAGGTCTGCATTTGGAAGGTTGGTCAGTCACTCGAGAATCCTGCCCTGGGATGGCAGGGGAACTCTGTCTCTACACAGCCCCAGGCTGAAGCGGCTTCAAATGAACTGGAAGGAAAGATACAGCACACGGCACCTCCGTGACCTTAAAAGGGTGTTCGAACTACAGGGCCCAAAAATATGAGCAGTGACAGTCGACGGGTACCACATGACACAGACCCACGAGGGCTAAGACAGGGAGGAAAGGCATGCTGTTTAGGGTAAGGGAACAGGAGAGAAATCAGGAACTGAGTTCAGGTAGATCAGCTCTTCCTATGAGGAATGTCTTTCCGTGCTTGTGAAACAGGAGTGTTCTGGGAAGCGCGTAGTGCCAGAAACTAGCAGGCCTACATCCTGGGCCTGGCTCCTGTCTCTGCCTGGATATCCCTATCTTTTTTATTGTTGTGTTTCTATAATGCTAGAGATTTAAGATTTTAAATTTTCATGTATTTCACATTCATGCGTGTGTGAGTGTCTGCGTTTCTTCTGTACCAGTGTGAAGGTCAGAGGACAATTTAGTAGAGTCATTTCTCTCTGTCCACCACGTGGGGTCCAGAGGGAACTCAGCAGAAGTTGGATCTAGTGATGCCATATTTCAGAAGTGAGCATCCCAGGGCTGAAGCAAAGCCCCAGCCGACAGCACTGGGGTTCCAGATAGCAGAGCAAAACACTAGGAAGGCCAAGACCATCTGCCACAGTGGACAGAAAGGGTAAAGGTGAAGCCAGTAGGCAGTAAGCCAGCAACAGACACTAGGAGGCTAAGGACAAAGACAGGGGGGAAAGGCATGGAAGAACATGGCCAAGAACCTGTTGAGGTTCCCCGTCAGAGGTGCACTGACAATAGGCTAAGCAGAGCTTCCCGGGTAGCATACAGGGGCTTGGAGACAGAAGGTCTGATTAGAGGAGGGCAAAAGAGGCAGCTAGCAACAGCCCAACCCTGAACCTTGGGTGTCCCCAGGGCCCAGCTAATGAGGGGTCAAATGTGAAAGACTCAGACTTCTGAGGGTGTTTACTGAGGCTGACCTGGTGCTGTGGCTTGCCTTTGGGGTCAGTTCCCTGTTTTGTCAGCCAGTAAAGAGGATTTGAGGTGGGATTGTAAAGGGACTTTGTTAACAACTGGCAAAGCTCAGAGGACAGACGGTGACTTACAGCTCATTGGAAGAAAAGGATGAGGGGCCTCCTTCAGCATTCCATGTGTCTTGTGGCCACCGAGAGAGCCATGGATGTCACACCTCTCTCGACTCAAACTAAATCCTCTGAAGAGTTGAGCGCTGATTTACCAGAGAGACTAAAGCAGATTTCAGAGCTCCGTGCCTTCACCTTAAGGTGGGGGTTCCTCAAAAAGGCAAAATTCTGGTCCTGACTGGTATGACCAATTTTCAGGAAGGTTCCAGAGTCACTGCTCAGTTCGAACGGTAATGCGGAGAGCCCAGGAACATGGAAGACAACTTGTTTAGACATTCTTAGAGAACAAGAAAGAAGCAGTGGGAATGTTTTTAAGTTACTGAGGAGGGCATCAAGATGGCTCAGGAGGTAAAGGCGCTTTGCCACCAAACCTGACCATCCGAGTTGAGTCCCTGAAACCCACAGGGTCAAAGCAGAGATCCAGCTCTCAAAAATTATCCTCTGACTTCAACACTTGCACCATGCAAACACTCCTCGGAATACCCCCCCCCCCCCCCGCTGCCATCACAACACACTAGATAGATACAGAATTTTCTAAAGCCCTGCATTCAATCCCTGCACAGTGTTGTAATAGGAGCGGCGGGTCTGCATCCTGGCTGCCCTGGCTCCCGCATGGCTAGCTTATGCCCTGAAATAATTACACAGAAACTGTATTCTTTTGAACACTGCCTGGCCCATTAGTTCCAGCCTCTTATTGGTTAGCTCTTACATATTGATCTAACCCATTTCTAATAATCTGTGTAACCCACGAGGTGGCTTACCAGGGAAGATCTTAACCTGCATCTGTCTTGAGTGGGAGAATCATGGCGACTGCCTGACTCAGCTTCTTTCTCCCAGCATTCTGTTCTGTTTACTCCACCCACCTAAGGGTTGGCCTATCAAATGGGCCAGGGCAGTTTCTTTATTAATTAACCAATGAAAGCAACAGATTAGAAAGAAATCACTCCCACATCATTACTGTACAAGCCTGGTATGGTTGTGCACACCTGTAATCCTAGCATCTGGGAGGTGGACGAAGGAAGATCCAGAAGTTCAAGGTTATGATCTGTAGTAACTCGGCAAATAGTTCCTGCCTTTGGTCCATTTCAGATCCCAGCCTCCTGGAGGGTGGGGTGAGGAAGGCAAAGCAATGGTTGTGACTTAACCTGAACAGGTAGCTGTGTGGAATGTCTCCATCCTCTCAAGTGATGCAAGAAACAAGTGATACTCTTCCAGAACATGGCCCACCCATAGCTGGACAATGGTGATACACACATTTAACCCCAACACTCCAGAGGCAGAGGCAGGCAGATCTTAATAAGTTGGAGGCAGCCTGGTCTACAAAGTGAGTTCCAAGAGAGCCAGAGCTCTTACACAGAGAAACCCTATCAAAAAAAAAAAAAGCCAGTGGTGGGGTAGTTTGCTTGTAATTGGCCCCTATAAACTCATAGGGAATGATACTATTAGGAGGTGTGACTTTGTGGAAGTAGGTGTGGCCCTGTTGGAGGAAGTGTGATACTGTAGGGGTGGGACTTTGTGTTTCATATATGTTCAAGCCACTCCCAACATTTCAGTCCACTTCCTGTTGCCTGTGGATGAAAGATGTAGAATTCTCAGCTCCTTCTCCAGCACCATGTCTGCCTGCATACTGCCGTGTGCCACCATGGTGATAATGGACTGAACCTCTAAATGGTAAGCCACCCAATTAAACATTTTCTTGGTTTCATGGTCATGGTTCTCTTCACAGCAATAGAAATCCTACCTAACACACATGGCCCAAGGCTTATTGCCCAGTGCAGGAGCTGCAGTTCATCAGCAAAAGGGACCCACCTACTCTCTATGGTAAAATCATTTCCAAGTAAAGTGTGTGTGTGTGTGTGTGTGTGTGTGTGTGTGTTTGTGTGTGCGTGTGTGTGTGTGTGTGTGTAAGAGAGAGAGAGAGGGGTGTTTGTATATGGGCCTTCACATGTACATGTGCAGATGTTGGCATAGCGTGTCTTCCCAGATCACTTTCCACCTTACATATTGAGGCTAGCTCTCTAGATGAACTTACGAATTAGTCTTGTTGGCTTGTCCTGAGGAAATCCCTGTCCGCATCTCCTGAGTACTGGTATTAGAGGTGAGCTACCATGCACACCTGGTTTTCCTGTGGGTACCAGGGATCCAGACTCCATCCTCACGCTTGGATGGTTAGTGCGTTATTCCCTCAGTTATTTCCCCAGAGCTCTAGAAATTTTGTATACACTGAGACTAGGGCTTGCTATATAGCCCAGGCTGATCAATATATGATATCTTGAATTATTGGAGTGGCTTTTTATCAGCTATTTAATGGAGGGATCCTTTATCAGTTGCTCTGTTGCTGTGATAGAACACCATGTTCAGAAGCAGCCTATGGGAGACAGAGTTTATTTTGGCTTGTGATTCCCTTGGGAGAGTTCATGAAAGGCACTGGCAGCAGGGGGCCTGAGCAGGAAACCAATTGTATCTGTAAACACGAAGCAGAGAGCAAACTGGAAGAACAATAGGCTATGGAGGCTCTAAGCCCACCCCCCAGTGACGTACTTCCTGCAGCAAAGCCACACCTCCTAAGCCTTCTTCAACTTCAGCGGTAACTGGAGCCCTAGGGTTCTAATGCTCGCGGCTGTACGGACTAGCCTTATTCACTCGCCACAGAGTCACGCCGAATCAGCCTTACAACTTTCACACCCGTTTCCCTTCTGCAGGACAACTTTCAGGCAGAAGAAAATCCCCTGGAATTCTTACTGAGGACACAGAAACGCTCTTTATTCATTTGTCAATTCCTACATAAAAACAGAAGATGCTTAGAGGCCGGGAAAGCTGGAGCATGCTCCCCAGAAGGGAAATGTGGTATAGATCAGCGCCATCCCTTCTATCCACCCTGCCCCAGCTCTCATAACACCCAGCAGAGTATCAGTCCTGAATCTACATAATGTCATAGATTTCATCTTCAGAAAATCCATGGGCTGGAGAGATAGCTCAGCACTTAAGAGAGAATTTGCAGGGAACCCAGGTTTTGTTCCCAGCACCCACAACTGTCCTTAACTCTAATTCCAAGAAATCCAACACCTTCCTTTGACCTCCACAGACACCAGGCATATATACGGTGCACAGCTATACACGCAGGCAAAACACTCATACACAAAAAGTTAAATTTAAAATTTTTTTATTTTGTTTTTAAGTTTCAAAAGATGCTTCCACCCTCATCTACTGGGGTACCCATCAACTTTTTACTTCTGACCCAAAGCTGGGGCACTAAAGACCAGAAGGCAGTTCTCGCCACAGTGCTGGGTTGACATGGGTCTGCTCAGAGCCCAGTAGCTGGCCATGGAGCTGGTGGTAGAAATGATGGCGAACAGTGCACCAGCGCCTGCCCTGGTGCCACCAGAGGTGTGTGCCTCCACACTACCAGGAAGCAGAGCTGACCAAAGCTGAGTCTGTGTGCCTGGCCTGGTGTGTCTCTAAGGACTTGGATATTCATGAGCAGATGGGAAAACGTTGGCAGAGCCGTCTACGCAGGATAAAGAGGCTACAGCAGAGTTCTGGACCCACATGAGGCCCCCAAGAATATAACTGGGGTGCACCTTATTACTTATCTGATTAAAGTGCTCCCTAAGGCCGGGCGATGGTGGCGCACACCTTTAATCCCAGCACTCAGGAGGCAGAGGCAGGCGGATCTCTGTGAGTTCGAGACCAGCCTGGTCTACAGAGCTAGTTCCAGGACAGGCTCCAAAGCCACAGAGAAACCCTGTCTTGAAAAAAAAAAAAAGTGCTCCCTAAGGGGTATGATAAGTGATGACTGTCATATGTCTGCTCTCTGGAGCATCTTCAGGACCTCTAGGAGTGGCAGAACCCTATTGGATAAAGATGGGGTGTTTGTCACTGTATATATGTATGTGGTAGTTTGAATGCAATCGGCCCCTATAAACTCATAGCGAGTGGCGCTATTAGGAGATGTGGCTTAGTTGGAACAGGTAAGGCCCTGTTGGAGGAAGTGTATCACTGTGGGGGCAGGCTTTTAGGTTTCCTTTGCTCAAGATACTGTCCAGTGTCTGAGACTATTTCCTATTGCCTTCTGATGTAGCCAGACCCATGTCTGCCTGCATGGGGCCATGCTCCCCACCATGATGATAACGGACTGAACCTCTGAACTGTAAGCCACCACCTCAATTAAATGTTTTCCTTTATAAGAGTTGCCCTGGTCATAATATCTCTTGATAGCAATAGAAACCCTAACTAAGAAAATGTATATATCTGTATTAAATTTGGGCAAAAATAAATCTAAAAAGAAAATGCACAATACATTTTCTTTCTTCAGGGCCTCTTTTTTATTATTTTGTTTGTTTGTTTTGTTTTTCAAGACAGGGTTTCTCTGTGTATCTCTGACTGTCCTGGAACTCACTTTATAGACCAGGCTGGCCTTGAACTCACAGAGATCAGCCTCCTCTACCTCCTTGAGTGCTGAGATTAAAGGTGTGTGCCACCACTGCCTGCCTCTTCCTTCCTTCCTTCCTTCCTTCCTTCCTTCCTTCCTTCCTTCCTTCCTTTCTTGATAGAGTTTCTCCGTGTAACAGTCCTGGCAGTCCTGGAACTCGTTTTGTAGGATGCCCCTGAACTCACAGAGATTCACCTGCCTCTACCTCCCGAGTGCTGGGGTTGAAGGTGCGTGCCACCATTCCCTGCTTATTCAGGCCTCTTAAAACATACTCAAAACCAGCTTGGATCAATGGCAGCATGGGGTTCTGATGTCTTATTTGTGAAGATAAAAAGGCAAGAACACAGTGTCCCTGACTTCATTACACACCGTGTTCCCAGCACCCAGGTTCCAGTCTCCCCTAGCAGCCTCTACCGGGTGCTCTGGGGTTATTACTCAAAACGGGTGGGGAAGCAACCTCCATCATCCTGGATAATTATAGTACTGACAGCTGCCTCTGCCGGCGACCACTGCCCAGCACATGACTCAGTCCGGCCTGGCGGTGCTCACTGAGCATCTGAGGCAAGGCGAGGGGAGCTTGTTTTCCTTCCACAACCTCAAGGCTGAATTTCCAGCTTGGCCTTGGTTTCGGGAGCCAGAACCTTATAGCTTCTTGGCAATGAAATGGCTTTCAGATTTCTATTTTTAAAAGCCTTGGAAGTGCATCACTTGGGGGCATCGGGCAGTGGCCTTGTCCTGGCAGCAACCCCAGAGCAGCTCTGAAACCCAAATGCCATGCAGGACCCACTCTCCAGCTCTGCTCCACAGCCCACAGTAACAGCAGAGGCATGGGAGCCCCAGCAGCCTTTCCTATTGGAGGAAACAGCATGTGTTCCGCACGCCAGCCCTCATGCAGTCGGAAGCACGCTACACTGCTTTGCAGGTGTTTACACAGGGTGTGTGTGTGCGCGCGCTAGCCAGGAACTGGTCAGGGGCTGAGATTACAGGAAAGAGGTATATTAGGGAGAAGTCTTGGCGTCCAGGCTGGGGAAGGAATGGGAAGGAAGGATGTTCTTTGACACTGTTCATGAGACGGTGTGAACAAATGCATGCTCTCTCTAAATAGGGAACTAACAACAGACCAAGGTAAGGCTACCGCCCAGGTTCAACTTGGTGAAACAATGGGTGTCTGGGGGTTATTCACAGGGACCATGCATGGGTGACTCAGAAGTGATGCATTGACTAAAGCTCACCCCAGTATGGCTGACGGCTCACAAAAGGTGAACTGTGTGCATGGAGCAAGTGACATTCTGAGTGAATCTGTTGTTGACATGGGAACGGCCATGTCAAGGACCCCAATACTTCAGACCTATGGGAGTGGCAAAGCCTCCCCTAGGTGAGGCTCAGAGGGACAGCAAAGCCTTTCTTTTGTCCAAGTGCAAATGTTAATGGTGCACGCAGAAAATATCTACCGTAGCCTCTCCCCACCATGTTACAGCCCGAAGACTACTCCCCTACAGAACCTGCCCCTACCAAGTTTAGCCAAACCTGACTTCTCATTCAGCTGTATTCCATAAGCCCCATCCATGTTTAACTGTATACCATAAGCCCCATCCATGTTCAACTGTATACCATAGCCCCATCCTTGTCCAACTGTATACCATAGCCCCATCCTTGTCCAACTGTATACCATAGCCCCATCCTTGTCCAACTGTATACCATAGCCCCATCCTTGTTCAACTGTATACCATAGCCCCATCCTTGTCCAACTGTATACCATAGCCCCATCCTTGTCCAACTGTATACCATAGCCCCATCCTTGTTCAACTGTATACCATAGCCCCATCCTTGTTCAACTGTATACCATAGCCCCATCCTTGTTCAACTGTATACCATAGCCCCATCCTTGTTCAACTGTATACCATAGCCCCCATCCGGTGTGGGACCACGGTCTGTATTCTGTCAATTATATTTTAAATAAACACTGATTGGCCAGAAGCCAGGAAGGAAGTATAGGTGGGACAACCAGACAGGAAGTAGAGGCAGGTCAAGGAGAACAGGAGAATTCTGGGAAGAGGATACAGTCCCAGCCCAGACACAGAAGAAGCAAGATGACTGCCTCGCTGAAAAAGGTACTGAGCCATGTGGCTAACATATACTAGAATAATGAGCTAATATAAGTTATAAGAGTTAATAAGAAGCCTGAGCTAATGGGCCAATCAGTTTATAGTTAATGTAGACCTCTGTGTGGTTTCTTTGGGACTTGACAACTGGGAACCAGGTGGGACAGAAACCCGAACAACACCCATCTTTGTTCAACCGTATACAATAACCCATCCCCATTACCCAGCTATATAAAATAAACAGACTGAGATTCTGGGGTGCTGAGGCTTCTCCATCAGACAGCCCAGGCCCCTGGATCCCAGCTCTTCTGTGTCAATCATCCCTCATTCCCAGGTAGAGCTTCCAGAACCCAAGCTGTACAAAGATGTGACTTCTGTCTTAGGGTTTCTATTGCTGTGAACAGACACCATAACCATGGCAACTTTTATAAAGGATAACGTTTTTTTTAAATATTTATTTATTATTATGTTTACAATATTCTGTCTGTGTGTATGTCTGCAGGCCAGAAGAAGACATCAGACGTCATTACAGATGGTTGTGAGCCACCATGTGGTTGCCGGGAATTGAACTCAGGACCTTTGGAAAAGCAGGCAATGCTCTTAACCACTGAGCCATCTCTCCAGCCCTAAAGGATAACGTTTAATTGGGGCTAGCTTACAACTTCAGAGGCTTAGTTCATTAGTCACGGTAAGCAGTGTGGTAGCACACAGGCAGACAGACAGACATGCTGGAGAAGGAGCTGCGAGTTCTGTAAACAGAAACGGAGCTTCTCTGTCCCAACCACCCAGTCCCAAATAATCACACAAAGGCTTACATTAATTGCAATTACAAATATTTGGCCTAAGCTCAGGCTCGTTACTAGCTAATTCTTACAACTTAAATTAACCCATTTCTATTCATCTATGCTCTGCCAGGAGACTTTCACCTCTATCCCATTTTGTGTATCCAACTGGTTCTACATCTGGCTGGCGACTCCAGACTCTGCCCTTCTCTTTCCCATCTTTTTTACAGGGGGCTCCTAACACCATGGGAAACAGAGAGTTACAATTCCTAACAGTAGCAACCTTGTAGTTACAAAGTAACAATGGTACTAATTTTGTGTTTTGGGGTCACCACAGCGTGAGGAACTGTATTAAAGGGTCGCAGCATGGGGAAAATTGAGAACCACTGCTGTAGGAGGTGAGACCTATGGAAACAAGGAAGGTCACAGAGGGAATGCCTTTTCAGGAGATCCAGGGACCCAACCTCCCTCTCTTGCTCATTTCCTGGCTGTGATGAGGTAAGCAGCTCAGCTCCTCCAGGTACTCTTCCTAAAGAGCACTGTCTCTCCACAGGGACCGAACCTCTGAAACCGTGAGCTGACGTACAGCCTCCTCTTTTACGGTGATTTATCATGGGTGTTTGTCACAGCACCTCAGGGTAACAGCCACTGAAAACTACTTTTCTCCTTTTTTGTTCAAAGAGTGTCACCCTTTTTATTGATGCAGAATAAAAATTAGACCTGACCCTCTTTCCTGTTATTTTCTGTCATCTGTTTCGTTCATGCAACGATAATGGCATTGTGGAAATTCTCCCAGTGAATGGATACAGATGTTTTTTTTTGGGGGGGGAGGGAGGTCTCATGTAGCCCAGGCTAGCCTCAAACTTGCTACATAACCAACACTGACTTTGACCCTCTGATCTTCCTGCTCCTTCTTCCTGGATGCTGGAAATAGAGGCACATACTGCAATAATAGGTTTATGAGTACTGGGGCTGGAACACAGGGCTTCATCCATTTCAGGTAAGCATTCTACCAAATGAGCAACAACTCCAGGCCCCCATCTTATTTTTGAAAGATTTACTTACTGTTTTTATTTTTTGTATGTGAGTCTCTTGCCTGCATGTATGTCTGTGCACCACAGGCATGCCTGGTGCCTGTAGAGGGCAGAAGAGGGCACTGGATTTCCCGGAACTAGAGTTGAGGACAGTTTGAGCCACCATGTGGATGCTGGGAGCTAAACCTGAGTCTTTCAGCAAGAGCAGCCAGCGCTCTTACCTGCTAAGCCTCCGCTCCAGCCCCCAGATCTTCTTTTCAAGTGTTGTGTGATACTCATGGTGTGGATTTCACAGAGAGTTCCCATGTAGCCAAGAGACTATTTTCCAGTGGCAAAAGAGAAATAGAATTTTAAAAACTGTTCGGAAGCTTAGTAAATTCTTTTTTTTTCCTTGCCAGGAGCTAAACCTCTATCTGGTTCGCAAGCCTGATCAGCAGCCTTGCGTGTGTGTGTCTAAAGAAGAACCAGACTCACTGCGCTCCAAGGGGTTTGTTCTTTTCCAGGCTACTGGGACACGCGTGACTGCAGGAGATGTGTGCCAACATGGGACTGATGGAATAACACTTGGGCTCAGCGCATGGGGAGGGGCAACTTGGATGGAGCAAACTTGTGAGGAAAGTGAGGCGAGAGAAAGGGGCTATCCCACAACTGTGTGGCCAGCCACGAGCAGAGCCAGGAAACGCGGGATTGAATAAACCGCCTTTCCTCTCATCAGTAATCACCCATCCCCACCCCACCCCCGCCCAGCCCCACCCCACTGCCACCCGCACCCCTATTCCCACCTTCACTCCACCTCTGTCTCCACCCCATTCCTACCCTCACCCTCATCCCCACCCCACTGCCACCCCCATATTCATCCCCACCCTTGCTCCCACCTTTGCCCCCACCCCCACCCTCACACTCGCCCCCATCCCTACCCCAAGTATCTCAGCGGGCCCCAGGTTATTTTGCCGCCTTAGGGAAGTTGAGCCACTGTCCTCTGGGCTTTCTAACTGCTGAAGGGATGAAAGTCTGAAGTTTCAATCAAAAGCTTAAGAAAATAATAATCCCTGGCTGCCCTAATTCTTTAGTGAAAATACCTCACGGGGCAGGAATTGCCTCTAAACCCCTTTGCTCCTGTTTCATGCTTAACATTTTTTCCTTAATTAAAAAGACTCGTTGGCCTGGTGTGGGCTCTGAAGTGCTTGTTTATTTTATCATCTTGGGTTTTTTTTTTTTTTCCTCTTCCTTTCTCCTTCTCTTCACCAGTGACTGGATAACCACGCTGCTGTTGTCTTAGACGCCTGTTGCCTCTGACGTAGCATGGTACCAAGCCATAATTGGCCATTTCTAGGCCCCCGGACACGCAGATCAGCCACAGCCCCTAAACTCTGCCCTCAATCGTCTGCACGCCCCTACCAGAGTTTTCAGACTGTCGGTTTCCCTCCACGCCACCAACACCTGACGACAAAGGAACAGAATTTTCTCCCATCGCTTCGGGTGGCAGCGTGCAGCACCTGGTCTAAGAAGGCCTCGGAGACATACGGCTCTGGATCCTTGAGCTGGAAAGGGTTGCCATAGACTCAAGTCTGACTCAACAAATGAGGTCATTGGGAAGAATCACCAGCATTTAATGTACTGTTAGCGCCAGGGTCAATTTCCTGAACACTCCTCTGCACGCAGTTCCAGTAGACCTTAGGGTAAATGCAGGAAGGACATGGGCAGAAGATAGCTCCTGCATGAAGTCAGTGAATTCCAGCCACGGTGGTTTTTAGTGACCATTTCTCATCATGATAGATTGTATTTATAGAAACTTCATCTTGCTGTGCAAAGCGTTGGAAACCAGTGCAAGGTATTAGGGATGGAACCTATTCCCAGAACCCCACACCTCCTTTTTAAATGGAAACAGTGGTTTGCTAAGTTGTTCAGGCTGACACTGAACTCTTGATCCTCTTGCCTCAGGCTCCTGAATAGCTGGAATCACAACCGGTACTCCTGGTCTCTGGGAATGGAGACTTCTTACATTAGCTCTTGAAACAGATGTCAGGAGGATAAACATGAAGGGCTAGGAGACCACGGGTCTAGATCTTCCAGGAGAGTTGACCAGCTCCACTCTTCACACCTCGGAACTTGTTCTAAAGACATTCTTGGGAACTGGGGATATAGCTCAGTGGGGAAAGTGCTTGCCCAGCATGCAAGAGGCTGTGGGTTCAATCCTCAGCACCACACAAACCAAATGTGGTGGGACATGCCACTCATTCCAGCGTCTGTGAGGTGGAGGAGACTCTACTATGTAATGTTTTCAGGACTAGGCTGGGGTATATGAGACCCTGCCTCAGAACAAAACATGGGGGCTGGAGAGATGAGTCAGCAGTTAAGAGAACTGCCTGCTCTTGCAGAAGATCCAAGTTCGGTTCCCAGTACCCACATGGCAGTTCATATCTGTCTGTAACTCTTGCTTCAGGGGATCAGATGCCCTTTTCTGGCTTTTGGGTACCAGGTACGTGGGCAGTGCAGGCAAACACTCATGTACATAAAATGAAAAAAAAAATAAATCTTTAAAATAAAAAATAAACATGTTCTGTCTGAGTAAACACTCCACTTATCCAAAGATGGAAAAGTCAAGATGTCAGTCAGCTTGGCACTGAGCATAAAGAAGCCTTTTCCTTACTCCCATGTCTTTTTTTTTTTTTTTTTTTGGTTTTTCGAGACAGTGTTTCTCTGTAGCTTTGGAGCCTGTCCTGGAACTAGCTCTTGTAGACCAGGCTGGCCTCGAAGTCACAAAGATCCGCCCGTCTGTGCCTCCCGAGTGCTGGGATTAAAGGCGTGCGCCACCACCGCCTGGCCTTTACTCCCACGTCTTAATCACTGCTCTAAGGCAGTGCAGAGACACCGTGACCAAGGCAACTCTTAAAAGAAAACATTCGCTGTGCGGTGGTGGCGCACGCCTTTAATCCCAGCACTCGGGAGGCAGAGGCAGGCGGATCTCTGTGAGTTGGTGGCCAACCTGGTCTATAAGAGCTAGTTCCAGAAAAGGCACCAAAGCTACGCAGAGAAACCCTGTCTTAAAAAGAAAGGAAGGAAGGAAGGAAGGAAGGAAGGAAGGAAGGAAAAGATAAGGAAAAACATTCAATTGAGGCTGGCTTACAGTTTCAGAGGTTTAGTTCGTTATCATCATGGCAAGGAGCATGGGAGACACATGGCCCAGGAGCAGTAGATGAGAACCACATCCTGATCCACGAGCAGAGGAAAGAGAGAAATGGGTTTTTGAAACCTCAAAGCCCAGCCCCACTGACACGCTTCTTCCATCAAAGCCAACACGCTCAGTATCCTCTCCAATAACTGTTGACTTGGGTCCGAGGAGAATATAGGTATGTAATGGCCCCACGAGACTGGGTCAGAGTTCTACAAGAACAGCACCAAGAGAAGTCATTTCTAGAATTTTCATTTTCTGACAAAGAATTCTCCTCATTTTCAGTTGCCATTTCAGGGATTCATTGAACTCAACCTGTCACTGTGCCTATGGTAGTTCAAAGGTCATGGCCTCTTTTTGTCCATTCCTTCTGATCAGCCTCAACTTCCTTGCTGGGCTTGCCACTGCTCCCTGTTCTGCAGTGGACACTAGGGACACACCTCATGACGTTGTCAGGTCTTCTCACAGAACCATTGGCCAGGAGACCACCTTCCTTTAGTCAAATCCAGTCTCCTGCATTCCCAAGGCTACAAGGACATTGCTGAGTTTGGATCTTGTCTGTAAAGTATAGGGGGGTGGAAACCACCCCCATATTACTGGGAACTGTTGGGGACACGGTCGACAGGGAGAACATGGCTGACGTGAAAACTCGGGTGACAGAGTCAGACACATTGTAAGAGCTGAATCCTTTTCTCCTGTGTCCCACTCCTCCTTTCTTGCTCACCTTCCTTCAGGCCTCACCTACTGTGGAGCGCGCCCTGTGTCTTTCGTGCACGGGTCCTGAAGGCAAATGCGGCTGCGTGGGTGTGCCTGCTTGCAGCAGGCCTCACAGTAGACACAACTGCACCCTCCCAGGCCCTGCCTCTGGCCTCCTCTGTGTCGGTTCACCTTTCAGCGTCCCACCATAGATCTGTTGCTGCCTCATGTCACGAGCTACCCCTGCAGCGGCACGTGAGCCATGTCTTCTGTGTTTCTGGCAAGCCAAGAGGCGGCCTTGTAATGGCCTTCTGCCAATGTGGTCCAAGGTGGGCCCAGGAGTGAAGAGAAGAAGGAAAACCTTTCCAAGATTCCCAGGACATGCTGGGAGAAGGGGTGAGTCAGGAAGGCTGAGGGCCGGTGGGTGAGAGCATCTTATCAAGCTGAAGGCGACAGTCATTTTCTCTCCAACCTCCCCCTCCCTACCGTTCCTTCAGCGCACAACATGGCAGGGGCTGGCGATGGTCAGGCCAAGGTTTCCTGGGTCACTTGAGCGGTTCTTTTGAATCCAGGTCTCTGGAATAACTGCTTGTCAACCACACATGTTCTGGCTCACCCAGGTAGCGCAGGCAGAAAACAGGGACGATTCCTGAAGTCATCCTGGCCTGTCTCCACCCTGCAGACCTTCATATATTGCTCCTTCCTTCTTCATCTTGTCCCTGTGTGTTCTGTGGGATACTTACTGCTTGAGAAAGTGTCACCGCCAGTGGACACATCCCATGATTATGTACAGGGACTGTGTTTCACCTTTGCCTTGTGGGTTTTTTGGAAGATTATTTTCATTTTAATAATAATGTGTATGAATGTGTGTCTGTGTTGGGGTATGTGCATACAAGTGCAGCCAGGAGCGGGAGAGTCGTGTGACCTCCAGAACTGGAGTTACCACTGGTTGTGAGACACCAGATATGGGTGCTGGGAACCGAACTTGGGTCTTCTGCCAGTCATATGAACTCCTAACTACGGAGCCCTCTTGGATGGGTTCTTATTTCGTGACTCCATTAAGAACCTTGAAAATCCCACAGTAGAGGGCTTCTTTGGACTGACTGTGTTTTTCCCAAGCTGTTTTGATGGTGGCCCCCTGCTCTGACCTCCAGAGGAATGCTGGTCAGCAGAACTTGGGGACACACACTCTGGGGAAGGCCTCAGTGAACAGTGTTTTATCTGTACGGATGCTGAGAAGTCAGATTCACTAGTGGGAAGCTGGGCATCAGAGGTCCATGGAAAAAACATGTGTGCTTGGCTTTAATGAAAAGACGACTTTCACATAGCTCAGAGGTCCCGACCCTTTGCGCCACAAAAGCTCCCTTTGAGGCCTCTCCTCTAGGGAGCCGATGTTTTGAAGGCTTTCATCTACCCAAGGAACTACACTTATTGAATAATAATTTGTTTCTTTGAGCTTTATTTATCAAAGACGTCTAACTGCCAATTAGTGCCTCTGATCAGTGCAGATAAAGCACGGTTACCACACTGATGATACAATCCAACCCAAAGCAAATAAACTCACTGTTTTATTTAGTCTGGGAACATCGCTGAAATAAATGGATGGTTTCCTTCGGGCTTTTGAAAGTCACAAAAATAGCCTTCAGCCCCTCAACCCCGCTTCTGCCTTCCCAGGGTGTCTGGTGGGTGGGAAGAGGGTCTGTGCACCAGTGTTAAAGAAGGTTGAGAGGGAGGGAGCTGGTACTGGGGCCACTGGAGGGTAAAATGCCAGCGAGGCACTGGGTGACTCCATCTACCAAAAGGGTAGGAGAGCCTGCTGGGGTGTTAGCCCCTGCTGACAGCTGGCTGGAGATGCGTGGGGTGGATTTCTCACGTGGTCGGGCACCTGGACATTCCTGTTGTCCCTCTCTGCACTGACCACGCTGCATCCAGTCTTCACTCGAGCACCTGGAGTAAGCCAGGCGAGAGAATCAGGGAATTCCAGGAAGGAATATTTCCCGCGTGCCTCCACAATGCATTTCTCAGCGAAAAGAAGAGTGGGCTCAATGCCATAGCCTCTGCAGGTGTGGGTGGATTCCTGGAATCCCCAAGGTTCCCGGCAGCTACTCTGTGGCTCCCTCACTCCTCGATCTGGGGAAAGAAGCCTTACCCAAGGACTCTGTTGTGTTTAGCAGAATCTGTTTTAAGGAAAAGGAGGAGGCTTAAAGGGCAAGGTCGCCCTCAGACTGCTCAGGCGGGTCTGCCTCAGCAGGAGGATTGCATAGGTTCTGTAGGAGGGCTGCAGGTTCATGGGTGTGGGGTTCTGGGCTCTGGGCTCTAGTGTCCTTCCAGCTGCAGAAGAGCTGCCTGGTGTGATGGGAGCAGAGCTGAGATACGGCAGGGGTGACAACTGGGTGACCTCGTTACCCAAAGTGAGAAAGCACCAGGCCCTGCCTCCTCCCGGACCTAATGGGTCAGCACAGGCCAGCCTTTCTTGGTCTTCCTGGCCGCTCACACAGCCCCTAGCCCTCCTTAGCAATGGCCCTGAACATCAGCCCACCTTCCTTCGTGGTTCTTTGCCCTTATTAGTGAGGCCCAGCATTTTCCCAGAAGATACTATCTGTGTCTGGCAGAAGCTCACTTGCAAAAATAAAGTCTTCCCTGAACATTTTCCAGGCTGGTTTTAGAAACAAGTCTAGATGGGGCCTTTGACTCACTCCCACAGGCGGGCCACCTATGCCCCAGCTTGCCTGCAGGTAGTGCAGGCAGAAAACAGGGCAGGGATGTGAGGTGAGGCCCACTCTCTGAAGAACCTGCCCCTCTGCACAGGGCTCAGAGAACCCCTCACCCCTCGCAACTACTTCCACTGCAAATCCGGGTCTGCTGCAGGGTGGAGCTCCCAGGCCTGGGTAACACATCTGCTGGCTCCGCCTGTAGAATAAGTCCCTGTGTAGCATCTGGATGGAGCCCACGGTGCAGAGTCCCATCTCCTACACACACTCATCCTTCATTCAGCGTTTGCGTCCAGAATCACCACGTGCCTGGGTTACAGCGGTGGACATGTGTGTGCAGAGCCTGCGTAGAATGGGCCCTTAGTGACAACACGGGGGCTGGAAGAGAGGGACACTAAGGTTTTCTGTGCTCTACCCAAATTGTTTTCTTGGACTCACAAGAGCCTGTGAACAGGGAAGGAGGAAATGACGGGAGACGACAGAGGAGAGGAACCGACTTTTGATGGGTCAATGGCCTGGCGGAAGTCTGAGGACAACACTGTCTTCCTCTATCATACTTTATTTTACTTTTTGTTTTTGAGGTATCTCAATATATGGTCCTGGCAGGCCTGGAACTTTTTATGTAGACCAGACTAACTTCAAATCTCACAAAGGCCCACTTCCCTCTGCCACCTGAGTGCTGGAGTTAACTCTTTCTTAGCTCTTAACATTGTTTTTAATACTTTAAATTTTTTTGATAAAGTTTTCAAATTCAAATTACAACCATGGATTCCTGCGTGTGCAGTTACACGTGGCAGCCAGAGGAGGGCACCGAGTATTTCCTGCTGCTCTTTGTCTTACTCCTTAGAAACTGGATCTCTCACAGAGTCTGGGGCTGTTTAGGCTGGCCTGACTGGCCAGCGGGCTCCGGGAATGACCTTTCTCCACGCTACAATGTTAGGGTTGCAGGAGCGTACAGCTTGGCCCACTTTTAGGGAAGTGCTGTCCTTCCTGCACACTGAGCAAGATATATTTTTTCTGAATCTGATACCTCAGCAGAGTCGGCTCTGACTGGTCCACACAATCAGACAGTGATGGCGAGAGGAGGACCAGGAGATGAAATCAAGGTGACCGTACCTGGAAGAGGAACAAATGAGGGGCCCCATCCTGCTAGGCTTAAATTGAATGAACTGGATGGGATGAGAGGCACAGGCAATTAGGCAGACATGGTCACCCTGTGGCCAGCTCCACTCCTCACTGCTCAAGGGATAGTTTGATTTCCTTGGATTCCACCTGCCTGGGAATGGGGTTACCTCATCATGGGATGGGCTGTCTGTAAGGCTATGCTCCAAATTGACAGATGTCAGGCTGAGGACCATGGCCAAGGACTTTCAAGACTCCAGGAGTCTGGTGAAGCTCAGGGCAAATGCCTCGATTGTATCTGCCATGCACAGGTTAGTCAGGAATCGCTGGTTCTTAGACAGCCGCTACCCGAGTGGTTGACACACTGCCCAGCAGAATGAGCACATGGCCTGTAGTCGAGGAGACAGGTACAGAATAGAGGCAGAAATGCCAGCTTTTCCCTGCTTTTAACTACAGAGTGGGCTGGAGTGGGGAGGAGTTGCTACTTACAGCAAACATGGTCTCTTTAAATTTTATTATTACTAGTAGTGTGTGTGTGTGTGTGTGTGTGTGCATGTGTGTATGTGTAGGTCAGAGGACAACTTTGTAGAGTTGGGTCTCTTGTTCCACCTTTGGGTGGGTTCTGAGGATCAAGCTCAGGCTGCCAGCATGCACAGAACACAACGAGCCCTCAATTCCCTACTGAGCTACCCCAGTGGCTGAGAATAAGAGTTTCTAAGTACCTGCTGTAAACCCAGTCTCTGGAGCTCACCAGACTCTCCACATTCTGTTACACATCACACAGTCTTTCTTCTGACCTCTCAAGAACAGGGGTCTGGGCTCCTATTTGCACCATTACCCAGAAATCTGCGAGCCAGACAGGGAAAGGCTCTGATGCTCCTGTGTTCGCATTCTAGAGAACAGAACCTCCACTCCCCAATCTGAACTGCACGGAGTTGCTTTCTACCAGTCCCAAAAGCTACATTCAGAAAGTCCGTTTTCACCCTTAGGGCCTCAGCTGGGGTTTTTGATACTCTGCAGGAGACCCACCCAGGGCACAGATCCCGGCTTCCAGAGCCCAATGCAGGCACGCTCTTGTGCTGTGTCCAGGGCAATCGTTCTGATGCTGCTAACAGCTGTGCTATTTGTGACACGTCCTGCAACCTCTCTGGTCTTGAGTTTGCCAAATTGGTATCTTTCACTACTGAAATCCCCATCAACCACTAATAAAGAAGACGCCCTACAGGCTTCCCTAAAACCTGATCTTACAGAGGCATTTTCTCAGTTGAGGCTCCCTCCTCTCTGATGGTTTTAGTTTGTATCAAGTTGATACAAAACTAGCCAGCACAGCACTGAATGATCCAGATTGTGAGCATTCAAGGCCAGCCAGGAGGAGGGGGAGAGGCCACCCAGGCCGAGGGTAGAGGAGGGGGGCAGAGTGAGGGGAGTGGTTACTGAACAGGATGACATCACTAGGATCCTTTCTGCACCAGGACCCTTCCATGAAGGCATCAGAGCCACCAAGAGAGAGCTACAGTCCCCGGCAAAGTGGAGTGGATAGGGCGGGACCTCTGGCCTTCCCCGAGAGCAGTCTTTGTCACCACCAGGCTCCTCTGGTCCAGGGAGGTCTGGGAGTGAGGGACACAACCACATTTCCATGGAAAATGTGGGTGTTGGAGTCAGAATTTCTGGGTGTGCAGAGCACTTGCTGTAGACCAGGGAACCCCGCGAAGGGAATCTTGAACATTCTAATGTGAACCTTACCGTCTTTGGGGTTGGGGCTTCACTCAGGGTCCATAAAAATGAGTGAGTGGCTAGGAAGCGGAGATCAGCTACATGGAGCACAGTCCCAACCTGACTCTCAATCAAAGTGGTGGTGGTGGGGGAGCAGGGGATGGAACTCACTCAGGTACAGAAGGCACCAGGTCTCTTAACCGTTTCCAGCCCCACTACCAAGTTCAACAGGAACCCACACCTAGCAGTGTTTGGGACATTTTCCTTCTTCCTGCGGAGCTGAGAAGCTCTTGGGTACCCAGGGCAAAGGTGCTTTGGGCTTCAGGACAGTGGGGTCCACCTTCAGTCTGGCTCCTGGCTTGTATCCTGCCCACTGCATGAGAAAAATCTCAGCTTGTAGTGAGTTATTTGCTGAGACCACCACCCAGAGTTCTGCTGTCTGATACAGCTCATCTGGTCAAGTGCTTGTCTAGGGTATGAAACCCTGGGCTCAACCCCAGTCTTTCCTTCCTTCCTTCCTTCCTTCCTTCCTTCCTTCCTTCCTTCCTTCCTTCTTTTCTCCCTCCCTCCCTCCCTCCCTCCCTCCCTCCCTCCCTTCCTCCCTTCCTTCCTTTTTTTCTTTTTCTTTTTTCCTGAGACAGGGTTTCTCTGTACAGTCCTGGCTGTTCTGGAACTCACGCTGTAGACCAGGCTGGCCTCAAACTCAGAGATCCTCCTGCCTCTGTCTCCCAAACGCTGGGATTAAAGGTGTGCACCACCAGAACCAGTACAAATCCCCAGTCTTGTATAAAAGCCCAGCACAGAGGCTCAAGCTTGCAATATCGGCACTCTGGAGATAGAAACAGGAGGATCAGAAGTTCAAGGTTATCCTAAGTGGTACACAGTGAGTTTAAGGTCAACCTGGTCTATGTGAGACTATCTTTTTTTTTTTAAATCCACTGTACACATTGAGGTTGAGGTTTTATTTTTATTTATTTTTAATTTTTTTTATTTTATATGTTTTACCTGCTTGTATGTCTGTGTGCCACTTGCATGCCTGGTGCTGATGGGGGCCAGAAGAGGGTGCTGGATCCCCTGGGGCTGGAGTTAGCAGATGCTGCAGATCAGTCATATGAGGACTGAGAATTAAACCCAGGGCCTCTAGAAGAGCAACAAGTGATCTTAACTATTGAGCCATTGCTCCATTCATCTCTAAATCTGGGCTTTTACCAGGAAGATTCTCTTATCCCAGCTGCTCTTCAGAGGAGGAACGTGAGGCTCAAGGGTCCTGTTGCTGCCGCGATCCCTGCAATGAAGTTAACACAGATAAACAAACCCTAGGCTGACTGCTCATTCTAGCCCATCCTGACCCTGTGGCCAGAAGGCTCCAAGCTCAGTATCCATCCTGACCTCAGCCTCTGCTGGGGATGGACCAAAACTCACACATCCCATCTGGAAAAGAGGGGCCCACTGAGCCTGCGTCAGGGACTACATTACCATGATGTGGGGGTCCAGGACACTCAAGCTTGAGCCACGGACCAGGTAATGTGATTGCCACTGTGTGGGAGAACTCACGAATCCCACGAGAGATTCCACTCCAAGCAGACCATGGCTAAGACGCTTGAATACCTTTCCTAAGTCCTGTAAAGAGGGTGTGAAATGGGATTTAAGCCCGAATCAACTTCTTCTTAAGTCCAGTGTTCTTTCCATAATACATCCGTGGAAAGCGCCTCCGCCCTTCAGTGTTTACAGAGATAAATCAGTCCTTTGAGATGTCAACGTTCTCCAGGAAGACTTTTGTTGCTGGAGGAGTTACTCAAGACACTACCACCAGGTGGCGCCACTACACAACAGCTGACTTCCCAAGGGTTCCACGCTGCTGCGCAGACCGGTCGGATGAGTTCACTGAGGCTGGTTCCATATTGGCTTGACCCTGCGGTGCTGTCTTGGTTTGTTACTAAGGGGACGAGAACCCTTACTTAGTAATTCATCTAGTTGACAAAGATTTCTTTTTTTTCTTTTTTTTTTTTTTCTTTTTTTTTTTTTTAGAGAAACGTTGTTGTTTAATGGTAAAGCTCAGCACACTCCAGCACCAGGACCGGCATGGAGTCGAAGCAGCAGGGACGGCTGGGTGACCCCATGGAGCCTCACATGGCGAAGAGGATGAGGAAGGCGACCATCAAACAGAAGGGCCCCATGGCCTCAGACAGGGCAAAGCCCAGAATGGCATAGGAGAAGAGCTGTTGCTTGAGAGACGGGTTCCTGGCATAGCCAATAATCAAGCTACCAAACACTGTTCCAATGCCAGCCCCGGATCCAGCCACACCAACAGTGGCAGCCCCAGCACCAATAAACTTGGCAGCTGTGTCAATGTCCCGGGAAACAACACTGGTCTGGAATTCCCGTCTGGCCACCTGGAGAGGGGAGCTGCTGCAGGAAGGCTGTTTAACCTGTTTAGATGGGGCCTCTGGTCTACTCAAGAGGGAGGCAGACACAGGCCTGATTAGACCCCTGGTACAGGAGCGGATCAGAACTGGAGTAACGAGCAGTGCCTTGGTGGTCTGCATTTTTCAATCTCCCAGCTTTAGCCCTTGGTCTCAGCGCTCGGCTCCCCTACCCTGACAAAGATTTCTTTTTTTTTTTTTTTTTTTTTTTTTTTTTTTTTTTAAATTTATTTATTTATTAAGAATTTCTGCCTCGTCCCCACAACCGCTTCCCATTTCCCTCCCCCTCCCCCGATCAATTCCCCCTCCCTCATCTGCTCGAAGAGCAATCAGGGTTCCCTGACCTGTGGGAAGCCCAAGGACTGCCCACCTCTATCCAGGTCTCGTAAGGTGAGCATCCAAACTGCCTAGGCTCCCACAAAGCCAGTACGTGCAGTAGGATCAAAAACCCACTGCAATTGTTCTTGAATTCTCAGTATTCCTCATTGTCCGCTATGTTCAGCTAGTCCGGATTTATCCGATGTTTTTTCAGACCTAGGCCAGCTGGCCTTGGTGAGATCCCAATAGAACATCCCCATTGTCTTAGTGTGTGGGTGCACCCCTCGTGGTCCTGAGTTCCTTGCTCGTGCTCCGTCTCCTTCTGCTCCTGATTTGGACCTTGAGATTTCTGTCCGGTGCTCCCGTGTGGGTCTCTGTCTCTGTCTACTTTCATCGCCTGATGAAGGTTAATATTCCTGAGGATGCCTATGTGTTTGTCTTTGGATTCACCTTCTTATTTAGCTTCTCTAGGAACATGAATTATAGGCTCAATGTCCTTTATTTATGGCTAGAAACCAAATATGAGTGAGTACATCCCATGTTCCTCTTTTTGGGTCTGGCTTACCTCACTCAGGATAGTGTTTTCTATTTCCATCCATTTGTATGCAAAATTCAAGAAGTCCTTGTTTTTTACTGCTGAGTAATACTCTAATATGTATATATTCCATACTTTCTTCATCCATTCTTCCGTTGAAGGGCATCTAGGTTGTTTCCAGGTTCTGGCTATTACAAACAATGCTGCCATGAACATAGTTGAGCATATACTTTTGTTGTATGATAGGGCCTCTCTTGGGTATATTCCCAAGAGTGGTATTGCTGGATCCAGGGGTAGGTTGATCCCGAATTTCCTGAGAAACCGAAACACTGCTTTCCAGAGTGGTTGCACAAGTTTGCATTCCCACCAGCAATGGGTGAGTGTACCCAGGACCAGATGGTTTCAATGCAGAATTCTACCAGAACTTCCAAGAAGAACTAATACCTATACTCCTTAATGTATTTCACAATATAGAATCAGAAGAGTCATTGCCAAATTCCTTTTATGAAGCTACAGTTACCCTGATACCAAAACCACAAAAAGACCCAACCAAGAAAGAGAATTACAGACCGATCTCACTCATGAACATCGACGCAAAAATTTTCAATAAAATACTGGCAAACCGAATCCAAGAACACATAAGAAAAATTATCCATTATGATCAAGTAGGCTTCATCCCAGTGACAAAGATTTCTTTATGCCTGCTATTTTCCTTGTTGGATCTTTTGGCCTGGCCGTCTCTGAATGGATTCGGCTATCTTGTCTGGAGGCATTGGTACAGGACAAGGGTCTTTCCTGAAGCCCCCCCCCCCCCCCCCCATCGTGACCTAAGATGGCTGTCAATTGGGGCTGGAGGTGGAAGGTTAGAGGTCATACACAGGCCAGTCAGGCAGCTTCAAAATGCACACCCTTGGCCTGCATCTATGTCAAGGGCTTGGATGGCCAGAGGGGAAGAGAGATTGGCCCTCCTTCTCAACAGTGGACTTCACTGACTTGATTGTAGGATTTTGGAAGCCCCCAGGGAGAGGAGCCTGGGACCCAGGCATGTCACCAGGCTGCCTCTGGCTCAGCCTCAGAAGTGCCCATTATACAGGAGGCCTGGTTTGGGGAAGGAGAAGCAGGAAGTCAAAATATCCCAGAGCTGACTTTGAGGAGAGACCACAGCTGTCCTGCTGACCGACCACCCTGCGACTATCTACCACGAGTGTGACCTGCCTGGGACTCCTTTAGGGGGCAGGCAATGAGTCACCGAGGTGGCACTGGTCTTAAAAACCTGCTTCCTGTTACATGGGGAAGTCTGATGTATGTCAAAGGTCAGGAGAAGGGTCAGGGCCTCTCAGGGTCCAGGCAGGCACTGACAAGACCATGTGGCAGTTCAGGCAGTCCATGCTGAGGGAGGACCTTCAGGGACACCAAGGAGCACGACTTCTTAACCAGGCCAGGCAGCAACTCAATTGCACCCTGACTGTGGGTTGTCGGCTCTTCCTCTTCACTCCTGTGAAGGAGGTGTTTTCTTGCCCCTTCCCCTCTCCCCTGCTCTCATCTCAGCAAGGAAGGACCCAGTTCTCCACCAACACCTGGCAGCTTTTGTTTGCTCCAAAACCTCGGCCAGGAGTTAGTATGGCAGAAGTCACTGTTAGGAGAACATTGTTAGGGAACCAGGATGCTGGGAAGGCACTGCACTGGGCTGAAAACTGTAAAGTGTTGTGCTGAGCTTCGTGAATTATGGTTTAAGAGCCGCTTTCCAAAGCGCACACCTGCCATCCTGGCATCTGGGAGGCAGAGTCGGGAGGACTGGTGACCAGGCCATGCAGGGCTGTAGAGCAAAGCCGGCGCAGAAGCCAAAGGCACAGAACCAAAGAGATGGCTTTAGAACAGAACCAACTGTCTGATGGTGGTAAGTAGCCATCAGTGAGGTACTGAGTATTTTAGTTTTTTAAAACATTACTGTATGCCTGCACGTGCATCCCTCTGTGGTGTGTGTGTGTGTCCTTGGAGGTCAGAAAGGGGTCATATGGAGGAGCTGGAGTTACAGCCCAGTATGGATGCTGAGAGCCAAACACAGGTCCTCTGCAAGAGCAGTTTGTGCTCTTAACACCTGAGCCTCCTCTGCAGCCCAAGAATTGAATAAATAAAATGTTGTTGTTCTTCTTTTTTTTTTTTAATGTTATAGGGCTGATGAAGTGACTCAGAGAGCACAGCCTGCTCTTCCAGAGGACCCACGTTCAATTTCCAGCACCCACATGGCAGCTCACAACTGTCCGTAAGTCCAGTTCTGGGGCATCTGACATCTTCACGCAGACACGCACACAGGCAAAACACCAATGCACATAAAGAAAAAACAAATAATTTAAAAGTGCTATAACTTATTTAATTATAATCACAGAGGTTGGAATGAATTGTGTTGAGGAATTAGTGCTGTGTTCAGGAGAAAAATCCCCTTTTGTACAACCTGTGTAACACCTTAAGGAGCTGCCTCGAGCAGCATGGGCGCTTTCTGTGTTAGAAAGCCCAAATGTTTCCGGAGAACCTCATAAGTGGGCCGCTGTGCACGCAGAAATGCTTTTTTAAAAGTATTTTTCATGTTTAGCACTCACAGCCCGAAGCTCTTTCACACTTCCATTTCTAAATTCCAGGCTGTAAAAATGACGCCAGCTGCCAGGTATTATGGTATGCGTCCTTCCACCTCTTACCGGCCAAGTCCTGACCCTGTGTCTCGGAATGTGACTGCACACGGTCCTTTAAAGAGGTCATTATCTGCAAAATGAAATGCATGGGCTCTAATTTAACAAGCCTGGTGACCTCATAAAAAAGAGGTTAGTGCGTGCGTGCACACACACACACACACACACACTCACACACAGATACAGAGAAACTCTATGACATAAGGAAAACAAAGCCAACTGAAGCCCAAGCCAGAGCCTCAGAGCAAGCCCCCTGCGCTGATTCTGGATCTCAGACTTTGTGGCCTCCAGCACTGTTGACTGCCACCACACCCCCCCTCCGTCTTATGTAACTGCAGCCCCCAAACATCAACCCACCAAGTGACGCGGGAAAGGAAGAGGGATGGAGACAGAGCGAATGAAGACAGCTGCTCTAAAGGACAAATCCCTTTTCCCAGAACTATCCATACCTGTCTCCTTAAAGCAGCCATTTGCACCGAGAGCGAGGGTGACGAACGTTCAGCCTCAGTGCCTGTTCTTCTGTGCTACCACATGTGGCCTCAAAGTGACAGCCAGCCCTCCGAGAGCCTCCTGTCTCAGACAGTAATGGCCTGTGCCAAACAGGCAGAGCCCAGGCGGGAAGAGAAATGAACAGAGAGGCCTCGCCCCGAGCCCCAGCTGAGCTCTGTGTAAGTGTCAATTACAGGTGAACGTGACTGGGGCCGGAGAGCTTGGGCGAACCTGGAGGTGACCTCCAGGGCTCTGTGGCTGCAGCGAGCTTGACAAGGGCCTTCAGTCAGAAAACCCTGTGGGAAGGAAAAACTGCTGAAGGAAGGCAGTTGTGAAGGTCAGGTAGGAGTGTCTCTCCCCTGTGGTCCCCACTGAGGTCAGGCTGAACACGGGGAGTGGAGGGGTGGGGAGGGCGGGAGGGTTGGGGTGGGGGGACTCTCGGTTCCCTTGACCAGCACTCTGTTGAGAAGACAGTAGCTCACTGAAGTGTGTAACCGTGTGCATGTTTGCGTGGAGGTAAGAAGTCACCCTCAGGGGTCATTCCTCAGCCATCAGTCACCTTGTCTTTTGAAACAGGGTCTCTCTCTGGGACCTGGTGCCCCCAAATTAGGCTAGAGTGACTGGCCAGAGATCCCCAGGGATTCTTCTGTCTCAGCCTCCCCAAACCTGGCATCATAAGCATGAGCCATGTGCCTGACTTTTATGTGGGCGTTGGGGATCAAACCCCAGTCCTCCTGCTAAAGCAGCAGGAATTGTGTCCCCTGCCGGATCTCCTTACATCTCCCCTTTTTCTGAAAACAAAGAGTTAATCCCAGAACTCAGGAGGCAGAGACAGGAGGATTTCTGTGAGTTTGAGGCCGGTCTAGTGGACATTGTGAGTTCCAGGTCACCCAGGGTTACATAGTGAGGCCCTATATCAAACAAACAAGCAAACAAACAAACAAACAGTTCACGCATAATAGTACTTTTCTGGTAATTCATTTGTATGAATGAACTAGATTTTTCCAACATGAGGGAATTTTCTGGGGCAGGTGGGAAGCTCTAGGATTTATCACTGTGGGTGCATTAGAGTCTCAGGCCAAGGAGAAAAATTAATTACCTCGGAGCCATGTTCCTTGGCAGCTGGAGCTTTGCTGGCGTCGCTGCCTGTGGGTACATTTTTCTGCTATAAAACCTTATTAATCTGAAATCTAAACAGCAAAAGCGAAAGCCCCTCAGCAGCCCCCTCCCCTGCATGACCAGGCTCAGCTAATCTTAGCACTTTTATTAACCGCCGCTAAAGTTCTTGTCAGTTAAGAGCAGGGCAGGCCCTTTGAAACAGTCATGATTTTTAATTAACCAACTTTAAAATAATGAGTCTTGATTGTAATTTGGTATGATTTAATTAACTTAAGCCTCCTCACCCAGTCAAGACATCCTTAGACACTAGGCTTCTCTGAAGGACCCCTTGGGGGGCTCATCTGGATGTCAGTATATGGGACCCTGGTTCCCAGGCGTCTCCTGTTATCCCCAAGCTCTACCAAATCCCACTCCCCCTTCTCTTTCTGAGTGCTGGTTCCCTCATCAGCTGCTCCCCTCAAATCCCCTACTGTCCTCTGCAGAAAACCTTCCCACAATTCCTGATGGAACTGGAGTTCACAGAGATCCAGGGGTTGGTAGAGCGACCTCGGATGGATCTCGGATCCTAACATCACCTCATAGCTCGTGGGGCCTGATTTGTGGTTAAATGGGGAAATATTTAGAATTTTTCTTGACCAAATGGGAAGCCCCTTTGCCGTGTAAAAGCTCGTCTCCGCGTTTGAGAAAAGTGAGACACCGCTGAAAAGGCTTAGCCAGCAGGGAGGACGGAGCCCAGGCCATGCCAGGCAGGCTGTGTGTCATTAGCGGTGCCCTTCGGGTTAGGGGGCTGGGAAATTAAAGGTGAGCTGAGCTCTGGGTAGTAGATGTGCTTCGGCCCCAAGACCAGCACTTCTGTTTTGACTTTATTTTTTTGATGTATGTATGTATGTATGTATTTTTATTTTTGGTTTTTCGAGACAGGATTTCTCTGTGTAACAGCCCTGGCTGTCCTGGAACTTGCTCTGTAGACCAGGCTGCCCTCTAACTCACAGAGATCCGCCTGCCTCTGCCTCCCGAGTGCTGGGATTAAAGGTGTGTGCCACCATGCCCAGCTTGATTTTGGTTTTTGATATTTCAAACAAGACTTTCTTCAAGATATGTTTTCCATCAGGCCTCTAATTCCCTCCTAAAAATAGACTAGAAATCTGAGCCTTATTAAACAGCCAATAAAGAGGTCTCTGATGACTTCCTCACTTCAGGAAGCCTTGAATTAATTATTTCCACTCAGGAAAATGTCATGTTGGACTTTAGTCCTACTTCAGACCCCAAGTGACCTCCAGGAAGAAACAAAGGAAAAGCCATCTCCACGTCTACAGAGCCAGTGGGGAGAGGACCCCACTTTCCCCAGAATGAGCTTCAGTAGATTAGTACAGCCATGTGCCGCAGGTAGCAACAGCTTGGTTAGCCAGACATTGGTGGTTTTACGTAATGACACTGCCCTGTGACATCATGGAGCCCTTGAGTCGGCAACGCTGTGATGTTCATGCAGTGACAGTCTCGTAGTGATGCACTTCCCATCTGGTACCCCGTTATTAGGTGACACAGGACTGTGATTGACCGTAGTCACCCTCTGTTTTCCACACTGGGAAGAGCCATTCATTCCTCATTAGCTTCTCAGCCATCCAGGGTTTATATCGTTATCCATTGCATTGTTTAACAATGAGACTCACCTAGAGTCTTACTTAATCAAGTCAGAGACTTACTCAGAGGATCACACAGAGAGCCTTCTAGGCTCCACTTCTCCTAAAAGAGCATTCCAGCTAGGGACCAAGTCCTTCAACATGTGAGCCTGTGTTGGCTGGTCTACCTCCAAACCACACTAGTCAACATTTTTCTTTTAATTTGTGGGCTTAGTCCAATTTCAGACTTTAGAGAAATTCATTCTGATTGTACTTCCAAATTCCTAAGAAATTGAAAAAAGAGAGCACGCTGTCAACCCTCTGTAGCCCCTTTCACGTAAATGTCCCTTCTGGGGCCCCTGCCGTGCCAGGCCCCAGGCTCAGTGGAGTCTATTTAAAATGTCCCCTCTCAGCCTGGCGGTGGTGGCGCACGCCTTTAATCCCAGCACTTGGGAGGCAGAGGCAGACGGATCTCTGTGAGTTCGAGGCCAGCCTGGACTACAAGAGCTAGTTCCAAGACAGGAACCAAAAAAGCTACGGAGAAACCCTGTCTCGAAAAATCAAAAAAAAAAAAAAAAAAAAAATGTCCCCTCTCTTGTCTCGAGTGGCCCAGCACAGGGGAGAACCTGGACTGTAAGCAGAGTGCAGGGCCAGCCATGGAGCTCCAGGGTGAAGCCAGAGAAAGAGAGTGGTCTTGAATGGTGTTTTCCAGAAAGAGAAGGGGCATGTGCTCTAGAGGTGCTGAGGGTGGAGAGATGGCTTTGTGTCCTTGTCACGAGGGAGGGTCCCGGGCAGGGAGGAGTCTCGTGAGCTGTCCTGTGGAATGTGGACTTCATGGTGAGATGCTTGAAGTTTCTGGAGGGTTCTGGGTGGGTGATGATGCCCAGCTTTGTCTTCTGGGAAAATTCTGGAGCAGGAGGGAGATGTGTGGTCAGGGTGGGAGCTAAGATTAGTGATCCCTGGGGAGCTAAAGCTAGGGAGCCCCTGGGGAGTCAGGGTGGGGGCTAAAGCTAGGGAGCCTTGGGGAGACTGTTTCCACTCTAAAAGCATCTTTAAGTAGCAGCTTCCACAATTTTCCATCTGCTAGCTGAACTTAGGACCTTTCCTGGGTATCTGACCCCTTGGAGTCCCTTGCACAGTTATTGGGGGTGGGGTCAGGTGTGGCAGGATCAGGGAGTTTTGTCCTTTCTTTTCTTAGTTGGCTTTGTTAGCAGGTTAGCTTTTAAGCTTCTGGTTCATTCCAGATATGGTGCCTCTGGCCTTGGGAGAAATTTGGCCTCCCTGGACCTACATGTGACTCCGCATTCTGGGAAGTAGTTGTTGGGTTGCCGAGAAGCAGTACCAGACCCTGTCCCACGTCTTTAGTCCTGCACTAGCCCTTGGCCCCAGACTAGTCACTAGGAGGCTTTGTCTTGTTTGTTTGTTCTACCATCCCCTCTCTGCCCCCCTCCCCACCTCCACTGGGCTTTGGACTCCCGGCTCTTTTCTCACCATAGCCAGGTTATCAACAGTGTTGTGGGAAGGTCTGGGATTAGCTCCCTTAGAAGAATTCTAGCCTGACGTGCTTGAAGCCCTGGCTTGGCTCCCTTATATTGCACAGTCTGGCTGTGGTGGCACATGCCTTTAATTCTAACACTGGGAGGTAGAATCAGAAGGACCAGGTCAAGGCTTGAGGCCAGCCTGAGGTAAATGAGGGAGAAAGGAGGGAAGAGGAAAGAAGGGGGCGAGGGTGGGATGGAGGCGGTAGACTTAAGCACAGGCAAGGTACTAGTCGCCCCTATTGCGGTCAGGGGGGCAGCATCTGGTGTTTGTCTTCTCTTTTCATACTTTCCAATTGTTCGAAACAGGTTCTCTTGCTGTTCCCTGCTCCGTACAGCAGGTTAGCTGGCCCACAAAGTACACTGGCTAGTTTTTGGTCAATTTGATAAACTTGGGAAGAAGGAACCTCAACTGAGACAATGCCTCCATCAGATTGGCCTGAAGGCAAGTTGGCGGGACATTTTCTTGATTAATGATGGATGTAGGAGGGTCTGTCCCGCTGTGGGCTGTTGTATGGGCCAGTGGTCCTGGGTGGTATAAGGCAAGCTGAGCAAGCCATAAGGAGTACCCAGTAAGCAGCATTCTTCCGGGCCTCTGCTTCAGGTCCTGCCTCCAGGTTCCTGCCCTGAAATAAACCCTTTCCTCCACAAGTTGCTTTTGGTCATGGCCTTTATCACAGTAGAAAGGAAACTAGGCCAACAAGCTTCCAGGTGAGTTTTCTGTCTCCACCTTGCATCTCTTCGTGGGAGTGCTGGAGTTACAGATGTGCACTATGCATCCAGCTGTGCTTGGTCCTAGGGATACAGATTCAGATCATGCCCAAAGTCAAGCACTTGATTCATTGAGCCATCTCCCCAGCCTGAGTATTTATTTTATTTATGTATGGGTGTTTTACCTGCATTTATGTCTGTGTATCTTGTATGTATCTGCTGCCCTCAGGGCAGGAGAGGTTGTTGGATCCAATGGAGTAACAAGTGGTTGTGAGTCTTCCTGTGAGTGTTGGAAACAAAACCAGCTCTTCTGCAAGAGCACCCAGTGCTCGTAACCATTGAGCCTCCTCTCCACTCACCAGCACCTCCCAATATTTCTAGAAGAGGAGGAAGAGGAGGAGGAGAAGGAGGAGGAGGAGGAGGAAGGAGGAGGAAGAGGAAGAGGAAGAAGAAGAAGAAGAAGAAGAAGAAGAAGAAGAAGAAGAAGACTCAGTAGTAATTCATTAGATTCCATTAGACATTAGAAGTAACAAGGCCACCAACTCCTTACAGGGATTTTGCAACTTGTGGTTGTTTAGATGTGTAGTTGTTTTTCTTTTACTCTTTGGGGGTCTGGCACCCAGCTCCCAAATAAATATACAGAGTCTTATTCTTACTTATGAACAGGCCTTAGCTTGGCTTATTTCCAGCCAGCTTTTCTTAAGTTATCTCATCTACCTTTTGTCTCTGGGCTTTTATCTTTCTCCATTTCTGTATATCTTTTTTTTCCTTCTTATTCCATGTATGGCTAGGTGGCTGGCTCCTGGCATCCTCCTCTCCTCCTTTTCTTGTTCCTCCTCATGTTCTTCTTCCTCTGTTTATTCTCTCTGCCTGGCAGCACCACCTGTTTCTCTTTCCTGCCTCACTTTTGGCAGTTCAGCGCTTTATTAGACCAATCAGGTGTTTTAGGCAGGCAAAGTAACACAGCTTCACAGAGTTAAACAAATGCAGATAAAAGAATGCAGCACATCTTTGCATTGTTAAACAAATACTCCACAGCATAAACAAATGTACCGCATCTTAAACCAATATTCCACAACAGACAAGTCAGAAGAAAACAATTTGAAAGGACTCTTAAGTTCTTTCTCTGTTGCTGATAAAGCGTTCTGGAAAAAAGCGCTTAAGGGAGAAAGAGTCTCTCAGTGCAAAGAATAAGCCCATCATGCAGGGAAGCAAGGTGACAGGGGCCTGAAGCAGCTGTGTTGGAGCCATGGACGTGGATTTGTTCCACTTTGACCAAAGGTCAGAGTTCAAGTCTATTCTTGCCCCTTCAAGGTTATGACAGGAGGTTTTGACCTAGGGTATGGTTACTTGATGCTTTGGGTATTGAGAAGGTGGTTACTTTGTTCCTTGCATCTTGGTAGAGAAGTCTTTTGCCTTTCTCCCTCCTCTTTGGCTTGGGGTATATAAAGCCTTTGAGAAATAAACATGGGAGGATTTGGTATTCACTGGATTGACCTCAGGACTCTATCTCTGAGTGTGGCATCCACACTCAGGAAGCAGAAAGTGATGGATACATGTTGCGGTCAGCTTCCTGTCTCCATTTGCACAGCCCATGGTCCCGGTCAGGGAATGGTTCCACCTACAGTAGGCAGGTCTTCCCACTCAAGGCAATCAAGGCGTGTCTCCCTGTGATGTTAGACTGTGTCAGATTTGTCAACACTGCCCATTATTGCTCTCAACAGCCGAAGCCGAGGGATTTGCACACCAAGATGAGCAATGTTAACAGTAGATACTGACCTAGAGGATGAAAAGTAGAAGAACCCAGATTTCCAAGACCGGCTGTAGTATGAGTCCACTTATATGACTCCAGAAAAGGCAGAACTGTAGGGACATAAAAAGATTAGTGGGGGACAGAAATAGACAGTGTGGGGGGATCTGATTGTAAAGAGACGCATGAAGGGAATGGGGGGCAGTGACTGCTCTGTTCTGTGACTGTGGTGCGTATGTTTGTCAGAACTCATAGAACTGGATGCTGAATGTGTAGCACGCGCCCTTAGTCCCAGTACTCAGAAGGAAGCAGCATGCAGATCTCTGTGGGCTCAAGTCTAGTCTGGTCTACACAGAGAGTTCCAGGCTAGTCAGGGCTACACAGTGGAAGTCTGTCTCAAAAATAAAACAAACAATAAGAACAACAAAAGCCCACAAAAACCTCACAGATCTACAATCACCAGAGAGTGAATTTTACTGAATGTAAATTAATTTTTTTCAAATGAGAATTTATTTATCTTGTGTACATGTGTATGAGTGTGGAGGCCAAGGTGACATGGGAAGTGAGTGGAGATCACAGAACAGTTTGTGGGAGTCAGTTCCTTCCTTCTGCTGTGTGAGTCTTGGGGTTTGAACGCTGTTGAAATAGGAGCAGCGGGCTTGTGTTCCTGGCACCCGGCCACCTGCAATGGCTAGCTTTTGCCCCGAAATAATTACACAGAAACTGTATTCTTTTAAACACTGCCTGGCCCATTAGTTCCAGCCTCTTATTGGCTAGCTCTTACATATTGAGCTAACCCATTTTTAATAATCTGTGTAGCCCACAAGCTGGCTTACCAGGAATTATCTTAACCTGCATCTGCCTGGAGTGGGAGAATCATGGCGACTGACCGACTCAGCTTCTTTCTCCCAGCATTCTGTTCTGTTTACTTCGCCTACCTAATTTTATGTCCTATTAAAGGGCCAAGGCAGTCTCTTTATTTAACCAATGAAATTAACACAAGCCAGAAGACTCTCCCCCATCAGAACGCAGGTCATCAGACTCCCACTGAGTCATCTTGCTGGCCCCTGGCTATATTTTGAGCAGAATTCACCAGGATGTGGAGACTCAAACAGAGCACCCACCTTTACAAATGAACCTGCCACAAAGCTGACGCTGACCATGGTGGGAACAAGCCTGCTGGGTGCCTTTGAGAAGTGGGCTCCTGCCCTGATCCTGCCAGACAGAAAGAATGCATAGGAACATTGTGCTGTTAGTGGGGTTCTCACATGAGCACTGCCCAGCAATTCTACAACCACATTGTGTGTGCTAGGGCAGGACAGACACACAAACATAGGTGTTGGGAGCCCAGTTTCTCACTGCCAGAGAAAAACAAAAACAAAACACGCTGCCACTTAAAAGAGATGTGAGAATAAATCTTACATGGATACTGAGATATCCATATGAATTAATATTTATTTTAATTTACACTTAAGTTTTTGAATTTTCACAGAGAAACATATATAAGGTGGATACAGATGTGTGAGCACACGAGTGTTACTGTAGAGAGATGGGTTTTCCTGGTCCGTTCTCCGAGAACTGTTCAGTGACAGGATGTATAGCTACTGCCCTGATTTTCACATCTGAGAAAAAGGAGTCAACCCTGGAGACGCAATTGATTCCAGGACCAGAGCAGGGAGAACACAGGAGCTTGGAGCTTCTTAAAGTGGCAGGAGGATAGGTGCATTTCAAGAGAGAGGGGTTGGGGTGGTGGTACAGCCTATAATACTAACACACCAGAGGCTTAGGGTGGCAAGTTCAAGGCCAGCTGAGGCTGCATACCAAGACTCTATCTCAGAAAATAAATAAATAAGGATGTGGGGATCCAACCTGAAGAACTTACAATGAGGGAGCTATAATAATTTGCACGAAGTAAATTATAACAACATGTAAAATGCTTGAAACCAGAAGTAAGTCAGCCTTGTAAGTTTTTTGAACACTTGCATTTATATTATGAAGTCTCTTATGAGACCGAACACTAAATGCTTATGTTCGCTATATGACTTATACATCTATCCTGAGGTTAATTTTACACAATAGTTTTAATACTTTTGTGTGTGATATGAGGTCTCATGATATGCTATGACATCAGATCGGTGCTCAAAGAGTTTTAAATTTTACAGATTTAAATTTTTGGATTTGGGATTCTATATTAGAATCCGAGATATTTGTATAAATCTAAAGCCCAGATTAGGGATACTTAACCTGTATTATAACCACATGATATAATAAATCCCCACAAGTCTATACTTAAGCCAGATTACCAGAAAGGAGATGAAGGACATTCTCTGTGCACAACATTCCAGTTCCTGACATGAGTAATAAATGAGGGGCTATAGATAATAATTTGTTAATGAGGGAACTATAAAGTTCTCATTAGCAAGCACCATGGCTACTGTAGTTGCTATCACAATCTACCAAATGATGTTAAAATTTTCAAAAATTTGAGTTGAAATAGGATATTTACATAGCCTCAAAATATCTTCCTTAAGATATTTATTAGACTGGGAATGGTGGCACACACCTTTAATCCAGCACTCAGGAAGCAGAGGCAGGTGGATCTTTGTGAGTTTGAGGTTAACTGGGTCTATATAGCAAGTTCCAGGACAACCAGGATTATAAAGAGAGACCCTGTCTTGAAAAACAAACAGAAGGTATTTATAAGAAAAAAATCCTTTCAAATTAAAAACCCAGCTGAGTTTGTTAGGGTTTAGCAGCAGAAGGGTACTTTGGTGGGTATGCCTCAAAGATCACACCACGCAACAGATCTCACCAAAGAGATTTATTATGGGTGGGGAATGAAAGACTTTCTCAGAGCGGCAATGAGAGAGAGAGAGAGAGAGGGCGGGGGAGACAGAGACAAACAGCTAGACAGAGAGAGAGAGAGAGAGAGAGAGAGAGAAAGAAAGAAAGGGGGGTCTGCGAGAGAGGGGATTTTTTTTTTTTTTTTTTTTTTTTTTTGGTTTTTCGAGACAGGGTTTCTCTGTGATTTTGGAGCCTGTCCTGGAACTAGCTCTTGTAGACCAGGCTGGTCTCGAACTCACAGAGATCCGCCTGCCTCTGCCTCCCAAGTGCTGGGATTAAAGGCGTGCGCCACCACCGCCCGGCTGAGAGGGGATCTTTTTTTTTTTTTTTAAAGATTTATTTATTTATTGTGCATACAACATTCTACCTCCATGTATGTCCACGTGCCAGGAGAGGGTGCCAGATCTCATTATAGATGGTTGTGAGCTACCATGTGGTTGCTGGGAATTGAACTCATGACCTCTGGAAGAGCAGCCAGTGCTCTTAACCTCTGAGCCATCTCTCCAGCCCGAGAGGGGATCTTTTAAAGGTCATTTGGCGACTGCTGCTGGTGTAGCTGCTGTTACTGAATGGCTGAAGGCAGGCTGGGACTCCCGATTTCTAACAGAGTTTCTCTTAACCAAGGCGCTAAGGTTAACACCATCAGTAGTAGGACCACGACCAGGGGCTAGAGGGATGGCTCAGTGGTTAAGAGTCTACACTGCCCTCACAGAGAACCCAAGTTCAGTTCCCAACACCCATGTTGGATGGTTCACAATTGCCTGTAACTTCAGCTCTAAGGCATCCGACGCCCTCTCCTGGCCTCTGTGACTATGTACCCACATGCACACGTACGAACACTGGCACACAGAGACACACGCGTACAAATGAATGGGAATAGAGAGATTGCTCAGTGGTTAAGAAGAACTGTGTTTGTTTCCCAGCACCCACAGAGAGGCTCACAACTGTCTGTAACTCCAGTTACGGGGGATCCAAAGCCCTTTTCTGACCTCCATAGGCCCCAGGCCTGTCCATGCTACAAATGTGGGCAAAACACTCATATACATAAATCTCTTAAAAATTTAAAAATAGCAAATAATGAAATAAATCTTAAAAGACAAGCCAACAGCAAGTTCTACTGACAGGATACATGTATATTCCAAACATGCTTTTGTTAGACTTACACATAATTCATTTTTTTTTGGGGGGGGGGAAGAAGGACTAATAAAGTGGTATTGTTTTTATAATTGCAAATGTCAATTGTTTACTTTGGAGTTATAGAAAATCAATAAAATTGATATATTTACTTTATAGTCTGTATCCTTGCTATAGTTACTTTATAATTCAAGGAGTTTTGTTAAGGGTTCCTTGTGGTTTTTTGGACTGAGGATTTAGCTTAGTGGTTAAGAACACTATTGTCTTGTAGAGGACCAAGTTCAGTTCCCAGCACACACATGGTGACCCTCAATCATCTATGATTCCAGTTTGAGGGGATTTGTCCCCCCACTCTGAACTCCACAGGCACCAGGCATGCACATAGTTCACAAACATCCATGCAGGCAAACACTCATGCACATAAAATAAATAAATCTTGAAAAGTTACAAAAAGAGTACTTGGCACAGACTTCTCAGGGGGAGTGTTGCTTGGCTCAGAGTTTCAGAGTTCAGTCCACCACCCCGGCTCTGCCGGTTGGCCCGGGGAAGGCAGACCATGGCAGCGGCAGTGGCAGTGTGGGATATGCCGCTTTCCTCATGGCAGACAGGAGCAGAGGAAGAAGATTGGCCAGGAGGAAGGCTGGCCCCAGGGACCTACTTCCTAAAGTTCCCAAACCCTCCCCAAGGAGCACCCCTAGCTGGAGCCCAGCTTTCAACCCCAGGCCTGTGGGAGATGTGCCAAGATCAAGCCAAGTGGTCATTCTAAATTCAGAGTATTTACAACTCTTTTCAAGATCTGCCTGTTTTCCCTAATTTTTTTTATTACATTTATTTATGCGTGTGTGTGTGTGTGTGTGTATGTTCATTAACATGTCATGACATGCATGTCGACAGGACTGAGATCACTTGTTGGGAGTTTGCAGGTCCTGGGGGTGGTACACAGGCTGTCAGCAGCCTGTACCCCTCGCCCATCTTGCCAGCCCAATATCTGCCTAGTCCTGTTTTGCAGGTTGCTAGTTCTATTTCATGAGTACCAGTCCTACTTTCCTGTGTGAGAGTTAAGAATATGTGTGTTCTCCACCAGGACCCAGCCCGTTTATTGGACCACCAGACTGACTCAGGCCTTTGATCATTTTCTTAGATCTCTGTTCAGGGAAGTGTCCTCCCGGATGGTTTCCTGCTTGTCCACGCTGGATCCATTTTTTTTTTTGTTTTGTTTTTTGAGACAGGGTTTCTCTGTAGCTTTTGAAGCCTGTCCTGGAACTAGCTCTTATAGACTAGGCTGGCCTCGAAGATCTGCCTGCCTCTGCTTCCCAAGTCCTGGGATTAAAGGCATGCGCCACCACCACCCGGCTTCCAGATTTTATCTTAGGTTAATGCTATAATGTTCCTGCCCTGAGCAAAGACTGAATTCTAGACATTGGACACAAACCAGTTTCCAGTCCTGCAGACATTCCCATATCTGTCTTCTGCTGGGGCAAGAGGTGTGTTTCTGTGTGGAAAGTTAGCGTGTCAAATCCCTCCCTGGTTTTTTAGGAGGCTTCGTTGAAGGCTCTCATTCAGCTACCTGTCAATCAAGTGAGTGTAGCTCCAGTTCCCAGGTGGCTGAGCCCTGACCCTCAGCTTTTTCTGCCCTTAGCTTTCTCTGGTTTCAGTGCAGCAGCGGTAACTGTAGGTTTCCATTCCCTATGAAGAGTCTGGAGGGCAGAGGGATGGCTTTAGTTGGGAAGGTCTGAATTGCTTTTATAACAACAAGAAATACATTGTAAGTCTTCAAATATGCTTGCCTTGCAGTCATAGGGTCCTGATGTGATCCCCAGAATCTATTGGTTTGTTGCTATTTATTTATTTGGTTTTTCAAGACAGGGCTTCTCTGAATAGTCCTGGCTGTCCTGAAACTCACTTTATAGACCAGAGATCTTGAACTCGGAGATCTAACTGCCTCTGCATCCAGTGTGCTATAATTACAGGCCTGTGCTACCACACCAGCTTGTTTGGTTTCAAAAGTCAGATGAGGTACGCACACTGTAGAGGCAGAGGCAGGCAGATCCTTGTAAGATAAGCATGGAAGGAAGCCACCCCTGCTAAGCACATGGTATGCCACACTGATCAGGCACATGGACTTTGGAAATGGATCCAGGAAGACCATGATCTGAATCCAAGCTAGGCCATTTTCTCTCTGCGCAACTCTGGACATGTGCTACAACCTTGTCCTTCCAGAGGAGTGACAGCAGTGTTGCCTGGGCAATAGCGGTAAGAACAGGCTGACTGTGTGTGTGGAGAACAGGCTGACTGTGCGTGTGTGGAGAACAGGCTGACTGTGTGTGTGTGTGTGGAGAACATGCTGACTGTGTGTGAAGAACAGGATGACTGTGTGTGTGAAGAACAGGCTGACTGTGTATGGGAGTTCCCCTCTCTGCTACTCCCCAGTGGACTCACTGAGAATAGGAACACTAGGTAACAGGTATCTTGTCTCACTTGTAAGCCTGTTTTCTTCTCTTTTTTTTTTATTGTGTGTGTATGTGTGTGTGTGTATACCATGTGAGTGCAGGAACCTGCAGAGGCCAGAAGAGGGCATCAGGTCCCCTGTTAACTAGGGTTATAGGAGGTTATGAGTCACCATATAGGTGCTGGAGACTAAACCTGGGTCTTCTGGAAAAGCACCCAGTGTTCTTAACCACTGAGTCGTCTCTCCAGCTCCCAGAAAGCTCTTTTCATTTAAACATAATATAAATTACCTTCCCACTTCTTCTGGTCATATATATGTATGTATGTGAACATACACACACTCTGCTGGGGATTTTTTTTCTCTTTCTTTTCCCCTGTGACTGAGACTAAGTATCCTTTTTTCCAGTTGAGGTAAAGTTGGTGTAACACAAAACCCTATTTATACTCAGGTCCAAGGAACTGGTCAGGAATCACATCTGTATTGTTGAGCAGCAGTAGTGTGCGCCATCTCCCAAATTCCTCATCAAAACACAGTGTTCTACACACTCTCCATTTTATTAAGTGCCTCTCAGTCAAAGAGTCACAGCTGAAGCAGAAAAAAATGTGGACGTGGTAACATTATCTTCCCTCTGCCCCTTGCAGGAGGCCACAGAGAAGCTGTTTGGGAAATACTCTTTGCATTGTATCATTCCTTGCCACTCGGAGACAATATTTTAGGGAAACAAAATTTAGAGCAAAAATGAAGTCCTTTGTCCCCTGCTGGCATACAAAACCCTAAACTTGCAACAAGGCAGCTATTTCCTAGCTCTCCGAGCTCACTGAGACTCCATTCCTGCTGTGATGTTCTGTCTTTTGAGCAGGTATATAATTAAAATTGATGGTATGTGATCTGCAGGGTCCCCAGATGGAGATGGCTGGCCAAATTTGGTTTACTATATTATGTTCTTCTAATTCACTGTTGTAGGAGGGGCCATTTTTTTGTTCCCGGCCGCTTAGCCCCAAAATAAACACACAGAAACCATATTGTTTAAATCACTGCTTGGCCCATTAGCTCTAGCTTCTTATTGGCTAACTCTTACATATTAATTCAACCCATTTCTATTAATCTGTGGATCGCCACATGGCTGTGGCTTACCAGCTAAAGTTCCAGTGTCTGTCTCTGGTGGTGATACATGGCTTCTCTCTAACTCTGCCTCCTTTTCCCCAGCATTCTGCTTAGTTTTCCCCACCTAGCTCTGTTCCCCTATAGCTCTGCTATAGGCCCAAAGTAGTTCCTTTATTTATCAATGGTAATCACAGTATCCAGAAGGGAAATCCCACATCACCTCCCCTTTTCTGTTAAAATAAAAAGGAAGGTTTTAACTTTAACATAGTAAAATTACATATAACAAAACAGATATCAAGCAAAAACTACAGTTACAATATTTATATCTACTTTATCTTTCATCATAACTAAGGAAAGCTATAATTATAATTATGTATCTATTTTTCAACTCCATCAAAGACTCCAGGAGGATATAATATTACCTAAGCAAACAGGAAGTACATTATAAGCAACTTACAACACTCTAAAAATGACAGAGACATCTCACTTCCTGGACAGTCACCATTGAGGATCCCATTTCTTATTTGACCCTAGCTTGTGCCAACTTGATGAAACAAAACATAAACAAAACACAGAACCTAACCAGCAGAATCAGGAAGCGGAAAGAGAACAGGAAGTGGGGCCTAAGTATAAAAATCTCAAGATCCTGTGGGTGGGGAGAAGACTCATTGGCTGAGAGCGCTTGCTGCTCTCGAGGGCTCCAGTTTGATTCCGAGCACTCCGTGCAGGCAGCTGACAAACAGCTGTAACTCCAGCTCCAAAGGAATCCAAGAGACCTTTGGCCTCTGTGGTCATTTGCACACAGATACACCTGCACACACACACACACACACACACACACACACACACACACACACACAGAGCCCCGCCTGCATACACATAATTAAAAATAAATAACCAGGCACAGTGGTGTGCACCCTTAATACAAGCTCTTGGTAGGTGACCCCAAGACCCCCTGTTCAGTGGCTCACTTCCTCCAGGAGAAACGCCACCTTCTAAACGGTTTGCAACTTTCCGAAACAGCGCCACCAACCGGGGAGTAAGTGTTCAAACAACGCCTGATGCCTCTTAGATGTGACTGGGGTTGTTGAGCCAGACAACTGCCCATCTGGCAGAAGTTCACTGTAGCTGTGATGTACATCTCTAAAAGAAGGGTGATTTCTTTTGGCTGATGGTTTCAGCCCGTGGTGTGCTGGCCCTGCTGTTCTGTGCTGAGACAGTGTCATGTAGAGGCTGGCAGAGTGGAGATGCTCACCTCGTGGTGGCCAGGAAGCCGAGAGAAATGGGGGAGGGGCTGGGATGAAGTGAAATTTCCAAGACTGCCCCCCTCACGTGACCTACTTGCTCCAGCGGGGTCTGGCCCTGGGGTTGCCACATCCTCCTTTATTAGCACCGTTGTGATTTCATCTGTGGATCGAGCCACTGATGAGGTCACAGACTTTTTGATTCAGTCACAGAAAGCAACAGGACAGCCCTGTATTAGAGATACAGACACTGCATTTGGAGACTGAGCTCTTTGAGGGGACACCTCATACCCAAATCAGAACAGGCTGAGTTTTTAACATCGCTGCTGTCACTGTTACTTCTAAAGACACTCTCATGCCCTGGCTTATTCTCACCACGTTGGCACAAGACCTGACCTTGCATGGTAGAGAAAAGGAAGGTGAAAGTCATTTTCTGTGCCCTTGACTTTTAGACGGGAACCTGGGGCTGTGAAAGACTGGCGTACCAGCGCACAGAGGGCTAGATCTCTGCTCAGTTCTGATGTCGCAGGGCAGGTCTCCCAGGAGGCCGTCGCTGTCCTCACTGGTTGCAAGCTTGAACACACAGAGGGAGATCACATGACCCCAGCCATCCTGAGACTCCTGAGGCTCTGAGGTCCTCTCATCTGTGAGCTTAGGATGGAGGAGAAGGCAGGTGTGGTGTGAGATGAGGAAGGATGGGGTCCTGGAATTGCTCAGCGAAGCTCTGACTCTGTAGATGGTGCTTTCAACCTCTGGCTTCTCCAGTTCTTGGCAGGGATGTGATCTTGGTGAGTGTGTTCTTCTGAGCCTCAGAGCCCTCACCAATGAGGTAGATAAGAACATCTCCATGGTGGGCTGAGGCATAGCTTAGTGCTTGCTGGGTGTGTGCATCCTGGCTTCTGTCCTTACCGCAAAGCAAAACAAAACAGAACAGAGCCGAACAGAACATCTGTTTCCTGGAGTTGTTCAGCAGTTTGGATACTGGATGTGAAGTTCCTTAAACTGCCCAAGAAATCCGAGTTTCCTGCTGTGGTCATGATCCCCACGACCATCACTGTCCTGCTCATTCCGGAGCAGATGGAGTCAGAGCCCTTACACTTCAGGTCTGCAGGGAGAACTTGGACCTGGCCCTGGGTGGACTTGAGGTGGGGAGGGAGAGTGCTTGCCTGGCAAGCTCCAAGTCCTTGGTTCTATTCCCGACGTTCCATAGCACCGGGTGTAATCATGCGTGCCTATAATCCCAGGTGTATTCATGCCACTATAATCCCAGCCCTTGGAAAGTAGAGGCAGGAGGCTCAAAAGTTAAAGGTCACTCTTGGCTACAAAGCAAGATTTAGGCCAGCCTGGGCTACATGAAACCCTGGGCCTGCCTTACGGAAGGCAAATTAAACTCTTCATTATTTTGAGCCTTGCCACTGAATGGCCCAGCTGGCTCCTTTCGCTTTAGACATATTTTAGAAAAGTGTGTTCTAGAAGTTCTTTGCAGTCCTGCTTGAAAGAAGCCACAGGCCAAACCTTAAAACATGTTTACTATGGTTTGGGAGTCTCCACCCACTTACTGCCCAGGTGAATACTCTGCATATACCAGCTTGTTACCAAATAATTCAACCCAAAGAATGGTTCATTAATGTGGCCCAGAGAATACAAAAACATTGTTAACTGCTTTAACTTTTTGTTTTTAATCTTGGAATTTGAGCCATCCTGGCTTTGGTTAAGGCACAGGAAAGTGGACTCAGGTCCTGGTGTGTTAGCGCTGGCACTGGGAGGTGCAGTGGGGTAATGTTTATAGCAAGTGTGGTCTGGAGTGGCCAGGATGGTAACTCTGAAGCTACTGTTTTTAGGTTCATACTTCCTCCAGCTTGCTGAACGTTGACATCCTGCTTTTATTCTCCAGCCTCTAAGGCAGGAAGCCTAGCTTCTAGAAGTACAGGCTCTGTTTGTACCCAACCAACCAACCAACCAGCAAAATGTTCAACCACGCCGAATCCCTTGATGTTCCCAGTCTCTTTTGTTGGTTCTCTTGTACTGTGAGAGCTTGAACTATCAGTACAGGAAATCTGTGTCCCCCGTGGAGCTGGTCCTGCAGAGGCCACACAGAGTCAAACTTTATAGCCAGCCTCCTCTGATTATCTTTCTACTGAGAAATGCCATCCCTCTTAGAGTGATCTGAACTTTTTCAGAAGGATGCCCTACATTTACAGGGAACATGCCTCCGGTAGGATGTGCTCTGGGCAGCCTCACCTCTCTCCTTCCACAGGACATAAACACAGCTGCTTTCCCAAAGTTTCCTAGCACCTATCTCTGTTCTTTAGATCCCGCCTCTCCCATTGTGACCTTCCCAGTAGGGGTCTTTTATTCATTTGTCACAAATACGGAATACCTGCTGTGTTCAGGTGGCTAAATACCCAGGGAAGATCTGCAAGTGTGTATGTGCACCACGTGCATGCAGTTCCCATGGAGACCAGAAGAGGGCATTGGAACTTCTGAAACAAGTAATACATGGTTGTGAGTTGGAACTGAACTTGGATCCTCTGGAAGAGCAGCAAGTGCTCTTACCTGCTGAGCCATCTTTCCAGCCCAACCCTCACACTACTTTTAGGCCAGGATACTTTGGAATGATAGTTCAAAACTTGACTGGTTTTTGTTTTGTTTGGAGACAGTCCTGCTCTATTGCTCAGGCTATCTTTAAACCTGTGCTCAAATGATCATCCTGCCTCAACCTCCTGAGGAACAGAGATTATAGGCATGTGCTGTAAAATTCCTGTTCTCATCCCTTGGATGTGATAATGGGAGGCCTGGCTACACCCCTGTAAATAACCCTCACCTGTGCTCTGTAAGGAAGCCCAATAAACTCAACTGACTCCCCAGAGTCAATCAGCAGAACTGAGCCTCACTTGGCTTGTCATTGGATCCTTAGGAAAAGACATTGTTTGTGTCTCCCTCTGGGAAGGAATTTTAGCAGTAGGGGTGTAGCCCAGAGTGGAGAAAATTATCGTGGAACATCTTACCTTGGGTCACATGGAGATCTTGTAGCCCCCTGAGGTTTTGGCAGCCAATTCTGGGGGCCCCTTAGCATGCTTCTCAGGAGATCTAGTGGGGAGTGCAGGTAGATCCCCACTTCACACAGCCTCAATCCCCTGAGCACACCCTAAAGCTGGCCTTTCCTTGTTCCCTACCTCACTCTTCTTTCTCCCCACTCCTACTTCCTGGCGTCATTTTCTAAATATAACACCCGCTTCCAACCCCTGTCTCAAAGGTTCATTTCCAGGGCAACTCAGACTAAGGCAGCCTCCTGCTTCCAGACACAGACTCCCATCAGACCCATCTTTCTCCCTAGGTGCTTCTTCACAGCTTCCCGGAGTAGACGTTGCCCTACATGCTCCCTGCTACCCCCATTCACTAGGTCTGCAGAGCATAGGCGAGGGATGTGCATTAGCCTGCAGCCTCCTTTCCCTGGCCCTTCCAGCAGGTCACGTTGCTCTTGCTAACCTGGTGTTATCTGAATATTCTGATACTACACATTTCATGCTCACAAAACTTGGAAGAGGAAAGAGGTGATTTTAATCTACGCTTCCTTCTGAATGTTTTGCTTTAGGCAAATTACTGCTACAGACATCCTCCCCCACCAACACACACACATACACCAAGTCCCACAAAATAAATAGATAGCCACTGAAGAAAGATGCTAGGGAAGGCGTGGCTCAGAGTATCAGAGGCATTGCCGGCTTGCACAGGCTTGCCTTCCCTTCAGGCTGGCAGGGTTTGAGTGTCTGTAGTAAGAGCAGAGGTGTGCAGGGCTGCTTCTTTGTGAGCCCATCCTGATTCTGCCTCCCTCCTTGCCTCCCCACCCACTCTCCTTATTTTGGTTATCATCAGACTACCTGTTGGGAAAGAGGTGGGCACGCTGGATAATTGCTTTCTCCATCAAATGTTTGCTGAGCGGGTACTTTCTGCAGATGCTCTCAGCGGTCTAGGTAGGAATAGATGAGCGGCAAATGGTCCAGCCTCCGACTCGCCCTAGTTTCCCTCAGAGTCACCGGGTTCCCGGACACCTCTCACTATCCCCCTTTTCTTCCTTGGGTGAGCCTTCCATTTCCTGGCCCTGAGTGAGGGCACTTCACCCTCCTTTCCTAGTACCTAGTTCATACGTTGTGTCCCTCCCCCACCCTAGCCACCAGCCTGCCGGTCGGTCATGAATTTCCCATGAAAGTTCTACAAAACATTCAGCAGCTCTCGCAGAAACACCCTCCCCAGCTGGGGAGACTATTCAGCGGCTAAGCACTTTCTTCAAGCTGGTGTGGAGGTGCACACTTTGAATCCCAGCATGGGGGAGGCAGAGGCAGGTGGATCTCTGAGTTTGAGCCTGGTGTATAGAGTGAGTACCAGGACAGAGAACCCTGTCTCGAAAAACCAATGAATACATAAATAATCAATCGCTTGCTGATTTTTCAGAGGGCTAGGGTTCAGATCCAAAGCACCCACATCAGATGCTCAACCAACTGTAACTCCAGCCCCAGGGAACCCAGCATCTTCTTCTGGCCCCTATGGACACTGCACATGCATGATATACATACATATATTCAGGCACATACATACAAACATAAAATAAATACATCTTTTAAGAAACCTATCTCCATGTCCTTATTTCTGTTTCTGGAGCTACCTCAGGACACATATCTGGCCACCAATTTGAGAAGCTCTTTGGGAAGGTCTTTCACCACACAGCTTCCGGCTGTAGCCTTCCTCCTGGCTGGGCTGGTCACCATACTGCAGGGTTCTGCCAATCCTGGCGTTTAGCCCCATGTAGGTGCAGTTTCCATTGCAGGCATTTTGAGGTGTCTGCGGCGTGATTAACCCGCGTCCCTGCCTGTGCTATCTGATGCCTTTCCCACCATCCGGCACAGCCTCCCTTGCTAATGTGCCTAATTCCAGGTTCCAGATGTACCCCAAACCCAGAGGCCTTCGCTCAGGCAAACAGCCCCGCCCAGGAACGCTGTCTATGCAGTTTTGTCCCGTACGAAGTCCAGACTCGAGAGCTAAGCTATTAATTTTTTGACAAAAATCACAAAACGCTTAATCTTCTAAGCAGGGTTACTACTTTCTTTTGGGGGAGGGGCAGGAAGCCTGCATTCATAACCATTCTTGGCTGTAGTTGACTACTGGTGGAGCCTGCCTACTAGACCCACTGTTTTTGAGAAGTAAATTCAAAGGGCTCCAGGGAGGATGGCTGCCTCCTTTGTGTTCTTTTTAAAAATCAATTGAAAATATTTGTGTTAGCCGGGCGGTGGTGGCGCACGCCTTTAATCCCGGCACTCGGGAGGCAGAGGCAGGCGGATCTCTGTGAGTTCGAGGCCAGCCTGGTCTACAAGAGCTAGTTCCAGGACAGGAACCAAAAGCTACGGAGAAACCCTGTCTCGAAAAAAAAAAAAAAAAGAAAATATTTGTGTTGTTTTGCCTGCATGTACGGCTGAGCTCTGCACATCTGCAGTACCCGAGGAGGCCAGAAGAGGGCACTAGATCCATTGGGACTGGAGTTACAGAGGTTTGTGAGCCACCACGTGGGTGCTGGGAATTGAACTGGAACTTCTGCTAGAGCTGCAAGTTCTCCTAACTGCTGAGCCATCTCTCCAGCCCTGTAAATACGAGCACTTTTAATCACTATGTATTTCCCCTTCTGCCATGTGTTTTTCCTACAAGAATTGCTGTTACCTTTTGGAATCTTTTCACGTCGCTATTTTGAGGGACTGAATGTTTTGAGCGTTGGTTTTATTCAGCAGGTCAGCAAACATTTACTTATTAAAATAGTGTAGGCCACGTGACATTTCTGCAGTCCTTTCTTCCGTGGAGTGGGTGACCTGTTCACTTTACAATGGAGGAAACAGGCTTGGAAACGACAAGCTTCACCCTGACTGTCGCAGTTGTCAATGTAAAGTCACTTTCCCTGGGACCGGACTAAATTAGGACCTGAGATCTGTTTTCTAATGCCAGTTCTGCCACCAGCAGCTGGGTGACCTTAGAGACGGGCCCAGCTCTAGCTTATTGGAGTCACTCCCGTGCTTTTCCATCAGTGTGATTTGCTCCCAGGTGAAGAGAACAAGGCTGCGTGGAAGGGTGGGGGAAGCGTATCTGGGATGGTGTGGGACTGCGAAATAGGGAAGGCTTCCTGGAGGGGTACACAGGAGCGCGGAGAGAGGAGAGAGGGAGGCTGCAGGGAAGGGAAGAGGTGCTGGGGAGGGTGCAGATGGAGCAGAGTGGCAGGGAGCGCCCCGGCTTGCCTGCTAGGGCCCTCAGTCCTGGGTTCGCCTGGGTCCCGGGTCCCTGGGAGGGTCCGGACGCAGACCCGCCTGCTCCTCCTCCTGGGAGGGCGGGCGGCTGCAGGACGGGGCGGGGCTGGCGCGGCCTCCAGGCGACTCCTGCGGCCGCGGCTCTCCGGCCCGGGTCTGCGGGCTGCAGCGGAGCGGGACCCGGGAGGCGGAGGCGGTAAGTGAGCTCGGAGCCGGGGCGGGAAGGGTGTGCGCGGGCCGCCGGAGCCCAGGTGCTGCCCCGGACGGCGAGGGGCTCGGGCTCCTGCAGGTTTGCGCAGTGCTCAGCCTAAGCGTTGGTTGCCGGATCCCGGCGTGGCCGCCGCAGTGCCGGGGCTGGAGGTGTGCTCCTGTCTCCTACCCGGCTCACTGCACTCTAGTCGCACCGAACAGTTGGTGGCGAACCTGTGCTGGGCTCTAGTGACAGCTGCGGGCGATCCACACAGAGCATCGCACTCCTCGTCCTTCCTGGCAGGGTTTAATCTCAGCGTGCTCTTTAAGACCGTTTCTTAAACCGAACAGGCTGGTGGTCGCTCCTCTGTCCTGGTCCGCGAGCCACTGCATGGTCCAGGCAGGTCACCCCGAAAGCCCTTACTTTTTTTTTTTTTCTGTCTTTTGAGGGACTTTTCCAAGTTGCATCAGCGTTTGGCTTCTAGACAGGTGCCTGGCTGTGGTGTTGGGCAGAGAATTTGTAAAAGAACTTTGTGTATTTTCTACTTGCGTGCCCCTTCACCCCAAGAGCCCTCCAACACCGAGTACCCCGCTCAAAATACGGTGGGAGCTCTTAAGGTGACCTGGAGGCTACACACCTGGTGAGATTTAAAAACAAAACTAAACAAAAGACCCTCACCTTCGTACCCCCTGACTACATCCCGATACCAGGGGTCTGGGGTGCGCCGGTGGGAACATTTAAAACGTGCCCCCCTCCCCCGCCCCGTGGCTCTATCTGGTTGCTGCTGGGTTAGAAACCGGGAAACGCAGAGCGCTCTCTTGGGGAGAACCATCTGCATGCGGCGCTCAGGCTCCTTAACTACCTCTCCACCAGGGGGGCCCGTGGATGCCCCGTGCCAACCTTAGACCGCAGGTGGTGCCTTTAAAAAAAAAGGGGGGAAAGTTCCCTTTGTTCCTAACTCTGTTTACAGTAAATATTTCCAGAGGCACTTTCGACCTAGGAGGTTGAAGTGTGGTGCGTTAAAATTTCAAGTCCTTGCCAGAGTCAAGGTTATAACACAGGCTTGTCCTACTAGGGAAAACCAAGTGGTTTGTAGAGGATCTCAGATGAAAAGCAGAGGAGAATACTTAGGATTTGGTGAGCTGTAGTAGACCCCTCCTTACCGGAACGCTCGCGCGCGCGCACGCACGCACACACACACACACACACACACGCCACACACCACAATCCAGCGCAGCGCGCGTTGAAATATTGGCGTTTGCATAAACAAGAGTTTTCCCCGAAGTTGGCGAGATCCTGAAGGGCACTTGTGTCCACGTGTGTGCATTTGTGAGTTAGTTATTTTGATGTGTGCTCCGGTCCTCAGGAGCAACCGTGTGTCTCCTTGTTAGAATAATATCGGAGTTAGTGAATTAGCGCTTCCAGTAACATGGCAAAACCGAGGTATCAAACATCTGTCAGGATGTTTGAAAAATGATAGGACAAAGGAAACGCTGAGTCTATGTTAGAATCTAGTGATTTGGGTCACATATGTTTTATCAACATGGTTGTCCCTAGGTTAACACTCTCTGGTATTCTAAGCTAAGTATTCCAGTGACTCTCTCTCTGGTGTTACAATGTGGCCACAAATCAGGTTTTGCCTTCTGGCTCTGTGTGTTGTCTTTTTAGTAGTAAAATGAAGTCCCTTTAAGAATGCCCTGGGGAGGGTGTTTGTGTTTGCTTCTGGCTTCCCACATGAGTCAGAGGATGTCGACTTTGAACAATAAAAAATGCTAGTGTCTTGCCCCATTGGTCTGTTCCCCTTTCCTTCCCTCCTCCCTGTCCTGTTGCTGTGCTCAGCTGCTAGAAGTGTGACCACTGGGGAGTGTCACCTGGCTCAGGAGTAGAGGTTATGGAGTGCTTGGGGGAACAGAACCATACAGAAAGTATGCTCCCATGAGCGTTTGTGTGTGCGTGCGTGCATGCATAAGCATGTACCAGCGCATCAAAATGACTGGTTGTAAACTCCTTTCCAACTGGAGACCAAGGTTTACCTAAAGATGCTGTCATACTCTTGGTATCTGAAAAGCTGTGCCTGAATAGCAGTTACCTGCACGATGAGACTGGATAGTGGCAGTTGCCTGTGAGACGGGGCGTGCAGGCTGGCCCCACCCTGTGTGTAGCTCAGTGTGGCCAGAGGCAGGTTTATTACAACACTTGCCACTCTGGGGTAGCAGTTGTAGTGTTCTGACCTGAACAGAAGGAAGCAAGTGAAGAAAAATGGGATGAGTGGGTGGGGTACTTTCATCCAGGGGAAGGGGTGCAGCTTCCAGAAGAGGCCTGTGGTCTGTCCTGAGAGCTGTGATGGCTGTTATAACCAGCCACTTAGAATAATGACTTCATTTTGTGTGTGTGTGTGTGTGTCTTAAGTTACTTTCTCATGATGATGGAGTGAGGAATGATGGAATTTAAAGTGTTTCTTAGCTTTCCCTCTGAAACTTTATCTAAAAGATGCTGCTAACCTTTTCAAAAGGCCCAGCTGAGTGATCTCTCCCTCCCTCCCTTCCATCCTCCCTCCCTTCCATCCTCCCTCCCTTCCATCCTCCCTCCTTCCTCCCTTTCTTTGGCCCTGGTGCTAAAGGGCAAAGATATATATATATATATGAGAAGCTGGCTCCCAAGGAGAAAAATAAAGTTCAAGAGGATGGAAAACTGGGTGACACCCAAGCACATACATTCTTCTGTCATTTGGCATCGTTTTTAAGAGGAAACAAGTTAAGACATGAGAACCCAGAAAGGGGGGGCAGGGGTGGGGAGAGGAGAGGTGCTGATGGGGGTGGCACCAAGGCTGAGTGGTCTTCGGGAAGTGGGAAGCTTGTTGGGATGTTCAGCCAAATGTCCCCACTGGGGCTGCTAAGATGGCTCAGCTGGCAAAGGGGCTTGCTGCCAAGCCTGATGCCCTGAGCTGATGCCTGGAGCCTGCATGGTGGAAGGAGAGACCCGATCCCTAGATCCCTACATGTTGTTTTCTGACCTTGCCCATCACAAGCTCCATTACTTTGTTCTTCATGTCCTGCCTTCCTGCTTTCCAAGCCGATGTTCTCAACTTTTTTTTTTTTGAGAGGTAGGGTGTGGGGGGGGTAGGAGTTGGGTCTTTCTGTGTAGCCTAGGCTCCCCTCTGACTGAGATAGACCCTGTCCTGCCTTAGCCTCCCAAGTGCTGGGATTTACTGCCTAGCCACATGGGAGGCGGCTGTTTTTATTTCTTCCTTTGGTTACTCATTGAGCAACCTTTTAAAAAAGCCACTGCTGCGGGCAGAGCTCTGTCCCACCTGCCAAGTTCTTGGTCAGCAGGATACAGTCCTTGCATTACGGAGCCTGAGTTCGGGTAGTGGGATCTGCAGACTGGGTTACAGTGAACTGGGTTCTCTGTAGGGCAGTAGCCTCGCCTGGCTTGATTCCCCTGCAGTTCATGGATATGGAAGTAATAAGAAACATTTTCTGAGGTTCAAGGTCCAGCTTGTTTCATTGGGACTCTGCACCAGATTTGAACTGAGTGAGTTGTGGGACTGGAGGAGGGGGAGGGGCATGGGGCAGGTATCCATCACTCAGGAGGAAAGAAAGAGGATGCTGGGTTCTGGTGGATACATTGTGCTGGTGGGTTTCTAGGGGGCTGGAAAACTTGTGTGAACAGAACAGCCTATCTGGCCGTTGGTGGCTGGTAATGGAAGTTTAGTGGCCTTGAATCAGTGACAGTGTGGGTAGAATCAAAGCCTCAGCTTCTCAGGGTGGAGCCTGCCTCTGAACTCAACCCTCCTCCCATATGGCTGCTTTAAGACAGGGCTCCTGAGATGGTTGTGAGCTGCATGTAGCTCACTCCTGTCTTCCAAGTAGTGCTTCATAGGCTCCCGAGCTCTCAGTTACCGGAATAATCACGAAGGCCAGGCCTATCAGCAAGAGTTACTATGCACAGGCTTGTTATCCGAGCCATTCGGGAGGCTGCTGGGCTGAGATCAAGGCCAGGTTGGGAAACTTAAACCCTGTCTCTAAACTACAGCAAAAATATGTTTTTGTTTTTGCATCCAGACTACTTTCAAGCTTACTAGGTTGCTAGGATGACCTTGAACTTACTGGCTGAACCTCCCAAATCCTGGGTTTATAAGCAGACACTACTATGCCCCTTTATGCGGTGCTGGTAATTGAACCCAGAGCTTCATGTATGCCAGGCGAGCCCTACCAACTAAAGCATTCCCCAGCCCAGTACTATTTGTTCATTGATCATATCCAAGTGCCAGGTTGCCACTCAGCACTTCTTGTCCTCTGCTCTGAACCCTGACATCCCTAGAGACTCCAGGCGTGGGGTCACTCACAGTGCCTGTGCTGTGGCTGAGGGAGGTTCGCAAGTGCTGGGGCCTCACTACAGAGCTCAGTTCCTTGCAAGGTGCTCCCTTAAATAGAGCTGATTAAGACAGGGTGTTTTCAGGGGCTCGGGGGACAGCTTAATGGTTGAGGATTACTTACTGTTCTTGAAGAGGACCTGGGTTGGAGTCCTAGCATCCACACACCAGCTCACAACCGTCTGGAACTCCAGTTCCAGGGAATCTGATGCAGTCTTCTGGTTTCTGTGGGCACTGCACCCATGAGGGGCACACATGAGGTGTACGTACCGTCGCACAAACAAAATACTCATGCACATAAAAATAAGTGTATCTTTTAAAAAAGACATCGTGTTCTTAGTACCACCCTCTCCCCGCCCCCCCCCCCCCTCCACCATGGCACAGTCCCCCTGAGTTTGGATGGATTTATTGATTTCCCTCCTGGAAGATGTAAACGTCTCAAAGACCAGGGTGTTCTTGCCGTCCAGGCGATTTTCACAGCGTCCTTTTCTTGTTTTAGAGGAGCTGGCTGATGCGGCTGTTTGGGAAGGCTCTGAATGCCCAGTCTGGGTGAGGGAAGCGCTGTCCCTGCATTGCTTCAAGCTTTGCAAACCTCTGGGTTCTGGAAGTCATTGGTTATGGAGCGAGAGTAAAACAGAAACTTGAAGTCTGGGCTTTCTGGGGTGCAGGGAAGGTCCGCAGCCCGAGTCTCGGTTGCGTGATGCCTAAGGTCTGGGCTTTCTGGGGTGCAGGGAAGGTCCGCAGCCCGAGTCTCGGTTGCGTGATGCATACAACCTAAACAGAATTCGACCGCCCTGTAATTACCTTGAGCTCTTAAATTTGCAGGTAGTCGGGGCTTCCGGCCCGACAGAACTGTCGTTACCGCTGAGCCCAGAACAGATGTGAAGATGAGTGGCCGGCACTACTGTGGGCAGTACCACAGGCACACACAGAATTCCCACTCGGAAAGACTTAGAGAGCCAACAGGGAGTTAAGTACTCAGGATTACAACACAGGGCATAGTCTTTGAACTTGGAGTAGGCTGCCCATGCCTGGCTGTGTCTTTGTTTATAGGATGGAGTTTGTTCCCTGCTGTCCAATCTGAAAAGTTTTTGTGCCCCAATAGACCTCTCCACCGACGCAATAATCCAAATCAGACCAAATTAAACCGAATTAGAGAAAGCCCAGGTTTAATGGATACCAACATTCCCGGGTAGCCTTCCAGTCCCCCAGGAAGGAGACCGGGAAGGAAGACCGGAAAACCACGTGTTTGTTCTCTGGAGTGCTGTTTAAATACCCTGTGGGAGTGGTCTTGAGCATCTCTGGGGAGGTGTCATCCTTTGGCAGGCTTTCTTGGAGGTGGGGTCTGGACTGAGGCAACTTCCAGGGGAGGGGGCTTGAGCTGGAACTTCCACCCAAACACAACCACAGTGATTTTGCTTACCTTAGGTAAAGTACTGATGGTTCAGGGCATTATTTTGTAGTTTTTTGTTATCTGTAAGACCAATACTGTTGTTATTGTGACAGGTTCTCATGTAGCTCAGGCTCCCTCAGATTCACTATGTAGCAGAATATATCTTTGAATTTCTCATCCTCCTGCCTCTACTTCCCAGGTGCTGGGACTACAGATGGATATGCATCACCATGCCTGGTTTATGCTGTGTTGGCAGGTGGAGCCCCTGCATGTTAGAGACCCCTCACCAACAGAGCCCAACTCCCTAGCCCTATTGCTAGCTTTTAGAAGGAGGCTGAGAAAGTTTGTTGTAAAGGTTTGATTCTCTGCAGTGTTTGCTCGTGAGACCTTTATGCTCCTTCAGAACCACACAGCTGCAGCTGGAAAGTGGAGGGTAGGGAGACTGACTCAGAGCTGTTGAAGGCTGAGAGTTAGAGGAGCTGGACTGGAGAAATAGCTCAGTGGTTGAGAGCACTTGCTGCCCTTACAGAGAACCCAGGTTCAGTTCCCAGCACCCACATGGTAGCTCACAACCATCCACAGCTCCAGTTCCAGCGGATCCAGTGCCTTGCTCTAACATTCAAGGGTAACAGGCACATGTGATACACAGACATACATGTAGGTAAAGTACTCATACATGTAAAATAAAGTAAATGAATTGGGTGGGGGATACTTACTTGGGGACCATAGGGTGACACTGACCCAACTTCTGATCTCCTTTGTTTATGAATTTTTGGTTTAGGACGTAGATATTTTTGTCTAGGATGTGTCCAGACCAGTTTACTCCTAAACTTTCCTGGGTAAGCTTTGGGAAGTGGGGAGGTGAGGGAGAGTTGGGGCTGGGCTATTAGACTTCCCTTTTAGCTTATTATGTAGGATTGGCCTTCTCAAGGCATGGCTACCTCTCCCTGAAGGAGAGTCACGGTTTCTGGGTGTGAGGCAGCAGGGTAGGATATGAGAGAAAGAGAGAGAGAGGATGAGAGAGAGAAGGAGAACGGCACAAGTTCCTTCCTTCCGTCCTTCCTTTTTTCTTTCTTTCCATCTTTTCTTTTCTTTTTTTTTTTTTAAGACAGGGTTTCTCTGTGTAACAGCTCTTGCTCTGTAGACCAGGCTGGCCTTGAACTCATAGAGATCCACCTGTCTGTGCCTTCTGAGTGCTAGGATTAAAGGCACGTGCCACCACCGCCCGATCAGATTTTTTTTTTTTTTTAACGTACTCTTAATCAAGAGTTGCTTAAATCTTAGGGTGTGGGCCCTCATTTACTATGGGCTAAAAGCTTGCTGGTCTTGAGTAGTTGCTTTGAAAGCCTCTTTGTCAGTCATCAGGAGTGTGGTTCTGGCTGAGTCTTCATCTGACGTTTGCTTCTCCATCTGTAACGTGGGGCTCTGAGCCTACTTCTCCTCGCTAGGCAGAAGCAGGCACAGTGAGTGGCGCAGAGTCCAGGCAGCCGCTGGAGGTCAGTGATGCTGACCTCAGTTCTGAGGACAATTGGTTGTAGAGAACGGTGGGGCTGAGCCTTGCTCCTTTGAGGTGTTAGCTCAATTTACCATCTCTGGTCAAAGGGAGTTTCTAGTAATTGATAGAGTTCCCTGCTTTCCAAAGTAGAATTTCACTTTTTATTGGTTGTTTCTGGTTGGCTGGCAGGTGTTCCCAACTGGGAATAGCCAATTTACTCTCTACTAAGCCCTCTTTAACTTCATTTGTAATTGTTTGCACTATTTACATCTAAATAACCCTGCTTTTAGCAGTGAAACCCCTTAACCTCCAGATAGTTAGACACAGCCCTGGAGGAAGTCACCAGGTGGAGTGGCCTGGAACTGGCTACCAGCATTAAAAGCTTTCTCTCTCTCTCTCTCTCTCCCTCTCTCCCTCCCTCCCTCCCTCTCTCTCTCTCTCTCTCTCTCTCTCTCTCTCTCTCTCTCTATCCCCAGCTTGTCTCATTTTGCTGGTTAGTTTTAAATGTCAAATTGACACAACTTAGACTCACCTGAGAAGTGAGCATCCACGAGTAATTATCTAGATCAAATTCGCCTGTTAGGGGGCTGGAGAGATGGCTCAGTGGTTAAGAGCATTGCCTGCTCTTCCAAAGGTCCTGAGTTCAATTCCCAGCAACCACATGGTGGCTCACAACCATCTATAATGAGGTCTGGTGCCCTCTTCTGGCCAGCAGACATACACACAGACAGAATATTGTATACATAATAAATAAATAAATAAATAAATAAATAAATATTTAAAAAAAAATTCGCCTGTTGGGGATTGTTTTGCTTCTTCGCGATCGTAGAAGACCCAGCCCATTGTGGGCTGCACCATTCTCTAGGCAGGGGGTCCTAACTGTGTTAGAGCAGTGAGAGCAAGCAAGGATTCCCACGTTTATTTTTTTCTCACCTCTTGACTATGGATGTGATGCTGTGGGTTCCTGCCTCGACGTACCCACCATATGGACTAGAACCTAGTGTGGTGAGCCGAATTATTATTATTATTATTATTATTATTATTATTATTATTATTATTGTTGTTGTTGTTGTGCTGGCGATTAAACCGAGAGCCCTTACACATGCTATATAAGCACTCTGTTAGCGAGCCAAACTCCCAGCCAACGGGCACCCCTGTCTGCAGGTGTTTTGGAAGCTGTACTTCATGCATGAGCACGTACGTGCATCCGAAGGCAATGCCAGGTGGCGAGGCAGCAGCTGAAGAGTACCTGGGTCTCATTCTGGGTGGTAAGTCTGTTGTTCTGCCAGCAAACATGCGCAGACGACTGTGGATCTGCAGGCAGTGCAGTCCGGGGGTCGGAAGTGTGAAGAGGGCAGTAAGTTGCTTGACTAACAGTGTCACCTGTGGCTATCCCTGGCTTTGTTGTGTGACCTCTTGTGCCTCAGTTTCCTCATTCGTGAAAATGGTGACTCCTACCTGAAGATTGGTATGAGGGTTAAGTCACCCTGGGGAAGAACAGAGTGAAGAGCCTGGCTCGGTAACTGAGTTGGTAGTAGACCATCCATTTTACTCTGGTCTGAGGTGTGTGTATTATATTGGTATTCAGGAAAGGGAGGGACTGCTTCTGGTTTGGGAGTGTTCGCCTGAAAGTGTGCATGTGTACTGTGTGTGTGCAGTACCTGTGGAAACCAGAAGACGGAGTCTGATTTCCTGGATCTGGCATTACAGATAGTTGTAACAGGCCCTGTGGCTTCTGGGAACTGACCCTGGGTGCTCTGCAAGAGCAGCTGGTGCTTGGAACCAACGGAGCCATCTCTCTAGTCCCTGGGAGGTGGTTTTTGTTGTTGTTTTGTTTTGTTTTTTAATTTTAATTTTTTGGTTGGTTTATTTGGTAAAATACAGTGTGAAAATTGCATTTCAGTGGGATGGAGTGCATTCACAGTTTACTATCTGATTCTGAGACTTTCCATGTCCCCAAACAGAAACCTGTATTACCTTTTTCCTGCCACCCTGTGCCCCCGGGTCTTCTCTCTGCCTCTATAGAAATGCTTATTCTGGATGCTTATTCCGTATATCTCTCAGCTGCGGTGTATTTCCTGCAGTTCCTTGCCTTCTGCGTCTGGAGCCTTTACTGACACAGGGGTCAAAGCTCCTTTTGGGGATAGGGGTGAGCATTGGGGGTGGACAAAGCTTCACCACATAGCCCTGACTGGCTCACTATGTAGACGAAGCTTGCCTCTGTACCCCAAGAGCTGGGATTAAAGGCCTCCTGGCCCTCTTTCCCAGTGTCTTTGTGGAGTGTCCTTATCTGTTTTATCAGACCTGTTTTTCTCCAGTCACGTCCTGTTTCGAGGTTTAAAGTGCCCATCTTTAATCATCTCTTTGGATCCCCTTTGGCTATCAGCCTTAAATTTCCCACTTTTCCCACCCCATGCTTCCAGTGACCCTTGACATACTCTTGCTAGGCTCCTGACGTGCCCAGGAATAGGTTTCCTTGGGTGTTTTATTTCTGCTGGAGATCACACTGCAGGAACACACATGGGGACCCTGCCCCCCGTTGTGCTTAATTTCCCGTGACAGCATGGCAGGTTTTCCAAACAAGTGTCTGGGAGACACCCGCCAGGCCCCCTTTATTCCTCACTTTAAAAGCTTTCCGCCAGAAGTGGCCCTCAATGAAGTCATTTAATAGAAACCTCCCTTCGTTTTAAAGCATCGGGACGTGTTTACACTGCATGCCACCGAGGGCTTCTAAATGAGGAGCTGCAGAGTGAGGGATCCTTAACCTGTGCCTTTAATAATATCCTTTGCTTTCGACTTTAGGCAGAGGCCTGCCAGATTTGTAGTTTTGTCTTTGACCCAGACCTGAGGCCGGGAGGTGGGGGGCTGGGAAGTGTGTGTGTGTGTGTGGTGTCCTGGGGGGCTGGGAATGTGTGTGTGTGGTGGGTAGAGGTTGCAACAGCCTCTGGTAGAGGATTTCTGCCTTGGAGAAGCCTGAAACTACATAGAACTGTAAGGCTAGCTCTCTGGAGAGACTGTATGGAGCCGGAAGCTTACCTAGGAAGGGCGGCTGTCCCCTTTCCCTCAGCCACCCCCTTTTGAGTCACAGGGTGAGGGCTTCAACTGAATGAAGTTTTAAAAGGCAGTCAGGAGAGCAGGTCAGCTCTGGGAGTCTGGGCTTTGGGCCCTTGCCTGGCTGCTGGGGCTGTGAAAACTGGGGAGGCTGTCTTTTGCTTTGGTTCAGGAGAGGTGAGCGAGACACAGCAGGCTGCTGACTGCTTCACGTTCACCAGCACTTGAGACTATCCCGGGGAGGGGATGCTGGGGGGCGGAGGGGAGCCAGGCTCTCAAGCACCATGTGCTGCAGCCTAACTTTTTTTTTTTTTTTTTTTTTTTGCTGGTGTTGTCTGGACACCCTTCTGGTGGTGGGCCAGGATGGGAGTGCTGGAGAACCCCAGGGAGTCTTCACAGGCTGCGGGTGGAGGGGGGAGGGGAGCGGCGGAGGTCCAGCCAGGCAGAGCTGGCTCTGCACTGCCCAGGACTGAGTCCTGGTGTCCCCTCCCCACCATTCTGAGGCCTGTGTGCAATGTACTTACAGACATTTGGAGATGGGGCCGGGAGAAACTTTTCTTTGCTTCCCTACCTGGTGGGCTTGTGACGTCTGTAGGACATGGTGGGGGTCACATCTGGCTTCTGGAGGAAACATGGGAAAACTATGCTTGATCTGTCTGTTAAGTTTCCAACACCCTGAGGACTGTGAACTTTGCCCAGGCCTTGTTCAAAGGGCTTCAAGGCTCTTCAGTGCGTGAGCCTCCCAGCTCTCTGAGTGGAAACAGACACTGGGAGGGAACAGGCCTGTTCTCACAAATTGTCCTTTAGAGAATGGCAGAGAGAAAATGTCCTTCCCGTTCACTCGTTAAACACAGACGTTGGAGCTGGACTATGGGGTTTTTTTCTCCCCGTCTGAGACAAGGTTTTACTGTATAGCAGCCCTGGCTGTCCTGGAATTCACTCTGTGGACCAGGCTGGCCTTGAATGAACTCAGAGCTTCACCTGCCTCTGCCTCCTGAGTGCTGGGATTAAGGGTTTGCACCACCGCCCTGTTTAGGGTTTTTTTTTTTTTTTAAAAATGCTTTATATTTAACACGTGGGCATTACTTGAGGGAATTCAGCTGTACTTTTAAGTATTGCCATGGCATTTTTCCACTGTACCTAGGTAACCAAGTTTGGGATGAGTAAGGTGAGGGAGGGGATCTTAAGGAGAGGCAAGAGAAGATCCTGGCTAGGACAGTCAGAAACTTGCCCTCGTGCAGGACAGGAGTGCCTTTAGCTGTGTCTGGTTAATGTAAAAGGGGAAAAGCCTAGCCGTGAAATAAGTTTGTCTTGTTTTTTTTTTTTTTAAACCTCCCCCAGTACCTGGCTGGCCCAGAGTGAGACACATTTGAAGAATGAACGGATGTTGAGGTCAAGACCCAAAGCAAACTTTATGAAGTGTCCAGCCCAACCTGCCAGCTCAGCTCAGCAAGAAAATAGGGCCTGCTGGAAATCTATCTCGCCGATAAAACTCAGTTGTCATTTCTGCTTTTGCTCTGAGCTCTCAGACCAGTCCATTGCTAGGAACCAATCTGAGGGGGGAGCTTTCTGTTCATCCGTCCCACACTGAGACCTGTGGTGACAAGGTCTGCAGAATAAAGCCGGGATTTACGGGAAAGGGTATAGTGAAGGAGGTGGCTTACAGTGTGGTGTGTTTGGAGTATATGGCTTTCAGAAGTCTGTGTGTCTTTCTCTTTTGAGACATGGTCTCACTTATTGTAGCCTTGCCTGGCCTAGAACTTGCTCTATCAGGCTGGCCTCAAATTCACAGAAATCTGACTGCCTCTGCCCTCTTGGATACCCTGGACCAGTACCGCAGAAAATGCTGTCTTGATTGTACTGCTTTGGTAACAAGAGTAGAACCACCGATAACAGTCGGTGAGATAGGAATCTTCTGTGTCATTGGTCAATGTCTGTAGAAAAATGTGAATGTGCTTGTCGGTGTGAAGACAGAGTTATTCATGCAGCAGCCTAAGCATGAGTCTCCCACATGGGACATGGAGGCGTGTGAGCAATGGGAGGGTTTTTCTGGGCCGGTGGGTCACGGGGTAGGAGACCATTGAGTTGTACTGTTCATCATTCCCTTGCTCGGGGGCTGACTTTCTGAGTTGCTTCTGGTAAGCCAGAAGGAAGCATGCCTTAGGGATGCTCCATGATGTTGCTCGTAGTTTACATGCTCCTGGGTTTTAGCCTTAAGCGCTTCTATAACGGCCACTGGATACCCACACCGCCCAGACAAGGATGGTGTCTGATGTCATTGAACTTTGCTACAGCCATTTCCTTTGGAACAAAATGAAAAGCTTTCAACATTTACAAAGGAAGGAAAATGTACAATTTTATTGAGCCTTCTCTGCTGCAGGCTGAAAGGAAGCCCAACTGCATTCACAAACGTGTATGTGTGTGTGTGTGCACACACACGTGCATGTATGAGTTATATATACATACATAATACATAAATACATACACATACATATCCTTAGACATATTTGAAATTAGAATATTGTTTCTCATCTTTTAGGGGCATTGGATTGAGATGCACAGACTCTGAACTCATTCCTATATTGTATTCTAAAGTTGACTTGATTTACATTTAAATTTCCTGTGTGTGTCTATGCACATGCATATGTAACATGATGTTCATGCTCCCTTGATGTAATTTTAGTAAAATTACCTCCTGGCTTTCAGACAGTCTGTACTATGTCCTCCAAGTTTGTGGTGATTGGAATGTGTCATTTCAGATGAATTCTGTACCATAATCAGGAGCTGTCGTAAGACCGAAACAAGCTAACACCTACAAGTGCTTGATGGGTTCCAATTTATCTTGTAATGACGTCATTGTCTTGTCAGTCCATCTCAGGAAACTGAGGCACAGAGAGATTCAGTACTTTGCCAAGGTAATACAGCTGGTAAGCGGTGGGGCTGGGTTTGAACTTGCGGATGTCTGCATTCGTTAAAGCAAAGCCCGGTCAGAATGAGTCACGTTCGATCTGCAGGCTGACCTCACAAACTGGAGGACGTGTTTATGGTGTTTCAGTGATCTGAGCTAATCTGAATCCTTTACCGCATGACCAGCATCTAAAATTATTTCACCCACAGGCATATGCTTCGCAAACTGAGTATAAATCTCGGATACATGAAAGGGTAGTAAATTCAGCCAGTCAACACGAAACACTTCTAACAGAGGGCTGGCTGTCTCCTCGCCTTCCTTAGGGAAGAAAGATGAACTGGTTCGGTTCCCATGCGACTCCTCCATTCCAAATGAATTATTCCACCAGAATAAAATATCCTTTCTCCTGCAAAAACCAGCTACTGCTTTTAGAGCCTGTAGTCATTCTTTCTCTTCAGTGGGTGATTAATCCTGGTGGGGCCACTCTGGCCAGCTTCCTTTCGCTGTGACCTCAGAGGCTGCATCCGCAGTGTGTCGCACCCTTCTTGAGATGAAGTTGGGGTCCTATGCTTCTGGACTCCCTGGGCCACCCGCTCGGCTTCTGACCTGAGAAACAGATAAGAACAGGAACTGTAGTGATGGTTTTGCAACAAGATTAAGGGCTCAAAGCTTGGAGCCTGACGCCAGTTAAAACAGCAGTAGGGTGTTTGCTGCAGCTGCTGACGCCAAGCACTGAGCTCTACCTGGAACCGGGTCCTGTATTAAGTGTGACTGCGTAGACATCACTGGACTTCATTCTCACCATCTGCATGAAGCAGGTGATGTGTGTATCCTCGTTTAGGTTAGATGCTGAAGGAATCGACTCAAGGCCACACGGCTCTTAATCAGTGACAGTTGTGGCTCAACCCAAGATTTTATTTTATTTTTTAAAGTAAAATACATCAGTCATAAGGATACAGAATCTTGTACAGGTTTGCTCTTGCTTTGTCTCAGTTATCATCCTTCAATAGTAGCCAGTGTTTTTACCATATGTAAGTTTTTACTATTTGAACTTTATAAAAAATGATTCATAAAGCATGTACAGTTTGGTGTCTGATTTTATTTGAAAGGCTTTTTAAAAAAATTATTTATTTATTTATTTATTTATTTATTTATTATGTATACAATATTCTATCTGTGTGTATGCCTGCAGGCCAGAAGAGGGCACCAGACCTTATTACAGACGGTTGTGAGCCACCATGTGGTTGCTGGGAATTGAACTCAGGACCTTTGGAAGAGCAGGCAATGCTCTTAAGAGCTGAGCCATCTCTCCAGCCCCCTTAAAAGGCTTTTTATATGTACTTATTTATTTTATGTGTATAATAGCATGGCTGTGGAGGTCAGAAGACAACTAGCAAGAGTTGGTTCTCTCCTTCCATCGTGTGGGGCCTGGGTATTGAACTCAGGTCATCACTGGGCTTGGTGGTCAGTGCTTTTACCTGTTGAGCCATCTTCCCCTCCCTTATTTTGTTTCTGTTTAGTTTGCAGTTGGGGAATCAGTCTATGGGGACTGAACCCAGTGTGCACTAGGAAAACACTTGAACAACTGACTTGTATTCCCATCCCAACAAGAAACAATAGATGCACCCAGGCATGGTGGTGCAGCCTTTTAATCCCACATTCAGAAAGCAGGGGCAGGCAGATCTCCGTGGATTAATTCGAGGTCAGACTCAGCAGAGGTAGGTGGATCAAGGCCAGTCTAGTCAATAGAGTACCAGGACAGCTAAGGTTATACAGAGAAACCCTGTCTCAGAGAGAGAGAGAGAGAGACAGAGACAGAGACAGAGAGACAGAGACAGAAAGTGCCAGGTGGTGGTGACGCACGCCTTTAATCCCAGCACTCAGGAGGTAGAGGCAAATGGATCTCTGAGTTCAAGGCCAGCCTGGTCTACAGAGTAAGTTCCAGGACAGGCTCCAAAGCTAAACAAAGAAACTCTGTCTTGAAAAACCAAAAAAGAAGAAGAAAAAAAGAAACAAACAATAGATGCTTATTGCACAAAAATATTTTGAATATAAAAAAATGAGATGAAAATTCAAGACCATTTTTAATTTTACTGTTGGCAGTTACTATGGAACCATTCCCCAAGCATTTATTTATGTTTATGTACAATTTTTCCTTTGCCTTTGTTTCTTTTCCTTCAATTCTGATGTTCAGTGAAAAGGGGATATTTTCAATCCATATATAATGAAATCAGAAAACAATGAATGGAAAGTTTAGGAGTAAAGACCTGGTGACATCAGGATTTCCCTCCTTTTACATTTTCTCCGTCTCTTTGGAGGAAGAGGGAAAGAGGGCAGGAAGTCTCGCTGACTGTGTGCCCTCGCCCCGCCCTAGTGTGAGGGCTGCGTGCTCACACTCCCAGAGGAGAGACCAGAACATGTGGAAGGGGCATCTGCTCAACAGCTATTAGGCAGACAGCATGTTTGGAAACTTCCAGCCCTGAAAACTAAGCATGCTGGGGGCATAGGGTGTGAACTGTTTGCTCAGGCTGGACTGGCAGGTTGCTTGGCCAGTTGCAGAAGCACACAGCTCCCCTGTGTTAACCCACCCCACACCCCTGCTGTCTTAACCCACGCTGTGTTAACCCACCCCACATCCCTGCCGTCTTAACCCTCGCTGTGTTAACCCACCCCGGGTGCTCACAGGGCACCTGGAGTGGAGAGCAGTCCAGAGGGTGCAAGCCTCCTGCTGGGAACAGTCGCCTCGTTCCCTTCAGGTGTGTTGAACCTAAGCTTTTGTTGTTCGACATTAGATATGATCGTAAGGTACAGCAGGTAGAGCAGGCAGAGGTATTTGCCACTAAGCTTGATGACCACAGAGGGGACCTCTGAAACCCACAAGGTAGAAGGAAAGAGCTGACTCTTTCAGGTTGTCTTTGACATCTACGTATGTGCCATGGTGCTGCTGAGTATGCACACACACACACACACACACACACACACACACACACCACACCTGCAAGTAAACAGATATATAATACAAAACTAAAAACAAAGAATTTAACCCTAAAATTCTAATTATAGCTAAATAAATGGTGGTGTTGTGGCATTATTGACTGAAATCTAAGTCACTTGTGGTTTGAAAATTTAAACCATGTTTCACTTTTTTTTTTTTTTTGTTTTTAACACCCTACTTATTTTGGCCAGTAAAAATCCTGTGGGTGAGAAAGCAGAAAAAAAAAAATAGTTCACCAGGCGTGATGATGATGATGCATGCTTTAGTCCCGGCACTGGGGAAGGCAGAGGCAGGCGGATCTGAGTTCGAGACCAGCAAGGGCTGCGTAGTGATACCCTGCCTCCTAAAGAAGGAAGAGTTACCATGTTGGCTTTTTTCTGTGTCTTGTTGCTTTTAGTCTCTTGGGTTTGTCTTAAGAGTGGAGAGAGCAGAGTTCTCGGTTGATGAAACCTCACTGCTTCCCCCTCCCACCATGCTCATTTCCCAGAATTCTTTATACTCTCCCCCTGGTTCCTGATTTGTACATAGGAAGTACTTGCTAGCCTTTGAAGAGTTAAATACCAAATGGTGCTGGTGGAGCTTAAAGGCTTCTGCTGCTGTGTGACCTATGCCCTTTTTGTCTTAGATGAAGCCACTGCTAGGGACCTCTGATTTTCCTGTCCTAACCAAACCCCCCCCCCCCCCCCCCCCCCCCCCCCCCCCGCGAACACATTTTCTCCTCTGGATAGGTCTTTCAGATGCAGATTCAAATACTGTGAGAAGGCAGTGGGCTGCAGGCACCCGAGACTCCGGCTGCATGCATCCACCCATGCATCCATGCATGCTTTATTTCAGACGGAAAACGGGGAGGTGGGTACTTTTCCAGCTCTCCTGAAGAGGGAAGGAGGTGTTTCCAATGATGTCAGATTGAAGCTGCGGATCACAGAGCTGTTCTTTCCACAGCGCCTTCCAGGGAGCCAGGGGAGTGTTTAGAAAGTGCCTATAAAGGAGCTTTGATTGCTAGAAGGATGGAGGGGGTCTGTCTCTCGGGGGCGGCCATCATGGTGGGCTTGGCAGGACCTCTGTCCCTGCCTCATGCTGTACTTTCTCAGTGGGCCGGACCTTCTTCTAGGGGGGTGGTTTCCTGCTAACGTTTAGGCCAGGACTTTGGTGCTAAGAAAATGATATTGTTTTTGCAAGCATTACAGTATGTTTAAAACACTTTCTCTCAACTGTGTAAAGCCTCCTTTGATGAGATAGAGGTTAAAAAAAAATTCCCAAGCCCATAAATCAAAACCTGGGGAAAAAACTGTTTGCGGATGCTTGGGTGTTTATTTCAAGACAGGTTTCATTGACTTTGAGGATCAGAAGGCCTGCTCCATGGTGCAGTCCTGAGAATCTCCAGCAGGGCCCGAGCTGTAGGGTTTTAGTGGAGAAAAGTGAATTCCATGGCCAAGCCTCAGCTGGAGCATTTGTTCCTGGAAGCCATTATAGAGCTCCCCAACCCTTGAAAGGCAGCATCTGACTGGCTGGAGGCAAGCTGGCAAACACTCAGTCTAAACAGAGGTGATGCTGTGGAGGACAGAAACATCCTAGAGAACGCCTCGGGTACCATTCTCCAAGTCTAGAGAGGCAGCCCCTCCCTGACCTGGCTTGACACCTTTGGAGTGGAAGGTGGCCTCTGGCTTTAGAAGAGACCTGTGCTGCCAGGGAAACCAGGGACCGCCCCTTAACCCATGCAGGAAGAGACTTCCCACACTCCTTGTTCCCAGAGACACCTCAGTATGATTGCTGCCTAGGGAGTGCCCTGGGGCAGCTGTGGCTCTGTGGGCAGCTGTGGCTTCCCCTGCAATTTGAGGTGTTGATTTAGGCTGTTAGAAACGCCTCTGCCCCATGGCCCTTACTCAAGGCCTCCTGAGCTCTTGTTCTCATTAACTGGGCTCTGAAGTCCAGGGACCTGGAAGCCTTGTGGTATTTCCAGGAAAATGACTTAGCTCTCGCGGTCTGTTCTCCGCTAACTCTGGAAAAGCCCAGTCTCTTGTCTTTGGAAATGCTGGAGCTGAGCACTCCCCCCCCCCCCCCCCCCGCTGCCCTCTGGCACACAACTGCGGCCTCTTAGGGGATTTATGGTTGGTGAGCCCTCCCCCTTTTTTTTTAGTAGTGTGTAAGACATTTTCTCATAAAGAATGCTGTTTTAATAAATCTGGTGAAACTGTCATGGATTTTCTGAAAACAAGTTTCTATGAAAAGCTGCAGGAATTGGCACCCTGAGGGAGCTTATTGAGAAATATGGGCCCTTATATCAGGTGCTTTTTGCAAAGGGTGCATTTTCATATAAAAATGCTCTCCCTGGCAGTTTTGTTCAGTGCTTTCCAGCCCCTGGCTGTGGTTTCTCAGCCTCAGGCGATTGGCCTGAAAGACTGCAATCTGACTTCTCTCTGGTCACTTCAGCTTTCAAGGGCACTAAGAAAGCAAAGAGGGAGAACACATTTCCTCCCAATAGGGAGGCTGTGGAGTAACCCCCACAAGCCACTCAGAGGTACCTGATTTCCAATAGCTAGTAGCCCCACAAGCATCGAGCCTCCTAATTCTTTCAGGAGAGACCTCAGCAGGGTGGAAAGGAAAGATCTGAGCACCCAGAATCCAAGAGGTCCTGTAGCCACACAGTGGTTCTGCGTGAATACTAATGAAGTCAGGTTATTATGAATATTCGTGAGGTGGGTGACATTTCCTGGAGGTAAGGTGACCCTCCTTTCCCTCCTTCCCAAGCCCTCACCAGATTCCCCCGTTGTCTTCATTGTCTCATTTACGGTGGTGCTTGCAGCCGGTAGGTGCTGTGTACAGTACAGTCTTAGTGTCAAGGTCATGGTCCCTTCCAGGTCACCCATCCTACTGTCCATAGGGATGCTATTTCTCACCTCTGGCTGGCATACTGTATCTGATTTCTCATATCGACTGGGTCACCATGAGATGCTACTCTTTTTTTTTTTTTTTTTTGATGTGCATTGGTGTTTTGCTGTGTGAGGGTGTCATCTTGGAGTTACAGACTGTTGTGAGCTTCCATGTGGGTGCTGGGAATTGAACCCAGGTCCTCCTTTGGAAGAACAGTTGGTGTTCTTAACCATTGAGCCATCTCTCCAACTCCAAGGTTCTACTCTTAGTTTGGGAATTGTGGTCCTTTCCACGTCTGCCCTCAGGTAAGAACTTCCTGCTCTGGCCAGCCTGTCTTGTCCCTGTGGATTTTTTACCTTTGTCCTTTGTAACCTGCCGCTCTTTCCCACATTGAGCTCCGGCAGTGGGAGCATGAATGGGCTAAACCTTCTGAAAACTCTTTGGGAGATACAACTTTTTTTTTTTTTGTTTTGTTTTGTTTTGTTTTTCGAGACAGGGTTTCTCTGTGGCTTTGGAGCCTGTCCTGGAACTAGCTCTGTAGACCAGGCTGGTCTTGAACTCACAGAGATCCGCCTGCCTCTGCGTCCCGAGTGCTGGGATTAAAGGCGTGTGCCACCATCGCCCAGCTGGGGGATACAACTTTTAATACAAATGCTATTGATTGATTGATTGATTCATTCATTCATTTATTCGTTTATTCATGTACACGTATTTGCAAGACATTTCCTCACTGCCCTGTGCCAGGCCCTATTTTAACCCTGAAGATCCAGCTCACAAAAGGCTCCATCCTGATATCTTGACTGGTAGTGGAGGAGACACAATAAACAGACCAGCAGATAAGGCCTATCTTGCTTGATAAGGGCCTAAAGAACAATAAGGCCAGATAAGGTGGCCTGGCAGACCGGGTCCTACCTTATCAGAAAGGCTTTTCCTACGAGCTGCTGAGCTGTTGGGAGAGTTTCTCTGAAAAGCGACAAGCTGAGATCTGCAGCTAGCCTGGCCACTTGGCTGTTCAGAGGAAGACTTTAAAGACTCTCAGTTAGTAACAGGACTAGAGAATTGCTAGTGTATTCTGAGAACCCAAGGGAGCTGAAGTAGCCGGAGCGAGGGGGGAGTCCTCAGACTCTCTCAGGAGTGCTCCTTCAGTTCAGAGCCGTGAGGACTGCATGACCTCAGTTGCCTGTTTGCTTTTGCATACAGTATAAAATATTTACTTTGTTTACATTTACTCATTTATCAAAACACTGAGTACTCACAAACACAGTAGCCTGATGTTTTCTGGACTAGTTAAATATATGATCTATGGCTATTGTATTATTTCTGGGCCATGCCTAGGGTGTGGAGAAGGCTTCTTGCTTTCTGATGGCGGATGGAATGGAGAATGGCTGGGTTTTTTGATGGCTGCTGGCATCAGCCACCAGCCTCTGCTCTCTGGAGGTGGCTTTCCTGAGCCGCTGGCTGTATACAGGAGGAATTAAGACACTAGACGTGTTGTCTGACTTGATAGCACTCACGGCGACCTAATGTTTGGATGGCTTTTTCTTTGTTTGTGTTTAACAAATATGCTGAGCAGAGACCTCTCCGCTTCATCTGCTTCGCTTTTCCCAATTGCTTTTGTTCTTATTATTCCAAACATGTTTACCGAGAATTTTGAAAAAAATCAGTCCCATTGTGGCTGTGATTTTTTTTTCCAATCAGAAAGCTTATTAGAATAACAGGTAGAGTTGAGATGGGGGTAAAGGCACTTGCCATGCCTGCTAACCTGATAATCCTCGGGACCCGTATAACAGAGGGACAGAACCAGCTCCTACGAGTTGTCCTCTGACCTCCACACACACTCCTTAGGTCATGTGATCGCTGAAGCCCATGTACCATATACTCTCCCCTCCCCCAAATGCACAAATGCAATAAAATAAAAAAAGAATAACTAGTCTTTTTGCTGCCCAAACCAAAATATTCCCTCTTGTTATTTAAAGTTGGTAAGTTAAAAATACTGGTTCAGACAGTTTGCTTCTAGTCTGAAAGTATTTTAAGACATTATTCTGTTTGGTGCCTTCATAGGACATTGAGATGAGGGCAGGGCAGAAGCTAAGGGTTTCCGTGATCTACTCTGTGTCCGTATCCTGAGAAAATCACACAGAATAGAATCTTCAGGAAGAGAGCAGCCCTCCCTAAACTGAAGTCGTACCCACCAGTGTTGCAGGGTGAGCCACACCCTGCTATGTTTACTTTTTGGAGGCGGGCAGAGTTAGGTTCCCCTGAGGCCTGGTAGACACCCACATTGATAAACTGACACTATTTTCTTTGATAGACAGCACCTCAAGGCTGTCTGGTCTTCAGCGTACCAGGGCTGGCAGTTCTCTTTGGGATCACAGGGTCCATTACTCTGACACGGTGTGAGGCATCTTCCCAGAGTGCAGCTACCGGGTACTAACGTCCTTTCCCCATCTCCCTTGCCTCAGGCAGCAGAGGAATTGCTAAGAGACCGTCTTAGATGCCCTCAAAGTTGTTTACTTATTTTACTGATCTATTTGTTTTGAGACAGGATCTCACTATACAGCCCAGGCTGGCCTCAGACTCATTGTGCAGCCCAGGCTGACCTTAGACTCACTGTGTTGCCCAGGTTGGCCTCGAACTTGAGATCTTCCTGCCTCATCCTCTGTAGTGCTGGTGGTAAAGGTGCGTGACACTATGCCTCGCTCACAGTTGACCTTTGACTCCTTGCCCTGGTCCTGTATATTCATTGCAGAGGACTTGAGTTGGGCTCCCGGCAGCTCTGATGCCCTCTTCTGGTTTCCTTAGGCACAACATGCACACGGGGCACACACATACACACTCTCAAAACATGTAAAATAAAAATAAATCTTAAAGAAAAAAAGAAAGGAAAAAGAAGGTTGAGCTGGCGAGATGGCCCAGCTGGCACGGTGCTAAGAGGACCCACATTTGATCTTAAAAGGCCAGGTGCGGTGATGTGAGCTTGGAGACCATGGCAGAGCCCTGGGACTAGGCTAATGGGTAAGCTCCAGCCAGTGAGAGATTCTGTCTTTTTTTTTTTTTTGGAGACAGGGTTTCTCTGTGTAGCTGTGGATGTCCTGGAACTCTCTCTGTAGACCAGGCTGGCCTCAAACTCACAGCCTCTGCCCCCTGAGTGCTGGGCTAAAGATGATGCTGTCTTAAAAAGCGGCTCTTGAGAAATGATGCCCGAGGTTGACCTTTGGCCTCTACACGCACACATGCACGTTCATTTGCATACACGTGTGCACCTCACCCAGCACATCTACATTGTGAGCTCTTGCATGCACATGTATACACTGGCAGAAATTGTTAAAATTGGCCCTGGCCTGTGAGGGTTTCAGACATTTGGAAGCCACTCAGATAACGCGTAGGTGGGGCTGTGTGTTCTCAATTGAGCCTAAACCAGGGAGTTGTTTTTCTAATGAGAAAAATGCAGAGAAATAGGTCCAACAAAAACCAAGTTTGGTTTGAAAGCCCAAACAGCTAGGAAGGAGTCATGAACTGAGAGTTCCCTGTAAAGCGCTTCTTGGGGCAGTGTTTTGCATTTAGACCTGTCTGTTTGGGGCTTGGCTGGAGGCTATGGGTCCCTCCCTCTCGGAAGGTTAGAGGCCCCAGCCATCAGCACGGGAAAGCATTTGATATTTACGGGGTGGTTCAGGACTCAGAGTGAGCTCTAAGTGCCTCTAGTAATCTGTGCTGTGGCTTAGTGGAGGGTTTTCCATTCGCAGCTTGAGGACCATGCTTAGGAGGGAACCTGCTTTGGTAACGGTGGATAAGCAAGGATGGTGGAATTGGCCCAGAACTGTTGTCTACCAGTGCTCACCATCCCTGCCTTAGCTACTTTCTGCCTTTACTAAAATGATAAATTTGCGTTCTTCTCTTTGTGTGTGGTATATGCCTGTGTGTGCACGTGTGTATACAGTTAAGCATGTCGGTGTGATGAAGGAGATCTGATGCCCTCTTCTGGCCTCTGCAGGCAGACACACACACACACACACACACACACACACACACAGAGAGAGAGAGAGAGAGAGAGAGAGAGAGAGAGAGAGAGAGAGACTGAGTTGAATAGTGGCACTGGCAACTTTCCAGTATCAGAGTATCAGTTTGGATGTTCTGAGTGTCACCCGGGGGACTCTGCTGCCAGAGCCACCATCCAAGTCTCCCCTTTTGGAATACAGCCTCATTCCCTCTAGGATCTAGAGTTCTGCATGAGCCGTCTGGGGATGGAGCTTCCAGGGCTCTCTGCTAGTTGCCCCTGCTCTTGTTCAGACTTTTCTCAGACCTGTAAAGCTCTATGCAGAATTCACTCCATGCTCCTCACCGCTTCAGAAGCCAATCAACAGAGGGAGGGGTTGAATTTTAAAACTGTACGGCACTCTCTGTACTAGGGAGTTATGCTATCTGAGAGGACAATGGCTTGATATCCTAGAAGGCCCTGTTCCAGCTGTCTCTAGCCAGTTGATAATATAGGGAGAAGGGGATGGACAAAGACATTCTTTCTGGAGCTCAGTCCTGCTCCTCTGGTCAGGTGCTTGGCCGTTTTTCCGAGACCTGTGATATCTTTCTTTCATTGTTGCTATTATCTTTTGCTCTCTTCCCTTGTTCTGTGGCTGACTGGACTCAGGCACTTGAATTCTTGAGTCAAGTTACTTTCTGCTCACACCGTCTTGTCTTCTTGCAGGGGCATGTGCTCTGGGAGAGGGTTAATGCAGAACAAGCCAACATTTAAAAGTAAGTGTGTGTGTGTGTGTGTGTGTGTGTGTGTGTGAAGCTGATAATAATGTGTGTATGCACATTCCTTTCTGTAATATGAAGTTCAAGTGAGTCTTCATAATACAGACTATAACAATGTTCCCGTCTGTCCCCTCTGCCACCTATTAGAGTATTTGGTTGTCCCTATAAGCAGGGAACTTGCAGTTAGCCATGGGGACATTTCTTCCCATCCCCCTCTGTGGGGCGGGTCCTACAGAGTTTCCCCGACTGGTCTAGAACTCACTGTGTAGAACAGGCTGGCTTCGAACTCACAGAGATCTGATTGCCTCTGTCTCCAAATGTTGGAGTTAAAATCATGCAATTTCATTGACCTTTGGGTCTCTTCTGTATGGGGTTTCTGAACACTTTGTAGCAAGCACCTCATGCAATTTCCTGCTGCTCTTGCAGTTCTGAAAAGTTTTCTAATTAACCAAGTGCCTCAAACGCTCCTTGGAAAATTCCAGCCAAGCTCCTGTCTCTATGTTTTCAGTTACCCGATCAGTGTTGACTGTCCCAATAGTGTGTGTGTAGACTTTTGTACGACACTCCCTGGTTTCCTTTGGGGACTGGCTTGGGCTGATTTCTTTCCTCTAGGAGGGCAACCAGCTGCTGATGGTTTGAGAGCTTGTCTGGGAATGAGACAGGTGCCAATGATGGGCCTGAGAGTATCACTGGTTCTCTGGTCCAGGCTGGAAGTCTATAGGCAGTGGACCCAAACCACCTTCTCCCAGGGGCAGGCGGGAGCGAAGTCTGCCAGTGAAGAGGTTAATCTCCCAGCTGGCTGTGCAGGTAAGGTTGGGAAAGATCTGCAGAAAGCTTGCTCCTCAGTGTCCTGCCTCCCTTTCCTTCTGCCCTGAGCTCCTTCATGCGATTATCTGGAGGTTTTTGTGCATGTAAAGGGATCAGGGTTGGAACCTGTTCTCCGATTCTTGTCCTCACGAAGACTAGAGTCCCATCTCGTGTGCCTGTGACTGGGTAGCCACATCCAATGAGGAACATTTGCTGTCTGTAGTTGGAATGACTGCCTATCAGCTCCCAAATAAAGATGCGGAGACTTATTAATAATTACGATGGTCTGCCTTAGCTTAGGCTTGTCTCACTAGCTCTTTTAACTTAATCTAACCTGTTTCTGTATTTTGCCTCAGGGTTTCTGACCTTTCTTTCATTCTGTGTGTCCTGCTTTCCTGCTTCCTCCATGTCTGGCTGGCTGGCCGGTTCCAGGTATCTTCCTGTCATCTCTTTTTCTTTCTTCCTCAAGTCTAAATTCCTCCTCCTACTTATTCTGACTAGAAGGCCTGCCTGTACCTCCTCCCTCACTATTGGCTAGTCAGCTTTTTATTAGACCAATCAGGCGCCTTAGGCAGGCAAGGTAAAACAGCAACACATCTTTACATAATTAAACAATTGTGACACATTTTTAAATAGTTAAAACAAATATTCTGCAACATAAACAAATGCAACACATAAAAATTCCACAACAGCCTGTCTTCTCTTTGGGTGTCTCTGTTAGAAGGCTTGCTTTCTTCTCTTACAGGTATGTCCAGCCTTTTCACGTTACAACAGGCCATTGTCACCTACAATTTCACAACTTATATTTATCTTTCACAACTGTACAATTGAGTTACAGAAACCAGTTATCCTAATGGTTTTAAAAATATTTTTTGAGACTTTTTTTCTGCGTGTGGGTTTTTTTTTTTTGCCAGTATGTATGTATATGCACTATGTATGTTCAGTGCCTGTGGAGGTCAGAAAAGGATGTTGGATTCCCTGAAACTGGAGTTACAGATGGTTGTGAGCCTCCATGTGAGTGCTGAGAATCAAACCTGGGTCCTCTAGAAAACGGCTTTTAACCGCTGAGCATCTCTCCAGCTCTCGTGATGTTTTAAGCAAGTTTGGAATTTTGGGTTGAGCTGCATTCCCATTGCTACCCTGGGGCACGTAGGTCAGGCAAGTCTGTGTGGAATTGTCCCTGCTCTAGGAACCCAGAACAGATTTAATCTCCTCTTCACGTGACAGCCCCTCTGGCATTTGATGGGAGTTTATCTTGTTCCCTCCCTCAGCACCAGCGCTTTCTCTTGGCATTTCTGAAATCACTCAGGCAGTGGCTTTCCTTCCATCAGGAGTGAGGGGATGTGTGACCCTGGTCAGTAGGGGCCACCTGGCTCACGGGACCACCGTGTCCTCTGCAGGATGGGACTCTGAAGCTGTATCCTTGAGGGATGCATGTGTCTTTGGCATGGATCAGAGAGATCCTTGATTCAAGGAGAACCTGCTGTGTGGTTCATATTCCTGCCCTGCCAAATCTAGACCTGGTGTTTACAGAGGTCACAGCTCTCCTTGACGATGATGTCTAATGACTGTAGTTATGATCAGGTATGCCCTTTTTATTTGCTTGTTCTTTGAGACAAGGTGTGACTATTAGCTCAGCTTCCCTAGTGCTGGTTTCACAGACCTCTGCTGCCATGTCTGGTTCCTCTATGTCATTTTAAATAGAAAAATTAAGAAGCCACAGAAAAACACGGTTCGCTTGCCCTCCTGTGAGGACAATGACTCCTCAAAGATGCTCATGTCCTGCCCGATCCTGGAACCTGTGATGATTCCTTGTAAGGCAAAGGGGATGCAACTACATGAACAACTTTGAGCCTGGAGAAGGACCCGACTTGCTCAGCCCAATGTGTTCATGGGGATCTTTATAAGGGGAGGAGGGAGGCAGGAGAGGTGGAGCCAGAGGGGTGGGTTTGTGATGGAAGCAAGGTCAGGGAGGCAGTTCCCTTCTCACTTCGAAGATGTTGGAGGGGACCATGCACTTCCTCAAGTAGCCAGGAGGAACTGAAAAAGATAAGGCTGACTATGTAGCCATAAGCTGGAAATGCTCCTTTCCCCGTTTTTCACTGATGCCTTCCCAGTCACCTCTGGGCCACTTTGAAGGCACAGTTCCTGTTCCTACTTTCCAAATTCCTCCATTACCCAGATAGACCTCCAGGGAGTGGGTTCTTGATAACTGTCCACAGAAAACCAGATGTTGGGTTTGAGAAGTCCAGCTCCACAGCGTGGGTGGTCCTCTGAGAAAGGGAGCCCAGGCCAGTCCCTCAGAGTTCTGCCTTGCATAGGGAGCTCGGAATCCCTGCTCTGGAGCCATTGTGCTGAGTCTACCAGTTCTCTGAGAAAGGAGGAGGGAGAGAGGGGAGAAGAGAGAGAGAGAGAGAGAGAGAGAGAGAGAGAGAGAGAGAGAGAGAGAATAGCAGAGACTGGATTTACAATGTCTGCAGGAACAGGCTGGTGCCTCCTGTTTCCCTAATGAATGACAGCTGATAAAGTGCTTCCTCATTCATGACCTCATTCCATCCCATAATGGTCCCATGAAGTGGCCATCCTGTTCTCTATGTGCTTGGCCTTTCTTGGGAGACCAGCATGGAGGACTTCCAAGCTCATCTGTTGGAATGTGAGAGGAACCTATAGTTTCCCTTCCCATCTGCTGGCGATTTGAGACACCCCCAGGCCCACATGGGATCAAAATGGCCTGGGAACTTGTCCTGACTGTTGGGTGTGTACATATCTTTGGTATATGTCCAATGGCTAGGCCCCCCACTTTTAAGCTTTATTATGAGGTGGGGTTCCCCAGGCTGGCTTTGAACTTGTGAACACATTCTCCTGTCTTCACCCTGTGAGTGTTAGGTGTGTGCTATGATGCCCAGTTTATGGGGATGGTGGGCACTGAACCCAGGACTTGGTGTGTGCTAGGCAAATACTCCTCCAACTGAGCTATATCCACGGCCCCCACCCTTTCCTTCTTATGGGACAGAAGGTGTGGGTGGTGACTTGCCTGAGATCCTGTTGCTTCCTGAGATGGGAGATGCTTCTGTTTCCAGAGTGGTTGGGGGCTGCAACGCTCCACTTCTTTGTGGCCATCAGGAAAATTCTCATTTTCTCCTCAAAGTTCTGCATGGCTCTTAATATTCTGCTGTTCCTCTCAGGTCAGCCAGCCTTCTCTCAGCTTCCCAGCTCTGCTCTTCCAGGAGCCTCCTTGCTGTGGGAGCCCACAGATTCCTCCTCCCATCTGCTGTGAATCTGAGAAAGACCCCCAGGTCACATGGGATCAAGGTGACCTGGGAACTCGCAGCGTCCTTGCTCCTGGTATGTCTTTGATATATGCCCAATGGCTGGTTTCCCGGCAGTTGCAACACCAGCAACACCCCCTGCCCCTGTTTTGTTTTTATAATTCTCTGCACCCGCCCCCTAACAACAACCTACACTCCAGATGAATTCCAAAAGCTCTCTTGACCATTTGTTGATTGTGTGGCTTTCCTGGGATCAGACTGTTGGGCAGGGTCATGAATGCTGGAAAAAGTCCAGGTCCTTAACCAAGATGCCTTTGGCTGTTGTATAGTTGGGCTCCAGAGGCAGATGGGTGTATGTGACCTTTGGCTCTGTCACAGCTGCTAGGTGACCTTAGGCAAGTGATTGAACCCCTCTCTCTGAACCTTACTTAGTTGCTTCATCTGAGAAGTAATGGCAAATTACATGATACCTACTGGTAAAGCACAGGAAAATATTGTAAATAATATATATATATATATATATATTGTTTGGCATCACCCTTGACACATGGTGAATGGTCGGTATGATTTATGACTGTATTACTAATTATTAATAATTAGTAATAATTACTGGCATGTTTTGCATCAGACACCTATGGGCAAAGTGGCTCTGGAGGCAAATTCTGCACTGGTTACTCAAAATTGAACTGTCCCATTTTCTCATTTGGAGGGGGAGGCCTTAGACTGATGGGTGTCTCTCATTCACAAAACTTAGTACGGCGTCTGCTCAGTGTATTTTTTTTTTTTTTTTTTTTTTGGTGAGGGAGGTAGACATTAAGTAAAAATTGAAAAACTTATAAATGTAGAACTGTAGTTACTGTGAGGAACAATGTTGAAAGGCGTGCCCTAGGAGCTTGGCAGGGCTCTGGTGGGCGTGGGGACCTGTGTTGTTGGTCAACAGACTTTGCATGTATCAGTTAGGAGGCTTGGGTCTCTGATGCTGCTGGGTTCACATTCCAGCAGGGGTGGAGGTGGCCTGAGCTCTGGGGAATTGGTGATAGTAGCTGGTTTTAATAAGTGGCCGTCCAAGTTGACCGAGACAGGGACACCCCCAGTGACTCTGAGGTCACTAAGAAGGAAGTCATCACGAGAGGGGAGGAGCTGGTTTGGGCCTCTGCACAGGGAAGGAGACACATTTGGGTCAGGGAAGCCAGGCCAGTGCTTATTAAGGGGATGTTTTAACACGGTCACCTCTTGTACAGAGTCCAATTACACCCCACCAGCATTTTCTGTCACGGGGCATCCTGTGGTCACGCAGGCTTAATGAGTATCCTCTCCATGTAATTCGCCTCCATCTTTCTCCTTCCTTGCTCTGCATACATCACAGATGAACGTGGGGCTGGGAACAGAACCTGGGTCCTCTGCAAGAGCAGCCAGTGCTCTCCCCATTGAGCCATCTCTCCAGTCCTAATGCCTAAACAGGGATTCCCTTTCTTTGTCTCCTTTTGAGCTTTGTCCTTTTCCTCTTCGGGTGCCCCCCCCTTTCCTTTCTTTGCAGTGATTTTTTTTTTTTAAAAAACTTTGCCTGTTCTATTTCATAACTTGACACCTGTTTTGGTAAGAATGTCTGCTTCCTGTTGCCGGCAGGACAGTTAGGGCACGGGGCACTTTAGTCTAAGACTCCAAAGCATGGTTTCTACAGTTGAGGCCAGGAAGCTGCCATCGAAGAGATGCGCCGGAGACCTAAAAGATATTTTGGTATTCATACAAGAATGTGTATAAATTATCCCCTAGGGAAAAAACACAGACCACAGACATGTAACTCTCCCTCAGGTTTCTGTGCACATCAGCCGCCCGTCTGAGGTGCGTGTTAATGTTCCACTGGGCTAGTGTCCAGAGGGCTGTTTTGGACATTGCAGTCCTGAGTGGGTTAATGTTCAGAGCAAAGGCACCAAGGGTCATAGCGAGCAAATTTAGGAGTTAATTTCACTGTTATTGCAATCTGAAGGATTCCATTATTTAGATTGACGGCCGTAAGGCACAGACAAGAGACCCCATGATAGGCTGAGAGGGTGGAGGATAGACTAAAGTTGCTATGGTTACATGACTGATGGGAGAGACATCATGGCAGGGATGGAGAGAGCATCCCTGAGCAGAAGTTTGGACTCTCAAAACATGGAACTGGGAGCTAGAAACCGGCTCATCTAGGGGGAAGCTCGGGTGTGTTAGCCTCTGGACACTTCATTTGTAGACTGTCATCTACCTGCTTGAGAAGGAGTGAGGTGGAGGATGGGCAGTGTGTTCTGGAGAGGAGAGACACAAGAGTGACTTTGTTTTGCATGTTTGGATTATCTCATCGATGTCTTTCCTGGCACTCCCAAGGCAAGGAAGGATTTCCCTATGTGGACATTGTCGCTCTTTGTTAAATCCCCACTGTGCCCGGTAGCTGGGCTCGTTATACCCTTACACCTTGGGCAGCCATTCAGCCCAACAGTGAGCTGCCAGAAGGAAGAAGGAAAGCAGCGCTCCGTCCAGCTAATACTGACCCCACTCTGTTCTCTGCCATCGAGCACCAGGCTGTGTCTGATATTCGTACTCTAGGCTGGAGACAGAAGATGGGTCTGGCAGAGGTTGCAATCCTGGGGTGGCGGGAGAGTATGGGCAGGGAAGGTTGCTGGTTCCACAGGTCAGCTTTCTTTTTCTCTGTTGGAATAGAGTCACACACACTCCAGGATGGCCTTAAACTCAGTCTGTGGCTAAGCATGACCTTGAATTTTTGATCATCCTGCACTACTTCCCGAGTGTCCCTAGTGTCCCCAGCATCCCCAGCACAGATACTGCAAGCCTCTACCGCCACATTTATCTAGTGCAGTGCTGGGATCAGCGTCATGGCCTCCTGCATGCTAGGCAAGCACTCTCCTCACGGAGCCACATCCCCAGTGTTGTAACACACCCCAGTGTCCTCAGAGCACGCTATGCAGCAGAACACCGCAGCTTTGCCTTGACCTGACTTCCAAGTTGTGCTTGCTCAGGGCCTGGGTTTCTATAACACCTGGAGCCCTACTGGTGGTGTTTTCTCCAACTTTGGCAAACCGTGGAGTCTTGAGAGGCTCTCCCAGCCCCACCTAGGACCTGGCTGAGCCACTTCATTGAGTCTCTGAGTTTCTTGTTGACATGAAAACATGGCTCTAATCTCAAAGGGAATAGGAGATTATTTATTCTGGAGCAAGATATGAGTGACCATGACCTAAGAATATGGACTCAGGTTGCCGCCATAGTTTAATGTGGTGACACTTTCATGCAGCATTTATTTATTTATTTTAATTTTTTTTATTTATGTGTATGAGTACTCTATTTGCATGTACACCTGCATGCAAGAAGAGGGCATAAGACCCCATTATAAATGGTTTGTGAGCCACCATGGGTTGCTGGGAATTGAACTCATGAACTCTGGAAGAGCAGTCAGTGCTCTTAACTGCTGAGCCATTTCTCCAGCCCCATGTAGTATTTATAACTACAGAAAAAGCAGGATGCTTGTAAAGCACTCTGGGAACATCAGGTCGGCGGGTTGCAGCAAAGTGGAGAGGGAGAGCTCTGTTGCAGTCTCAGAAACTGTGTTTAATGACGCTTGGAAGCAATGGTGTACTAACATGCACTAAAAGTCACATGACAGTTGTCAGACAAGTGGGTGGACCATGGATGCTTATTAAGGGAGCTAAAGATTGCCTGAGATAATTTGGATCTGAATCTGCAACATTCCAACTCTCAGTAATTACAAGTTCTAATCTACCAATCAGCCTTGTAGAGTCTTTAACTGGCGCGCGTGTGTGTGTGTGCGCGTGTGTGTGTGCGTGTGTGCGTGTGTGTGTGTGGGTTTCCCTGCAAGCTTCAGTCCCTGTTTGGTACTCCCTGAAAGGCTCACAGTCTCCTTCAGGCCAAAAGTTCCACTCTTAGAGCAGCCTTCTCGCCTCTCTCATACCGTGGTCCTTCTCTCCATCACTGCCTCCAGCGGCTTTGTTTCCTTCAGAGCACTTTCCACAATGTCTGAGTCCACATTTACTCTTCCCTTCCCTCCCACCATGTAAGTTCTGTGGGACAAGGGCCTCAGAACCCCAGTATCTGTCACCGAAGGCTGGCCAGCATGATAGCAGGCTCCTAGGACCAGTTTCCTAGTGGTGATGTTCGCAGCGTCAGCAAACCCGAAAGAGCTGATGACCTCTGGCTGCTGCCGGGCTGCAGTGTCATGGTTCAGTATGGTTTGTGTGTTTATAAAATATTTTAAGGTTATAATAGTTTAACTATGAGCTGTGAGAGAACCAAAGTGGATGGAATACTTGGATGAGGCCTTTATGCCTTGTGAGGGTCCAGTGGAATCAAGAAAGGGTAGAGGGCTGGAGAGAGGCATTTACAGAGGAGGCCTAAGTTCAGATCCTCAGAAGCCACCTAAAAACTGGATGTGAAGTGTGATAGTTTATAATCCCAGTGAGAGATGGGAATGGGGGTGTGCCAGGCTCCACATGCCTTTAATGCCAGCACTTGGGGTGCAGACGCAGAGGCAGGTGAGTCTCTGTGAGTTTGAGAGTTTGAGACCAGCATGGTCTACATAATGAGTTTCAGACCAGCCATGGCTACATTGTAAGACCCTGTCTAAAAAAAAGAAAAGTAAGAAAAAGAAAAGAGCTAGGTAGTGGTGGCACACGCCTTTAATCTCAGAACTCGGGAGGCAGAGGTGGATCTCTGTGAGTTCGCTGCAGTTTGATCTACAGAGGAAGTTCCAGGACAGCCAGGAATACACACACAAAAAAACCTGTCTCAAAAACCAAACCCAAACCCAAACCCAAAAAGAACAACAATGAAAAAGAAATGAAAATGGAGAAGGGAGGCAGAGACAGGTGAACCCCACAGGCGTACTGGCCAACTAGCCAGGAGAACGAATGGTGAGGGCCAACGCCTAGGCTGTCCTCTGATGTCTACACACACACACACACACACACACACACACACACACACTCACACACTGACACATGCATGCATGCACACATGTATTCAGACACACACAATACACACTCTCACACTCATGCATGTGTGCATGCATGCAGACACACACACACACACACACACACACACGCAAGCCCCCAGTGACATACCCTCCTCCAGCAAGGCACACTTTCTAAAGGTTTTATAACAATGCCCTCAACAAGGAACAAGTGTTCAGTTACAGGTGCCTGTGGGAGACACTTTTCATTCAAACCACAACGGTATTTTTAACAAAATTCAGATATATGGAGTAGGTTTTGAAATTTTGCCTGCTGGGAGTGCAGCTCCATGCTAGAGTATGTGCTTGGCGTCGGCCCCCACCAAGTCCTGGGCTCAATTCTTAGCTCCACAAATGAATGAACGAATACACGGTAACACTTAAGTCCACCCACACCCAAGAGGTTAAAGTATCAAGAGTATCAGAACTTCTGTGCACAGAATTTCTGTGCAGCAAAAATGTCAACTCATTTGGATTATTGACTTAAGTTTTTCTTATTGAAAACATGGTGCCTAGGGAAACTTCCTTGTTTAGGCGTCTGTACACAATAAAGACTTTATTACATATCCTGACTCCCAGGTAGGGAGGGCATAGAGCAGCTTCCAAATTCTAAACTGTGCCCTCTGCTCTTGAGAGACCAAGGAAGGGCTTTGGTGCTTGGAAATTGAAAGGAGACGCGTGGTTCCCTTCCTGCATACATTTTACCCGAACACGCATTTGCATTTACACATCCCCTGCCAGGTGTAATTTATTGAAGGCCCAGCCACATGCAGCCCTGGCATGGGAGAGCCTGGAGCTGAAGTGAGGCTGGGCTTGGGTGCAAGGACTTCAGGAAGGAGAAGCTGCTCCAGGATGTTTCCAAGGACAGCCAGTTTGTCCCTGAAAGTTGTTGAGAATAAGCTTTAGCATGGCCAGGTGGCTTCAGAGTCGGGGTTTGGGTAATAATCCTTTCTCAGTCACTTAGGAGAATTCTAGGTTGGAAAGTTTTACCACAGCATGAGGACCCGCTGTCACCAACTATATAGATAATAGCCCCCTTGAACAACAGACAGCTTGCGTTTGTATGTATGTGAATCTGCTAAGTTTCTGTTTTAGGAACTTTATTTTCATCTTGTTTTAAAATAGGGCTATGTTCTATTTTTCTTTTACCCATTCTGTCTTGCTTTGAGATTGCAGCTCTCTATGTAGCCTGTACTATGTATTGCAGGCTGTCCTGGAATTCACGATCTTCCTACCTCTGCTTCCCAAGTTCTGGGATGACAGGCATGAGCCACCATGCTCCGCTCTTTCTGTTTTATTTATTTATTTAACATCTTTACTAGGATGATATTAAGGTGCCCCTCATTTATATCACAGCTCACTTGGCACTTGTACCCAACAGACTGAGACAGGCTGGAGACTTGTTGGTTTGTGATTTGGAGACAGGGGGTGGCAGAGAGATGGGGAGGCTGCACCCCAGGAGCACCTCCCAGCGGCTCTGTTTTGTAACTGTTTGGCCGCATTTGCTCATAATGCAGATCCCCACAGCCATTCTGTGATGGGGACTCGGGTGGATGGAGGATGCCTCGTGGGTTCCCTGGGACTCTTCCGGAAGCTCACTGCCAGGGAGGGGGAGGCTCAAGCATAGGATTCACTTGCAGAAGGCTTCCTGGGGTAGATTCCTGTAAATGGCTTGTCCATTTGTCATGAACTGCACATTGTTGATGCATCTCCAACAATTCAGGCTTGATGATCCTGGGGCCTGTTCCCTGTCTTAGAACATGCATACCTTGTGGCCCAGAGGTCATTCGTGGGAAGCAACGTCACAGTGGGACTATGGGTCTTGTTCTAGTGCTTTAAGGTAGGGATCAGCATCTGCCTGGGGGTTCCTGAGAGAAGATGAGCTGTGACAGTCAGCATGTGTTTGCATGCAGGCATGTGTGGGAATGTGCACGAGGAAGCCCAATGTTGACACTGGCCAACTTCCTCAATCTCTGCTCCAGATTGCGCTGAACACGGTACTCACCAACTTGGCTAGGTTGGCTGACTGGTGTGCCTTTGCCTCTCCAGCACTGGAGTTTCAGGTGTTTACCTGGTCATTTAGGGGGGAAAAAGGTGCTGGAGATCTGGAGTTAGGTCCTCAAGATTTCATAGCAAGTTCTTTACCCATTGAACCTTCTCCCTAGCCCCTTATGGAAAACTTTTTAAAAAAGCATCTGTTTCTGTGCATCTATGTTTCTCTGTGTGTGTGTGCATGCATGTGTACACACATACCTGCATGTTGCAAACACATGAGTGTGCAGAAGTTGTCATTTGTGTATAGTACAGAGGAGAATGCCAAGTGTCTTCCTTGATTGTTCTTGCCTTGAGACAGGCTTTCTCAGCAAACCAGAAGCTCACTGTTTCTGCTAGGCTGGCAGGATGGCAAGCCCCCAGAGGCTGCCCCATACCCAATGCTAGGGTTATAGGGTCATGTGGCCATGCCCCACTTTTCACTTGGGTGCTGGGGATTCAAACCCAGCTCCTCATTCTCACTGAGCCATCTCCCAGCCCTCCCCGTCAGCCATTTAAATGTAAAGGAACTCACCTGTGTACGTGGACAGTGATTCCTCCGCTCCCCATTCATTTATTCCCTCAATGCACTCTCTATGAGACACGGTACCTGGGGCAGGACACGTGGCAAGCAGCAAGGCACGGCTGTGTGATATCCCCTCTGAGCTCTGCCAGATGAGATGCCGCTGTGGGCACAGAGATGTAGTGAGGGATGCAGGGATGTGTGCTGGTCCAGGGTCCTCCGGTGACTAGGTGAGGATAATTATACCAGATACACAGTGGGAGACAGGGACACGGGAAGACCCAGTGATGATCTCATGTAAGTCCTAAGGCTGCTCCTGACTTGCGCGTGAGACCCTGGAGGAAATGACCAACCTAACAGAACTTGTATATCTCTTAGGCGGTGAAAATATTGTCCACGCTAGTGCTCCAGGGTCTGGCCCAAAGGATATAAAGGAGGGATCCTGCTTCCTGTCTGCCATGTAGCCGCAATGAGAGTGTCTGAAAAAGCTTAAAGTGTGGTTTGGAGGTACAGAATTGCCTGCCAGAGGAGCTGTTGCCGCTGGGCCTGTGTTGAGCTCCTCGGAGCTGAGTGCTGATGTCTGACATCAGTCGGAAGCTGCCCCCATAGGTGAGACCCGGGGAGAGAGTGGGCTTTTCACAGGTGAACGCACTGACAAAGTCCCCGGCTGAGGATGTAGCTGAGTTGATAGAGCTTGCCTGGAGTGCCTGAAGCCCCGGGTTCCTCTGCAACTCTTCCTTGATGATGCACAACACCCAGAAGGCAGAGGCAGGAGACTCAAAGTCAGTCTTAGTAGCTGTGGAGTGAGTTCCAGACCATCCTGGGCTACATAAGACCAAATGAGAGAAGAAGGGAAAGAGGGAGGGAGGGAAAAAGGAGAGGAAGGGAGAAGGAAGGAAAGTATAGGCCATAATCCAGGTCAGGCCTCATAGTGTAGACAAGCAGTTATCTGTAGGATGTCCCCTCCCTCATGATCCTTGGTGCCGTGGTTAGTGGCAGTCCTCAGGCAGGCACAGTGAAGCTATGTCTGCCTTTGAACGGCTTCTCCATGCTGAGCTGACCTCATGTTACTCGGGACAAGACAGAAATCTGAGAAGACTCCATGCGATTTTAGGAAGTGGGTTTTTTTTTTTCTTGGCTGTTTGTCTTGAGTGTAGATTTAGGTATGTCAGACTGGCCAGCAGGTTTTATTTTGTGTCTACCCTGACCAGGTAGCAGTGAGTATTGAGGAAGCTTCAGAAGCCAGATTTGGGCTTGGAGATTTGGGGTGCTTCTCTACCCTTTTATTGTGTTTCTGCCTTGGGCTCCCCATGGGAGATCGAAGCCCCGATGGCAGGAGCTGCTGTCTGCCTAAGACCTTGGCTGTGCCCAGGGTGCTGTGAGGAGCTCCGTTTATTCAGTCGGCAATGTTTATAAAAGCTCATCTGTGGACATAGCATTGTACTTTAGATTCCCTGCCCTCTGTTTTCTTAATTAGTTAATAAATTATTTTAGAATGGTTGGTGTTGTATGGTCAAGAGTGGAAGTTTTTGCCTCATCACTTAAAAACATGAACAACACCAGTGTTCTTGTGGCCATAAATACAATGTGTTTGTTGTTGTTGTTTGTTTCCAAATTTGAGCCGTTTCATTTAGCAGGCACTGTACATGACTCAGCTGGTTCATTTTTCATAATAAAGTCTTCCTTGCTAGCCTGACCTTAGAGATAAGAAGACACTCGGGGAGGTGACGTGTGTACCCGGCTGGGATGTGACTTTGTTCCCTGAGTTAGAAATAGGTCCTACCACTCTTGTGCTTCCTTCTCTCTCCCAGCTGTGTCTTTCTGTTGTTTTAAAAAATACATTTATTTACCCTTTAAAAGATTTAGTGTGTGTGTGTGTGTGTGTGTGTGTGTGTGTGTGTGTGGAGAGAGAGAGAGAGAGAGAGAGAGAGAGAGAGAGAGAGAGAGAGAGAGCCCAGAGGCCAAAAGAGAGTGTCAACCATTACACATGGTTGTGAGCCATCATATATGGGTCCTGAGACTTGAACCCAGGTCCTCTGGAAGAGCAGCCAGTGCTCTCAGCTGCTGAGCCATCTCTCCAGCAACACCCCCTTCTGTTTTTTATTTGTTGTTGTTTTTGAAACTGGCCTCTCACACGGCCCAGGTTGGCCTCAAACTTGCTATATAACCAGGGGCTTCAGCTTTTGATTCTCTTGCCTCTGCCTGCCAATGCTAGGGTGACAGCAGGAATCACCATCTCTGGGTTTGTGTGGTGCTGAGGATCAAACCCAGGCCTCTGTTGGTGTTAAGTGAGCACTCTACCAACCGAGTCCCGTCTCCAGGCCACTGCTGGCCTTCTCTGCATCTTGGCTCTACTTTTTTTTTTTTTTTTTTTTTGGTTTTTCGAGACAGGGTTTCTCTGTGGCTTTGGAGCCCATCCTGGAACTAGCTCTGTAGACCAGGCTGGTCTCGAACTCACAGAGATCCGCCTGCCTCTGCCTCCCGAGTGCTGGGATTAAAGGCATGCGCCACCATCGCCCGGCGTTGGCTCTACTTTTGAAGCTTTTAGAAATCGTCTCAAGGGTCAAGATGTGAACAGACCTTAAGTATTATTTTGCGCATGAATTCTATGTTTTTCCAGCGCCTGAAAACAGGAGGCCTCAGTGTGTGGGTGTGCACTGGAAGTGCGGGCATGGCACGTGACCTTTGATATTCTCTTCTCAGCTCAGACTTTTGGGGAAGATTTATTTTATTTTATGTATCTGGGTGTTGCCTGCAGGTATGCCTATGTACCGCCTGCTTACAGTGCCATGAGGACCAAAAGAGGGCACTGGATTCTCTGGATCTGGAGTTACAGACAGCTTGTGAGCAGCCATATACACGCCAGGAGCCGAACTCAGTTCTTTTACAAGAGCAACGCGTACTCTTAACCACTGAGCCCTCTCTCCAGCACATAGCCTCTAGATTTTAAAATTCTATATGGGAACATAAAAATGCCACGAACAGAGAGGTCATCGGTATGCTACCAAGATAGAGAAGTCAGATAGGTCAGCCAGAGACCCATCCACGCAGAAAGGTGCAAGTGAGCATCCTGTGGGCAGAGGGGAATCCTCAACTCACCATAGCCCAGGGGTGATCCTGGTCTGGAGAGCCCTGGTCGAGTTGCTATGGTCTCCAGCCCTGTTAAAAGGATCTGTCTCACGACCACTTTCCTTCTTTTGTGCCTTTTCTTTTGAATGAGGTTGTTTGACAAGAGAGCTGTGGCACTCAGAACTAAAGATACAGTGATTCGTACCCCTACCCCCGAAATAAAATAACTGGGGCTTGAGAGGTGGCTAGGCTCCTAAGAGCTGCTCCTGCAGAGGACTCACATTCTGTCCCTGGCACCCACCTCAGGCAGATGATAACCGCCTTCCTGTAACTCCAGCTCCAGGGGGATCTGATGCTTTCCCGATTCCAAGGGCACCTGCCCTCAAGTGTATGAACCCACAGACACACACAGATGCTCAAAAGTGAAAAATAATTAAAAGTATTTAAAATTCAAGCCCCTTGAACTCTCCTTTTCAGACCTTACCTTCATTTTCCGTGATTCCCCAGGGAGTTTTTAAAGACTTTCCTGGGTGCCAGGAAGCTGCCTTGGGAATCATGGAACTTTTGACAGCTTCCTGTCTTTGCAGGAAGTGCCCATGGGACACAATGCTTGGTTCAGGGGAGACTGTGGCATTCTCTCCGATCTGGGGACATGGGATGTAGCTCTGCACATTGTTCATCTCAGGCTTCTGGTGGCTCGCTTTTATTTTTCAATTTTAGTGGTGGTTCTGTGTGTGTGTGTGTGTGTGTGTGTGTGTGTGCGTGTGCGCGTGTGCGTACATGTGTGTGTGTGTGTGTGCGCATCCATATGGAGGTTAGGGATAACCTTGGGTATGGTTCCTCAGGTGCCACCCACCTTTTGTTTCACCTCAGGTCTCTCACTGGCTTTACCAATTCTGGCCAGCACACTCCAGGTCTGCACTTGCCTCTGCCTCCCCAGCACTGGGATTTTTTTTTTTTTTTTTTATGTTCTGAGCTAATGTTTTAATGAATTCTGAGTGTGGAATTCAGGTCCTCATGCTGTGTGACGGGCCATCTCCTCAGCCTCCCTCACATCAAGTGGAGGTTCTAGTGTGGCTATTCCCCCCCAGAATCCTGGCCTTCCCACCGCCCTTCAGGCATGTCCTTTAGGAGTAACCATGTTGCCTTTTGAAGCTTTAACTTATTCCTTCTTAGCCTGCCAGTGGCTTCCCTCTGACAGAGACAACCACTGCATCGCACTCAGGGGAGATTCCCTTTAGGCTCACGGCTCACTTTTCACCTCCTAGACTTGATCAAAGATGTGCTGAGGTTCACCAGCTGTCCACCTCCCTTCTTGTTGCTCTTTTAAATAACTCGTATGGCAAAGCGTGATTATCCACCCAAATCAAACGAGTCCCCCGAGCCCTGATGGCAGGCACCAAGCAGAATGCTAGGGCATCGCTGTCCCAGGAGAGGAAGCTACAGTAAGATTGACGATGGTCTGGCTGCCTTTCCCTGGGAGCCAGGATGTCCTCTGGTGTGCCTGGCAAGGCCACTGGGAGTTAGAGAGGAGAAGTAGGGACTCACACCAGCTTTACGTGACTAATCATGCTCCCTGATCATGTGTGATGGCCCAGAGAGAGGACACGTCTCCGTCTGGCATGGTTTTTGTGCTCTGTGCAGAGTTGAGTCTTTGTTCCCACACACATACCCATTGAGCTCACTCACTACAGCAATTATCATCACTTAGCAGCCTTTTCAGAAAGCCCCATTTCCACTCCAAAACACCACTTGTATTGCCAAAGTGCTACAATGTTGCATCCTGGCAATTGATCAGCGTTCACTGCCAAATTATGTAAGCCCTTGGTGGGACTGCCTGATGGATCAAATGTGTCTGTGATGTGTGCTAGGATCTTACAACAGGCCTGGTGCCCTGAGGTGGAGAACGGCTGCTCTCGGATTCACTCATTAATTCAGTGTTTATGCTTTGATTGGATAGGAAATCTACATTCACTCAGCTGAGAAATGTCATTTTGAGAAAATATCGGGTTGAGGTTTGTTGTCAAGGAAATGTGAATTGCGGCTGGTTTATGAAATTCGGATTATGTGGATTACTTCACCAGCCTGGAGCTTGGATTGGAATAAACCATGGTGGCCATATTCAAAGACTGAAATGTAAGTAGTGTTAATTGCAGTAACTGTGGCAAAGGACTCTTAAAACCCTACTTGAACTTCTCATTAATAAATATCAGAAGAAATATTTCCATTGAAAAGCCAGCATAAGGAGAGATTACTGGTGAATAAAAAGAAACTCCATTTAGTAAACAGAGCCCCAGTGGATGGCTTTGTTTATATAGAGGCTCTTAAAGAAAAAAAAAAAAAACCCAAACAAACCCAGGGCTGACATATCCTCAGTGTCAAGTGTCAAGTGTTGACTTAGCACCTGGTAGGCCCTGGGTTTGGTCCCCAGCACTGCCCACAAAAGATCAGTAATGGGCTTTTAAAAACAGAAAGAAAATCCCGTGATGCTGCTGAGTAGGGGGTCAAGATGTGACCAGTGAGTTTGGTACTGTCCATCATCCAAGGCAAGATCACCTGTCTTTAGAATACAGTCTTCCTGCCCTCCCCACTCCCAGCCCACTATTGGGACACACACACACACACACACACACACACACACACACACACGCATGCACACACACACACACACACACACACACACACACACACACACGGGGAGGAGGTCCCTGGCTTCAGGGACAGGGAGACATGCGAGGGTAATATGGGTGAATATGGGAAAACATA